>NC_062564.1:50746529-51048493 GCF_022837055.1 Prionailurus viverrinus | reverse complement strand
ATTGGTCATTCCTACCTCTGTAATTGGATAGCCCTTTTCTCATAATACTTCTCATGGGACTTCTCATATTGTGCCATAATGGTTTCTATTTCTCTGCACCTGGATTTTTAGTTTCCTTATGATAGACTCTACCTAGTTAAATTTCTTTTCCTTTTTAACATCCTTGCTCTATCTAATCCTAGTACTTAGCAAAATGCCTGGCACATAGTAGTAGCTCAAAAATATGTTCTCAATATTTCCTGGGGAACCTGGGTGACTCATTTGGCTGAGGGTCCAACTCTTGTTTTTGGCTCAGGTCATGATCCCAGGGTCATGGGATCAAGCCCCCCGTTAGGCTCCATGCTGAGTGTGGAGCCTGCTTAGGATTCTCTCTCTCCTTCTGTCCCTCTCCCCCACTCAGGTGCTCTCTCTCTCTCTGAAATACAAAAAGTAAAAATTAAAAAAAAAATATATATATATACACACATACATAAAATATATATATATATATATATATATATATATATATATATATATATATCTCCTGGCACTTGTGCTTTACAATTTGCGGTGATATATTACACACACACACACACACACACACACACACACACACACACCCCTATGTAATAGATATTTGGTCTTTCCCCCCACTGTGTTGAGGACAGAGACCTGAATTTTTTGCTCTCCACTGCATCCAGTTCTCAGCATAGCACCTAGCACATGGAAAATATTCAAAACCTATCTGTTAAATGAGTACTGTTTAAAGGAAACTAGGTATGGCTGAATCTCCATTAGGCAACTATGTGAAAGAGAAATAGTACTAATCTACGGCAGCTTGGGGATTTGACATATTTAATAGAGATTTGAGACATCTTTATTCTAGAGCCACCCAAATGTGGTAATTAGGTGAGGACACATAAGGAGGCTGAAGGACACTCTGCTATTTTCGTGGCACAGTAGCTTTTGAAACAATAGTATCCATGACATGGAACAAAAGCTTCTGCCTCATTCACTCCTTCAGCAAACATTTAGAGTGCCTACCTTGTGCCAGGTACCTCTGGAAAGACTGACCATTTCCATATTAAGATACACCCATCCCAGTCATATTGCCTTCCCCTTGGAAATGATGCATGATATGTTAATGCTAAGCAAAAAAAAAAAAAGAAAGAAATTACCAAGAAGCCTGTCTGATGGTCCCTCCCTATGATGTTTCTTCTTGCTACAGGAGAAGAGATAGATAGAGTTAACCTGGGAACCTATTTTATATACTATGAGAGCCTAGCAGCCCATTGCTTTGGTTTTTACAAAGTATTTAAAAAAAGAGACAAGATTAGGTGGCCCTGTGAGAAAGAAACTATGCAGTGGTGTAGCATTGCAATGAAGGAAGGAGCCAGAGGGAGGTGGAATGATTTATGTTCATCGGCCACAGAAGCATTCCGGATGGCCCCAAATTTGTCATTCAGCACCCATTTAACATCATTCACCACACATCCGCATACCATGAGCATACAGCCAGGTAAGCAGGTACCAAGGCATGACAGAAGCCAGGTCCAGATGATCAAAGTGAATCCATCACAGCCCAGAAACACTCCTCCTGTCCCTGGATATGAGAGAAACTCTGTTGTCCTACTGGGGGAGTAAGATGCTCTATTTAGTCAAATCAAGCAAATAAGAAACTTTCAGCCTTGTTTGACCTCCGACTGGGACAGTGATGATCTGGCTTTTCCCGGCACCTGTCACACTGCACCTGGCTAAAATGTTGCCCCCTGTTCTGCACGCCACTCCGTAATAAAGAAGTCACTAAACTGGAGCGGGTTAGAGGAAAGCCACACAACTAAATCATGTCATATATAAATGGTTGAATACAGAGGGATATTTTTCAAATGTGTGAAAGGCTGCCACATGTTGGAATTAGATTTTGTTCTGTGTGACCCCAAAAGGTACAAGGAGGATCAGCACATGAAAGTAATAGGAAGAAAGATCACAGCATCACAGCTTAATAGAAAAACCTACCAAAGATAGCACAGGTCAGCCAGCCTTGAAGAAAGCGAGATCTCTATTGTGAAAACCAAGACAGTCACTTGACACAGATTCTGCAAAGGAGATAGAAGGATCAGAGGAGTGGGTTTGCTGGATAATATTTAAGTTATTGTCCAAATATGAGAGGCATTTTAAAAAGTACAGGAAACAACTAAAGAGAATCTTCAAATACACTCATCCGACAATGACATGAGTGAACGGCGGTGGTTCTCATTCACACTGTCTCTCCTAACTAAACCGTTCACCCTATTTCTAGCCAGCAGTAACTTATTTGAATTTCTCTTCGCTCCAGACACCCCTGATATGAATCTTACTGGGCCTTCAAGAAGATGGGAAAAGAGGCTAGGGAGCAAGCCATAAATCTGGGCAATCCACATCCGTGAAAAAAAATTACCCAAAAACAATTAAGAATTGAGCAAAATAAAGGGGTTGGGGGAGAGGAGCCTGTTTCTATTAATATCTGAATAAAAAATATACTGAAATAGGCTGAATCTTGCTTGTTTCAAACCCAGCTACAAATACATATTAACTAAATAATTGGGATGGTGCGGGAGGAAACAGTGTGGCCTAAATGTGGGCCTCGGTGACAGCAATGTCATAACACTGGGCAGGAGCTTAGTAAATGTCTGCTGAATGAGTGAATCATTCAGTGAGGCAGTCAGCCATGGCCTCACATCCGAGGGCCAGGGATTAACTGCAATCTAGGATCTTGTGAATAAGAGATGATAGAACCTACTAAGGGCAAATGTGGTAAGCAGAACATTCCTAGAAGTATGCTGAAGTCTGAAATGATGGCAACCTATCTTACATTGGCCAGTGACGGTAAAATCCAGAGCTAGGTAAGGTCACATTCAGACGTGCTACCATTTCATCACATCCTGGACAACTCAACCATCAGCGAAAAAAGATGTCAAGTGAACGTCATGAAATTAATGACTTCAGCTCCTCATTTCAATTCTACGCAATATTTACTGAATTGCCATCAGAGACAAACTGTTCTTCAAAAACAGCATGATAGATTTTCAAAATGTGTAAATTCAAACACTAAAAGCACATGATAAGGTGTGTACACTTCGGCATTTTCGTACTCCAAATATTAATTGAAATAACATTAAAATTAGGTGCTAGGGAGAGAAGGGTTAAAACTGATACATTGTCCAGTGTCAAATGTGGTTCCTTTGCCAGAGTATTTATTTTAAAGGCAGGCACTATATGCATTTCATCTCCTGGTCTTAATTTGTGTTTTGCTATGCTCAACAATTTTAATGCCAAGAGGAAGAAACTAAGTAAGAAAAGGGAATGTGCTGGTCTGAACCTGGAGAGTTGATCTAATTGAACTGAAAAAATTAAAACCTTTCTCCATCTGTTCAGTACACCTGCTGATGGAGCACTACCACAGGTAGGGAGGAAACCCATCAGAGACCAGTTATAAATAGATTTTTATTTCATCTGCTAAAAGCTTGGCAGCCGAGGTGGGAGGGCTGCCCACACTGGCAGCCAGGCAAAAGCTCTGAGCTGCTTTTGTGTTTAGGTGAAAGGAACAGAAACCAACAACCACAAAATAAAGTAAATTTCCCAACAACTCACTTGACAACCAACCAACGGTCATGAAGTTTGCTTAAAACATGTCACATGTTTCTGAGAAGTGCTGGGGAGATAAAAGATCAATCACACCCCCTTGTGAGGATGGTTCAGAAATCCCATGGGAAACACACATGTTCACCCATCACTTGTGAAACAAAGTTTGTATGTTCCAACTTCCCTTGTGGCATTCATAAAATTAAATCAAGAGGGAGGAGCACACTAATAGCCTGATACTGCCAACTTCATTGACACACCGTATATTTCTGAGGAAAAGGTACTAAATGTACCAAAATGTGAATTGGAATAAAATATTTTCATGGAAAAGAGAAAAGAGCAGGCCCAATCCATGAACTGTCAGTCTGTGGTGAGATTATGAATGGTGAGAAGCACCACAGTCCCTCTTTGTAAGTGTGAGTCAGAGACAGAAACACCCCCTTCAGCCTCCAGAATGGCACCTCACACCTAGAGGGCAGGCAGCAAAGACCAGCCAGTGGAATGAACCAATAGCAAGGGAAGCGACCAAACAATCTTGCTCTTGGAATAAGAATGGAACCAATGGATGTCTCAAGACAGGCCTGGTGTGAATATTTAGACCAGATACTTAAGTGCAAAATGTCAAAGATTATATTTCCAAATAGGACCCTTGAGAAGGGGGGGGGGGGGAGAGAAAAGGAACATGTTTCATTTCACTGGGGATCGTGTATGCTTAGGAGAAACTTCCCGATGCCCTTCAAGGACATTAAGGATATTACCAACAAGATAATGACCTGCTATCCTGTCACCGCCAAGGACAACAAGAGAAATGGGATCGAGCTGTGGCAAGGGAAAATTGGGTTAAATATGAGGAAGAATTTCCTGACAGCAAAGGTATTAAACACTGAAAAGGGAAACTGGAGGCGATTAAGGATGCTCTCTAGAGGTCTTTAAAAAAGTAGAATAGCTTGGCAACTATCTAGGGGTAATTTAGGTACAGTTCCGCCCCCTCCTCTGGCCTTTATCAACGCTCTAATTCATCCCCTGGCCCAGACAAGACACATTCACCATGGTAAACTACTGTCACACTCCGTTCAATAATGAGCTCTCTAAAGGAGAATAAGCATTAATAAAATGGCAAAAGCTCTCTTGGAAATAAAACTCATTTTTCTTTATTTAAACTGCACATTGGGTTTTTGTGGTTTTCTTTTTCTTTTTCTTTCCTAACACTTACATCCAGAAATAGCCAAACAAAGCTCATCTCCACTGATCTGTTATTCCAAAGCATTAAAAGGAATCCAGGTGGAAGATTAAGTGAAGAGAATATTCTGAGTCAGAGACCCACAGAATAATTTATTATGCACCTCTTTGCTAGGTGCTATTTGGCATGGGAAACAGCTGCCCAGAAATTCTAGTTCTGCTTCTCAGAAGGCTAAAGAAGGAGACTCCCATTGGCTCAGCTACAAAGAAGCAAACTACATGATATCTAGCATTCTAAAATTCTGGACTCTTTGTTTATTCTCTGGCTCTCTAGTCAGTGTCATATTAAAAAACTGCAAAAGAGTCTCTCACATTCCAAGAGGTCCATGTTCTCTAAAATACTTGAATTTTTATCCTCTCTTTATGTTGAAGAAGGAAAAGAGGCTTTTTAAACTAGGATCCTCTTCTTTTCCTGTCATACCTGTCATTACACTTGATTGAATTTATGTGTGGTCTTTCTTCACCAGTAAAGAAGCCCCGTGAAGGCAGTGTGTAGGTCCATCACTGTATCCTCATCACTTAGCTCTAACAGACACTCAGATATGGACTGACAGGCCA
The DNA here is from genome assembly GCF_022837055.1 of Prionailurus viverrinus. Taxonomy (NCBI): domain Eukaryota; kingdom Metazoa; phylum Chordata; class Mammalia; order Carnivora; family Felidae; genus Prionailurus; species Prionailurus viverrinus. The sequence continues at coordinate 51,043,096 of NC_062564.1, read as the reverse complement.
CTCATAAATGGACTGACCACATGAACGAATGAACGGAGGGCAGGGGATTGACCTAAGCACACAGTCCCAAGTGGTATATGGGAAGAGCTAGTATAATAGTAGCAACTTGCTCTTCTCCTAGCGAGCCCATCACAGGGTGAACAAATGCCGTATGATGGAATGAACAAGGAATTTGGAGGCAGAAGACTTGATTTGAGCCCTGAGGTTGTCACTAAGCCAGGCACTTGACTTCGCTGAGCCTCAATTTTCTCACACCTGAAATATGGGGTGGGTGTGTGTGTGTGTGTGTGTGTGTGTGTGTGTGTGTGTGTGTGTGTGTCTCAGAGGATTATAGTAACATAAGTAACAGAAAAAACAGAGTTTGCAATTAAAGGAAAATCTTTTCACACATTCTTTATTGAAGTTTTCCATAAAACTTTTAAATAGTGAAGGAGTTGTACAGAGATGGTGACTGGTGCCAACTGCTGATTCCAGGGAAGAATTCAGTAAGTGGAAGAAGGAAGACTTTGATCAAAGTTCAGCCAGTGACAGGACATTCAGCTGGTTTCCTTCTGTGTTGTCTGAGGCTCATTCACTGCACTAAATAGCAAGCAAGTATAAGAAAGCGAACATGCATTGAGGGAAGCACAAGGCCACTGCCCTTAAGAAAGGCAAATCAGCAAAATCCAGACCAGGAGCTTTTCCTTAAGATTTGGACTTGCAGGGCACCTGGGTGGTTCAGTCAGTTAAGTGACCAACTCTTGATTTCAGCTCAGGTCATGATCTCATGGTTTGTGGGGTCAAGCCCTACATCGGGCTCCTTGCTGATAGGACAGAGCCTACTTGGGATTCTCTCTCTCCCTCCCTCTCTCTCTGCCCTTACCTTACTTTAGCTCTCTTTCTCATTCAAAATAAATAAATAAACGTAAATAAAATTAAAAAAGAAAAGAAGATTTGGATTGCAGGCCAGTTTTCCATCAGTTATTCATTTCTACCTAGAACTTGACCCTTGGTTACAACAAACTATCATCTTATGGGCATGGGTGCCAAATGGCCTGAATAAGCAAAATGCCTGCCAGTATAGTGAAGAGAGCATACTTTCACACTCATATTTTAAAACAGAGATATGATTATATATAGTTATCAAAGCAGTTCACATATAAATAGTAACTAGGAAGGAAAGAAGAGGGAGGGCCCTACTACCCAGCACTCCCCCAGTCCTCCTGGTTTCTCAATCTTCTGTGTGTTCTTTTGTTTTACAAAATGATTTGGGAGATTAGGTAGGATTTTTTTAGGCAGGACAGCAAGGGAAGTTGGTGAATAAGTGCTACTTGATTGCACAACAAAAGATACCCAAAGAGCCTCAGCCACAACTCAATTCCACTTGCCCCAACAGTTTGCATTTCTCAATTAAGTTATTTTGTTGGCAAGATGACTGGTTAGAGAAAGGAGAAAGTGCTTACTGCACCGCGATTATTCACTGTATAGAAATCACTGTAATAAGATCAACAGAACATTCTAAGGACTCGAGAACTCCTATCTGCTAAGGCTGCTGATGCAATGGGAATGTGCCCATGTTATCGGTGTGCTATAAGAGGCTATGCAAATAACAAAATAAAACTTCACAATAGTCATTAATTCAATGATTGGTGCTCAGAAGCTCCGAAACTGCCCCATGACTTCACCTGACCAACAGTCTATGTGGAAATTAAGAAATTTTATCCTCCAGATGTTAATTAAGGAGATACAATTCTGGTACATTAAAAGAAATGTTAGTCTCATTAGCCCTCCCTACCACATCCAAAAGCTTGGATTGTAAGTAGTACCACTAAAATCATCTCTGAAAATAAAAAATGGAACTATTCTAATTTGTCAAACATATACCATGGCTGATTTCAAAAGCTGCCATAAGGAAAATTAACAAGTCAAAGATTGAAGAAGGTATTTTAACCCGTGTAATAAAGAACTGTAATATATTTGTAATAATTACAAATTAGTAAGAATGAAACTAAAAGAAAAACGTGCCAAGAGTATGATTAGAGAATATAAAGAAAAGGAAACCTAAATTATGGATATAAAAGGATGTGCAGGGACTTGGGTGGCTCAGTTGCTTAAGCATCCAGCGTCCAACTCTTGATTTTGGCTCAGGTTATGAGCAAAATGGTTCGTGGAATGAAACCTGTGTCAGGCTCTGCTCTGACAGCACGGAGAATGCTTGGGATGCTCTCTCTCTCTCTCTCTCTCTCTCTCTCTCTCTGCCCCTCCCCAACTCATGTGGGCGCACAAACTCTCTCTTTCTCAAAATAAATAAACATTTTTTTAAAAAAGGATGGGTAAAGGGCACTTGGGTGGCTCAGTCAGTTAACCATCCAACTTTGGCCCAAGTCATGATCTCACGGTCCGTGAATTGGAGTCCCACGTCAGGCTCTCTGCTGACAGCTCAGAGCCTGGAGCCTGCTTCAGATTCTGTGTCTCCCTCTCTCTCTGCACCTACCCCACTCAAACTCTGTCTCTCTCTCAAAAATAAATAAACATTAAATTTAAAAAAAAAGGATGGGTAAACTCACTAAGTAATCAATGAACAAAAAAAACAGCAAAATATTTCTTGCACATCAGATTGCCAAAATATCTAAGTCTGATACCACCAGTACTGGCAAAGGCATAGGAGATACAGAGATACAATAGTGCAGGAATGTTAACTGGTACAAATGCTTTGGAGAATAATTTGGTATTATTGAGTAAAGTTGACATATTTGGCAACTGAGCTCCATTTCTAGGTAATTCCCCTTGAGACCACAAGTATGTACAGAAGACATGGGCAGGGTGTCCATCATCGCATGGTTAGCACAAGACAAATGTGAAATGGCCACAACAGAAGAATGGATAAACTAAAATGAAATGCTCTGCAGCATCAGACCTGTAGTAACAACATGGATCAATCTCAGAAATATCTAATTCTATCCAGGAAAAAGACAGCTGCAGTAGAAGATCATTTTACATGCATTTTAAATTATGCAAAACATAGTTACATATATACATAGTAATACTACAAAAATGTGCATAGAAATGTTCTACACCAATTCAGGGTTGAAAGAATGGGGCTTTATTTATATTCCTAATGTTTCATTTTCTTAAAAAAAAAAAGATCTGGAGCAAATAAATATGGCATTTGTTAATTTGGGATAATGAGTACCTGAGTATTTACTCTGTTTTATTCAGTACCTCACGATATGTTTGAAAGTTTTCATAATTAAGACCTTTTAAAGCATTTTAAAGGTATATGTATATAACCCCTAGTCTATGGGTACACAGCCCTGCAAATCATACAGAATCAGGTGCATTATCTTTACCCATCACAGTCATATGCTTGAAGTAGCTAGACTAGATAATTATCTCTCATATTTGTGTAATAGCTCTCAGTTAAATGGCTTCAGGTGTACTACCTCATTTAATATTCCTAACAACCTCCGATTTAGGTATTATGACACCCATTCTTCTGAGAGGAAAAGTCAATGTTTAGAGTTGTGGAGTTTTTCCCTAAGATCAACCAGTTAGTAAGTGATTCAGTCCTGGGATCTGGTACTGTCATTACTATTGCACAGATGACCATTAAGAATCCCAAAAATCTATTATTTTAAAGTCATATGCATCATCTTTAAGATCAGTGTTATAAACTTGAAACCATAGGTGTGAGTTAGCAAATGAAATATTTTATCACTGAAATGTTTCAAGTCCCCCATCAAATCCATTTCTTCTATTTCTAATACACCAACCTCTTCTAAAAATAAGTTACAATATGTTACATATTATTAGTGGGAAAAATGGAAACCTTGCACAGACAGGCTTTTCCCTCCTTTAAAAAATAAATTTTCGAAGTTAATAAAGTAGAAACTATAATCTTGTTTCTTCGCTTCCAATCTTTTATTCACTGTGCTAAGGGTAAACACTAATCATATAGAAGTTGGTGATTAGAGAGGGCTAGTGAGAACATACACATCATGAAATAAGTTATCAAACACAAAGAGCACAAACAATAGAAGCTAACTATAAGGAATACACATTCCAGGGACTGTTCAGGTTATTTCACCAAGTACAAAACTAACAATCTAAATAACAGTATCACCTATAGGGAACCTGAATCTCACAAGGCAGTAACCAGGCACTCCTCTCACTCCAGGCTGCAAATAAAAGCCAATAAGGAACCTAGACTTCCAATCCCACCTTGCAGTAATGACAAAGTGCCCCCTTTCCCCTACAGGCATGGTGTCAGAGAGAGAGGTCTATTAAAAAAGAAGATTTAAATAAGATCCAGAGTTTCATAACGTAATAGCAAAATGTCCAGGATATAATCACAATTACTTATCATACCAAGAACAAGGAAAATCTCAACTTGAAAGAGAAAAGGCAATCAACTGATGCCCCCACCAAGATGTTGGAATCACCTGAGAACAATTTTTAAAGCAGCCATCATAAAAATGTTTCCACAGTTATGAACAGACATGAAATAAATGAAAAATTAGAAAGTCTCAGCAAAGAAACAACAGATAAAATACATTAACTGAAATTAAAACTCACTAGGTGGGCTTAATAGCAAAATGAAGATGACAGAGGAAAGAATCAGTCTCCCTGAAGATAGAAACTACAGGAATTACCCAGTCTGAACAACAAAGAAAGAAACAGAACAAAAATTAAAAAATAAAAAAATAAAAGGCATCAGTGTCAAGCGCCCATAGGACTATAACAAAAGATGTATCATTTATGTCATCCCAAGTCCTGGAAGAAAAGAAAATAGAGGGAAAACCTAAAAAAATTACTTAAAGAAATTATGGCTGAAAAATCTGCAAATCTGGCAAAAGACAGGGGTACCTGTCTGGTTCAGTCAGTACAGCATGCGACTCTTGATCTCGTAGTCGTGAGTCACATGTGCCCTATGCTGGGTGTGGAGATTACTGAAAAAATAAATAAACTTTTGGGGTGCCTGGGTGGCTCAGTTGGTTAGGTGACTCTTGATTGCAGCCCAGGTCATGATATCATGGGTTTGTGGGTTCGAGCCCCACATCAGACTCTGCATTGACAGTGCAGATTCTGCTTAGGATTCTCTCTCTCTCTCTACCCCTCCCCTGCTCGTGCTCTCTCTCACTTTCTCTCTCTCAAGATAAATAAATAAACTTTAAAATAAATAAATATATAAACACACCAACAAACTTTTTTTAAAAATCTGGCAAAAGACATATACCTACATATTCAAGAAGCTGAGTGAACCCAGGATAAATCCAAAGAAATCCATGCCAAGGCCACATCATAATCAAACTCTTAAAAAACTAAAGAAAGAAAAAATTTTGAAAGTAGTGAGAGAGACCCACCACTGTTGCTCAACATAGTACTGGAAGTTGCAGCCTCAGGATTCAGACAGCAAAAAGAAACAAAAGGCATACAAATTGTCAAAGAAGTCAAACTTTCACTCTTTGCAGATGACATGATACATTACATAGGAAACCCAAGAGACTCCACCAAAAACACTGCTGTAACTGATACATGAATTCAGCAAAGTCACAAGATACAAAACCAATGTACAGAAATCAGTTGCATTTCTATATGCTAATAATGCAGCAGTAGAAAAAGAAATCAAGGAATTGATCCCATTTACAATTGCACCAAAAACCGTAAGATACCTAGGAATAAACCTAAAGAGATAACAGATCTGTATGCTGAAAACTATAGAAATCGAAGACAAAAAGAAATGGAGAAACATTCCATGCTCATGGGTTGGAAGACCAAATATAGTTAAAATGTCTATGGTACCCAAAGCAATCTATACATTCAATGCAATCCCTATCAAAATAACACCAGCATTATTCACAGAGCTAGAACAAATAATCCTAAAATATGTATGGAACCAGAAAAGACCCCAATTAGCCAAAGCAAAGTTGAAAGGAAAACCAAAGCTGAAGGGGTCACAATTCCATACTTCAAGCTGTATTACAAAGCTGTAATCATCAAGACAGTATGATACTGGCACAAAAACAGACACATAGATCAATGGAACAGAATAAAGAACCCCTGACAGAGTATTCGATGGAAAAAGGCCATCTCTTCAGCAAATGGTGCTGGGAAAACTGGACAGCGACATGCAGAAGAATGAAACTGGACCACTTCCTTACACCATACACAAAAATAAATTCAAAATGGATGAAAGATCTAAGTGTGAGACAGGAAACCATCAAAATCCTAAAGAAGAAAACAGGCAGCATCCTCTTTCACCTTGGCCACAGTAACTTCTTACTAGACTTGTTTCTGAAGGCAAGGGAAATAAAGGAAAAAATAACTATTGGGACCTTGTCAAGATAAAAAGTTTCTTTTTTAAAATGTTTATTTATTTACATTTATGAGGGAGTGGAATGGCAGAGAGAGAGGGACAGAGAGAATCCCAAGCAGACTCCGTGCTATCAGTACAGAGCCCGACATGGGGCTTGAACTCCCGAACCATGAGATTGTAACCTGAGCCAAAAGCCAAGAGTGAGACACTTAATCACCTGAGCCACCCAGGCACCTCAAGATAAAAAGTTTTTGCATAGCAAAGGGAACAATCAGCAAAATTAAAAGGCAACCAATGGAATGGGAGAAGATATTTACAAATGATATATCAGATAAAGGGTTAGTATCCAAAATCTATAAAGAACTTATCAAACTCAACACCCAAAAAACAAATAATACAGTGAAGAAATGGGCAAAAGACATGAATAGATACTTTTCCAAAGAAGACATCCAGATGGCTAAAAGACACATGAAAAGATGCTCAATATCGCTTATCATGAGGGAAAGGTAAATCAAAACCACAATGAGATATCACATCACACCTGTCAGAATGGCTAAAATTAATAACTCAGGAAACAAGAGATGTTGGCAAGGATGCAGAGAAAAGGGAATCCTTTTGAATTGTTGGTGGGAATGCAAACTGGTGCAACCACTATGGAAAACAGTATGGAGGTTCCTCATAAGAATTAAAAATAGAACTACACTACAACCCAGCAATTGCACTACTAGGTATTTATCCAAAGGATACAGGAGTGCTGATTCAAAGGGGCACATGCACCCCAATGTTTGTAGCAGCACTACTGACAATAACCAAAGTGTGGTTAAAGCCCAAATGTCCATCAACTGACAAATGGATAAAAAAGATATGGTGTATTTATATATACAATGGAATACTACTCAGCCATCAAAAAGAATGAAATCTTGCCATTTGCAACAACATGGATGGAACTAGAGTGTAGTATTATGCTAAGTGAAATAAGTCAGTCAAAGAAAAACAAATTATATGATTTCACTCATATGTAGAAGGGAAGGAAAAATAATATAGAAACAGAGAGGGAAACAAACCATAAGAGACTCTTAAATACAGAGAACAAACTGAGAGTTGCTGGAGGGGAGGTGGTTGTGGGGAAGAGCTAAATGGGTGATGGGTGTTAAGGAGGGCACTTGTTGGGATGAGCACTGGGTGTTATATGTAAGTGATGAATAACTGGGTTTTACTCCTGAAACCAATACTACACTGTATGCTAACTTGAATTTAAATAAATAAATTTAAATAATAAAAAATAAAGTAGTGGGGGAGAGACATAATCTTACCTAGAAGGGAAAAACAATTTGAATAACTGCAGATTTCTCACCAGAAACCACAGAGGTAGAAGGAAATGGCACATTTTTCAAGTGCTTAAAAAAAAAAAAAAAAAAAAAAAAAAAAGGAACTATCAGCCTGGAATTCTATATCCAACAAAAATATCCTCCAGGAAAAAGGGAAATCAAGACATTCTCAGCTGAAGGAAAACTAAAAGACTTGTTACTAGCAGACTGACCCTATTAGAATGGCAAAAGGAAGTTTTCTAAACAGAAATGGTAAGAAGGCTAAGAAACAATTTTGTATTAAAAATGAAATATGACTATTACATCCCATGACATTGTATAAATACTATTTTATGTGAGTAATTAGAATATTGCCCTGATTAACATACCATGAAAAATTCTATACTGTAAAATAATTTAAAGATGATGAATGTAATATTTGGGTTATTTCTACAAAAAAAAAAAGGTAGACATTATGAGCTCATAGTCAAGTCTATAACCTTCTATCATTATCTATACTGAAAAGTCAAATTCAACTCATATCATTGTAGTTTACAACTTTTTCAAAAATGTATCCTATGATGAGTGCTAATACTGCCTATTGATCCAGCAATCCCACTCTGGGGTACAGACCCAAAAGAACTGAAAGCAAAGACTCATACAGATTATTTGCACACCCATGCTCAAAGCAGCATCATTCACAACAGCCAAAGGTAGAAACAACCCAAGTGTCCATGGACAGAATAACAGGTAAATAAAACATGATTTTACATATATATATAACAGAGTATCATTCAGCCTTAAAAAGTGAGGAAATGTTGACACAGACTGTATCATGGCTGAGTAAAACACCCAGTCACAAAAGGACAAATACTATATGGTTCCACTTACATCAAGTACCCAGAGCAGTCAAATTCATAGAGACAGGAAGTAGGATGGTGGCTGACAGGGACTAGGGGGAGGGGGAATAGAAGCTGCTGTTTAATGGGTACAGAGTTTCAGTTTCACAAGATGAAAAGAGTTCTATGGATGGATGGTGGTGATGACTGCACAACAGTGTGAATATGCTCAATGCCACCGAACTGTGCACTGAAAAATGATTAAGATGGTAAAGTTTATGTTATGTATTTTTACTACAGTTTTTGTTAAATTTTAACTAAAAAAAGAACAGTATCTATCATTTATTGAGCACTTACTTTGGATCATGGAGTACACTAAGAGCTTTGCATATATTTCCTTATGTCTCTTCCCAACAAACTTGGAGGAAGATAGCATAATCTCTGTTTTCCACATGAAGAAACTGGGTTTACATAACTTGACAAAAGTTCAACAAGTAAAAAATGGAGTCAAAATTCAAACTGAGGTTGGTGAGACTCTGAAACCCATTTTCTCTAACCCATCATGATGGAGGACTATTTGTTTCAAAGGACCAGGATAAAGCATTCCTGAGTCCCGGGGAACAATTCAACCTTTCTAAGTAAGGGAAAGTAACTTACAGTGCCTAGCAAAAAAGGAGATATGAATGTCACTAGGCATCTGAAATGAAAAGGATGGCATCACTACAGAGGGGCTAATTCTTCAAAACCCAAACTTTACAGGCACCTGGATGGCTTAGTTGGTTAGGAAGCCAACTCTTGATTTCGGCTCAGGTCACCATCTCCAGGTCAGGAGATTGAGCCCACATTGGGCTCTGTGCAGGGTGTGGAACCTGCTTAAGATTTTCTCTCCCTCGGGGCGTCTGGGTGGCTCAATCAGTTAAGTGTCTGACTTCAGCTCAAGTCATGATCTCACAGTTTGTGAATTCAAGTCCCACATCAGGCTCTGTGCTGACAGCTCAGAGCCTGGAGCCTGCTTTGGATTCTGTGTCTCCCTCTCTGCCCTTCTCTGTCTCCTGCTCACATTCTGTCTCTCTCTCCTTAAAAAATAAATAAACGTTAAAAAAAATTAAAAAAAAAAAAAAAAGATTCTCTCTCCCTCTTCCTTTGCCCCTCTCCTGCTCGCTTGCTCGCTCTCTCAAAAAAACAAAAAAACAAAAAACAAAACCCCAGACTTTAATACCATATTTTCCACAAAACCTCAAGATCCATACATTAGAGGCATTATAATTATACTGAAGCAAGAGATTCTTAACTATAAAACAGAAAAGAAAAGTTTAATTCTTAGAACATTGTGAAATACAGAACACAAACAGGTAACTTCTTTCCTTTTCTACAATTGCTTTTAGGGAAATAAAATAACCTTGGCACAACCAATGACCAAATTAAGTCAAGCCTTGTAGTTGGTGCTATTACTCATGACCTGCTTGGTCTCAGAATAAATTCCTAACTGCAGTATGTTCTGAACCTTTTTTTCACCTTACCAGAATTTCTACATATCCATCTCACCCCATTTCACTATGTTCTCTGGAACCCTGCTGATCACATCTCCTATCTGACCTGATCCTACAGGCAAACACTGGAATGCTGCCCTCCTTTGCCCCAGACCCTCAGACTTTCTTTGGTTCTTGCTGTCCTGATTCCAAGCCTGGATTCACTCCCCATGCCCTCTCTCTCTTCAGTGCCACCACTTCATCTGGGGTGACTTTGTACCTTCCTAAAGCAGGAAAGTTGGGCCTGAATGTCAACCCCCTCATAACTGTACACAACAGTCCTGACTCTGCCCCGCCCTCTCCTGGGCCTCAAAACACCTCTACAGAAAGACCTTTGAACTGGCCAGAGCAAACCTTCATAACGTCTTATCACACTCTCAATGTTCACTGTTTTGGATAGTCCAGTCTAGCCTCAAGATCCCACATCAACTCTCACACTCTCAGAGAAGTTATTAGCAGGACTAAACCAGCTATTGAGCAGCACCCTCAGCTCTCCACAATTTTCTCTCACCACAATCCCCTCAGCCTTCTTCCCACAGGAGCACATAAGGAAGACTTTCAACTTGTTAGACAATCAGTTGGCCTAGGCCACACCACCAATGCCAACAGCTCTGGGATCCTTTGGGGAAATGAGGAGAGGGAGAATGTAAGACAATAAAGGGCTGGCATGGGAGGAATGAGCAGTTGGCGCCATTGTATACCAGTCAAGTCCTTATTTTATATTGTCTCCAATGGTTACCTCAGGGGATTCTAACTTGGTGACAAAGAATGTGGCCCTACATACTACTCCCTCTAGACTCATAACCAGCAACACAGACTCAGATTAAAAGTAAACATAGTACTTTCTGTTCCTCAACCATTAGGGGAAAAGTTTTCTTAATCAAATAAGACTCAAGAAGATAATAATCTGCCTCACAACTTGGTTTATTCCTTCAATGAATCCTTATTGGGTGGATTCACCCAATGTGAATGTACCAGTGCAAGGCACTGTTGCTGGAATTAATGAGATGCAGGTGAAAACACTGGCAAACTGTAGAGAGATACACATTGGTTATTCTTATCCTTCCTCTCCCTGCAACTCTGAATTCCTAATGGGCAGAAATTATAACTCTGTCTCCCCTACATCCAGCATGGGGCCTGGCACACAGCAGGCCCTCTGGGAATATTTGTTGAGTATCTCAGCAGCAGCGCATACCTGCAGCTGAAACATTTCTCGTCTCATTCTATCTGCCACCAGCCCTGACACAGGTCTTGGCCACCAGAGAAACCTCCAAGCTCATCTCCCTGGTTCATTTGACTTTTATTTCCTCTTAAGAATATGAACCCTCTACAGACGCATGGGTGGCTCAGTTAAGCATCCGACTTTGGCTCAGGTCATGATCTCACAGCTCGTGAGTTCGAGCCCCACATCGGGCTCTGTGCTGACAGCTCAGAGCCTGGAGCCTGATTCAGATTCTGTCTCTCCCTCTCTCTCTGCCCCTCCCCCACTTGCATTTTCTCTCTCTCTCTCAAAAATAAACATTAAAAATTTTTAAGAAAAAGAATATGAACCTTCTTTTCAGATGACAGAACAACCACATGGAATAAAGTTAGCCCACTAAGTTAAATGCTCACTAATGTCTAGAGTCAAGAGATGTATTATGCCTATGAGTCTTTATGTTAGTGAACAAAACTAAGGAAACAAAACAAAACACCAGACAGCATGGACAGTGGGCTGATTGGTGCACTTAAAATACACCACCCCCCAGCAAACTTACTTCCTAAGGGCTACTGATGTGAGGTTGACCTCCTCTTCTCTTTGTCAGAAAAAAAAAAAAGGAAAAAAAATCCCTCATAAACAGGCCACTGTTTCATGTTGCAGCCATATCTTCAAAGGTTCAATGACATCTATTTTGATACCTGTAAAATCTAGCACGTGAGCAGTGGTTCAATCTTCCCTATTTAATTTCTTTCTCACAACATTTGAATTGCTTTTTGTACACGTCCATCAGAAGACTTGAACAACTGAAGCTTTCTGGCCAATAAGATACGGCAACCTAAATAATGGTAAACCAAAGTTCCTATAGCTGTATGGACTACAACTAATCTCCTGAGTTTTCATAACAACACTCTAGAATATGTACATTGTGCAATAAAAGTTAACATACTTTAATCTGCTGAAATAAATCTCATTACAGTGCTGCTCTTTTCTAAGCTTTTGTACTTCTATCTTAAATCTATTCTCTCTTCCATCTATGCATGTGGTATCCTTCCCTGTCACCCAAAGTAACTTCGTCAATAAAATATTAGCATGCTTAAGTGGGTACTCAATCAACATTTGTTCAATGAATGAAGAAATGACTGAATAATTATAAAACCCTGGACGAAGGCCCCCTAAGAGGTTTCCATTAGTTTACAGAATTATGTGCTTGCATGTTCAGGTATACATACCTAAATGGGACTAAATAATAGGTATCAAGCAGCAGTTAAATATTAATCCATTTCTATCTTAATAATTCTACTTCAAAATATATAATTCAAACCATGGTGATATACGCTGAGATAGAGTTCGTTTACAATCGTACTACTAGTATTTACACACTTTAAAATAAGATCTGAAATATTAATACTGATATGGAAATAATTCACAGCCTAAATGTCAGTGTGTTTGTAAAATAAAAGGTCTAGAAGCAAAGCAAAGTGCCTAAGTTAAGTCTAAATGTATGTGTTTGAAAATGTAATCAATAATTTTAAACCTAACTTTTTAAAAGGTTGTACAAAGGAGTGTCTGTGACACTCAGTCAACAAGGGACATTTTAATAAGGGACTTTTTTCATTTTAAGATATGTAACAAGTAGGCCGGAGAGAATATATTAGTCAGAAACTTTTACTGGGTGTAACAGCTAATATTTATTATCAAATCTTAAGTTTACTAAACACCATAAAATGGAGCTTTAGCAGTATCAAAAAATTTAATATTTCTTAAGGTATGTTCTGAGATCTCTGTTTTCTAATTCACTTATTTTTTATTATCCTGTCAGAAAAAATTGGACATAAAATAGTCTGGATTGAAGATCAGTTTATTCTCACTGAGTTCGCTGCAAAGAAGTTATGAAATAAGCTAGCAAATGATCCTTTTAACTTTAAGGGAGATGGTCTTAGAGAAACTAAAGAAGTCACATATTTAGGCAACCTAAAAATGACACGGGGTTATGTTAAAGGTTTAAAAAGTAAATGAAAGTAAATATAAATCGGTAATAAGACGGTCAGAATGAAAACGTAGCTCTAATTTAAACTTATTTGCTGAACTTTCTTTTTGTGTCATATATTGTTGGTTGCTAGCATAGGCGTGAATGATCCCGTGAGCAGTTCAACAAGAAGACTGTAGCCATGCAAGCATCTCCTTTCCAGTGCCTATCAGCATGTCTTTTATGTCTTGGCGTCCATTTTAGGAATATCAGCGAGGTGGTGTATAAAGAAGCTTATAAAACAAAGGTTGTCACTTTGGCAACCCACGTGAACATTAAGTGATTTCATTTTATTGGAGATCAAAATGTTGATTAGTAAAAAAGTTGAAGAAAATACTTAAGCTCAACTCTGCAAACACCTGTATTAGATTTCACATATTTTTAACTCGTATTTGTATATTAAATGCCATTCTCAGAATGGCTGATGTGTGTCATTATAATACCATAAAAACCACTTCAAACAATTGATCATTTAAGGCGCGCGGTAATATAAAGCTATAAACAAAAAAAAAAAAATTGTGAAAGGATTAAGAAATCCATGATTACATACTCAAAACAAAAGGAAAGATCATGGAGCAGTCTTTTATATTACCCAAAATGGTTAGTACTTATGTGAATATACGATTTCCCTGTATTCTTTTAGTATATAAAATAAAAAGAACACATATTATCACAGTAAGTTATAACCTAATGCTATAACTCAAACTCTCTTCTTTAGAAACAGATTACTTACTGACAATGAGGGTGGTCCACAAAAATACGTGCCTTACAGTTACCCTCTCCTACAATAATGCTGATTTTTAAGAGCAGAACTATCACAATCCAACCATAAGCAGGCCTAATAGAAACTTTATTATTAAGAAATTAGATACAAAGTGTACATCTAAGTAAAATACTGGGTAGTACTGAAAAGCAAATCCATGAACTTTCTAGATTTTCCTTCTACTTAAAACATTTTGAGAAAGCCAAGCTACAGTAATCGTTTAATTATACAATCTAATCAACTAAAAATAATGGAATTTTTCTCCAAGTATTGCAAACACAGCTTGCTACTTCTTATCTAAAAGATTAAATTTCTATTCTCAACCATTCCCAGCCATTTCTGCCAACATCATAAAAATTACCTTTTATCATTTTCTTCTCACAATGAGAATTCCCTAATCGCACACATCTTTTAGACATAGACACCTCCCCACCCACCTCCCCACCCACCTCCAAAAACTGGTTCAGAGCAAAGACACACACAAAAATAATGACCAAGCTCACATTTCTTGTTTGCCCTTCAAACGTAGTCTGGTGTCTTCAGCTTGCCTTTCTGGTCTTCAGTGTTGTCACTCATTTGCTGGGGGATGTAGTTTAGGACAGCATGAAGCAGCAGAAATAAAAGCTGTTGCTTTAAGAAAACGTTTTCTTAAACACATGGATAAAACAACTTTTACTCTGACTTCCTGGCTGGGTTGCATAAAATCTTAGAAAGGCTCCTTGAAACGTGAATGTCTACAAATGGGAAAAAAAAAATAAAATAAAATCTAAAAACTTACGTTCTGAACACATTCCGAAGGATGTCTGATTTGATTTGAAAGCAGGTTTGTACTGATGAACAAACTTTATTTTGTAGAAAATTAATATTCTCTCTAATTAGAAATTTGCCTTGCCATCTTCTATATTAATCCTGTCTCTCATGGTATAATCATACATGCAAAAAATCAAATACAGTATTTCCCAAATGCATGGACACTGTGGAAGCTTCATTTTGAAAAAGGCTTTTATTTCCCTTAATACTGGTGACTAAACGTCATTGTTATGTACCAACACTTTCAAATAGCCCAAGAGACTTAAAAAGCCTTCTAAGTTTGAAAACCAAAAAGTTCTGAGTTTTTCTGTACCCCAGGACGGTTTTCTTTCCTGAAGCTCAAGCCGAGAAAGCAGACAAAAGAAGCTGATTTGACTGAGCTGTGCCAAGTCTTGCCTTTTTTTCTTTCCTCAGCTCTCCCTCTGCCTCTCTCTCTCTCCCTCTCCCTCTCTCTCTCTTTCTCTCTCACTCTTTTGCTCCCAGTATGGCAACCTTCCGAGCAGTCTTGGCGGAGGTCCAGCCTGTGCCAGTCTGTCTGAATCCTTGTCTCCAAAAGATGTCCTTTGCGGATCAATTAATACATTTGAAAACAGGAAACTGTGGTACGGTACCCAAATCCTGGCACCAACAGCATCGACTTCTGCCAAATCACCTTACAGATTTCATAGTATCCTACCTTTCATAATCATTACTAACATGTTCCCGGAGCAATAATGGAGTACTAGAAGCCATTCACTGTTCAGCGATAAGGAATCTGTTCCCTAGAAATGTCCATATGCGACATATGCACAACCTGCAGTAAATCAAAATTCTCCTGTGAGAAGAGATGTATGTAACTTTAATAAGCACCACATACTGTATTTCTTTTTATAAGACTTGCTTTTCCTTGCCCTGCTGCAAAGAATCATGGGAGGATAGAAAAGGAGGCATGCAGATTAAAATTAAAACTGTATGCCCAAATAAGTCATGCTTTACCCTATGGGAAAAGAACATAGTTCTGATTGAACAGCGAATCCTATTATTAAGGAAATTCTAATGTAAGCTGTACCCATGCAAAATTTTCCTGGATATGAAGGGGGGAAGAGAATTCTTTGCAAAACATAAATAGCAATTAAAAGGGAAAGAACAAACTCAGGGGTGGATTTAGTAAAATTAAGTATATTTTCATATTTTGAACCTCAAGTTTCAACACAGTCACTTGTTTACTAAATTCATACCACTACAATTTAATAAGTATAAATAAATACTGTTTATTTTTATTTATAGTATGCACATTTTTTAAAGCCTCATCCTCTGCAGCCCAGTTAATACATGCGAAAACAAGAAGCCACGGTATGGTACCCAAGTCCTCGCACCAACAGCATTGACTTCTGATAAACCATTTTCTGCTATTTCATTTAAGATATCATTGTGACCTTTGATGCTTGAAAGTACAGGGTAGCTATACTCTAGAATCCCCATGGTTTCATAGAAAGAGCCCAGAACAGCAAGTTCTAGTCTTTGGCTCTAAGGTATTTAACCTCAAGGTCCCAAATTGCTTAATCTATACATTCCTCAGTTTGCTCATCTCGCAAATATAAAAATCAGTAACTTCCTCTTCTGTGGTCCCAAAATATTCTGTCTAAACCCAATACACCTTCATTCTAATTGTACAGGACTTAGTTGAGTATGTCTTTTATCAACCAGATGTGTCATTCTCAGGCTGTGCCATGCTGTGTCACTAATCTAAGAAAACTGAAAGTCTTGCATAAGGCTTCCATATTATGCAGGTGCTCAATGAATCTATAAGGAGAATAAATTATGGCTATGGATCACATAAATATTATTCTAAAGTTCCATAAAACTATGATATATGATCATGAAAAACAAAATCACATATTACTAAATCACAAATTGATAGATCAGAGAAATGCTACAAGATATTGTAAGTGTTGAATTAAAGCACTAACAAGTGTTCTGTGCAATCCTTCCAAATAAGAGTGATGAAACATGAGCAGGATGACGGTGGATTTGCAATTTGTAATAAACAGTTTGACTATAAATGAAAGACGAAGAAAGAGTCTTAAAAGCAGCAAGAGAAAAGTGACTCCTCACATATCAGGGACCTTAAGAAGATTAACAGCCGATTGCTCACCAGAAGCCATGGAGGCCAGAAAGCAGTGGGATGACATATTCAAAGTGCTGAAAGAAAAAAACCATCCACCAAGAATTCTACATCAGCAAAAATCTCCTTCAAAAATCAGACACCCTAAGACATCCCTAGATAAACAAAACCAGAACACTTATTGCTAGTAGATCTGCCCTATAAGGAATACTAAAGAGGGGCTAGGGCTCAGGGGCTGAGCCTGGGTGGCTCAGTTGGTTAAGCATCCAACTCTTGTCATTGGCTCAGTTAATGACCTCACAGTTCATGGGATCAAGACCTGTGTTGGACTCCTGTTTTGGACTGACAGTGTGGAGCCTGCTTGGAATTCTCTCTGTCCCTCTCTCTCTCTGCCCCTCTTCCACTCATTCTCTCTCCTCTCTCCTCTCTCTCTCTCTCTCTCTCTCTCTCTCTCAAAATAAATAAATAAACTTAAAAAAAGACATAAACTTAAGAGCAACCGCTAAGAAAACAGGGGAATTATAAAGTTATCATACAAAAATATCTAACACAAAAGAAGACTGTAATGGAAGAGAGAGGGACAAAAAAGACAAAGACATACAGAAAACAGCAAAATGGCAAAAATAAATACAGTCTCATCAATATTTACATTAAACTTAAATGAACTAAAGACTCCAATTAAAAGACAGAGACTGGAAGAATGGATTTAAAATACATAATCCAATTATGTGCTGTCTACAAGAGACACACTTTAGATTCAAAGACACAAAGAGGTTGAAAGTAAAAGAATGAAAAAATATACACCATGCAAACATCAACCAAAAGAAAGCTGAAATGGTTATATTAATATCAGACAAAATAAATTTTAAGAAAAAAATTGTTACTAAAGACAAATAGGGGTGCCTAGGTGGCACAGTTGGTAAAGCATCCAACTTTCACTCAGCTCATGATCTCGCAGTTTGTGAGTTCAAGCCCCACATCAGGCTCTGTGCTGACAGCTCGGAGCCTGGAGCCTGCTTCAGATTCTGTGTCTCCTTCTCTCTCTGCTCCTTCCCCACTCACACTCTGTGTCTCTCTTTCTCAAAAATAAATACACATTTAAAAAAATTTTAAATAAAGACAAATAAAAATGTTTTTTAGTCATAAAAGGGTCAATTTATCAAGAAGATGCATCATTATAAACATATATACACGACAAAAGAGCTCTAAAATATATAAATAAAATACAAAATAATTGAAGGAAGAAACAGATAATTCAACAAATAGACAATTCTTCAATAATAGGTGGTAACTTCAAGACTCTACTTTCAATAATAGAACAACAATATAGACAATCAGCAAGGAACAGAAGACTTGAACAACACTGTAAAGCAACTAGACCAAAGAGACAACTACAGAATAATCCACTCAACAACAGCAGAATGCATTTCTTCTCAAGTGCACATGGACCATTCTCGAAGACAGACAATATATTAAACGATAAAACAAGCCTCAATAAATTTAAAAGGATTCAAATCATACAAAGTATTTCTCCAACCACAATAGAAGAAAAGTAGAAATCAATAACAAGATAAAAAGATTGGGAAAATCACAAATACAAGGGGGAAAATGCTCCTAAATAACCAATGAAAAATAATAAAGACTAGAGTGGAAATAAATGAAATTGAGAATAGAAAAAACTATTTTTTTTAAATCAGACAAAGATATTACAGGAAAACTACAGAGCAATATCTCTTATGGATATAGATGCAAACATTCTCAACAAAATACTACCAAACTGAATCTGGCAACATATACAAAGGATTATAAACTATGACCAAGTGGGATTTAACCCAGAAATATAAGGTTGGTTCAACACAGAAAAAATCAATGTACTATAGCATATTAATAAAAGAAGGGACAGAAACTACTCGATCATCTCAATAGACACACAAAAAGCATGTGTGTCTATTGAGATGATACTACCTTTTACCTTTTATGGTAAATAACCTAATACCTTTTCACGATTAGAAAGCTGTATTTACATAAAGGAAGAGCACTGAAGATGGAAAAAGTTAAAGTAAAATAAGAACTTTTATTTTTCTTATTTTTAATTGATCTAACAGATAAGAGTTTGTTCAAGATAACAGCAATGTACTTATTTATGCTTATGTGTATACATATGTGTGTATGTCTGTGTCTGTGTCTATAAGTATATGCTTATTTATAAGTGAAATGAAAGACAGTGATGATTTGAGGGTGGAAGAGAGTTATCAGGATTATTTTGTTATTATAAGATACCCCCTGAAGTAGTACAGTGTTAGGTGAAAGTGGATTTGGATTCGTTTGAAATGTATACTGTAAACTCTAAGGCAATCACTAAACAGAGGTTTTTTCTATATTTTTAATGCTTATTTATTTTTGAGAGAGAGAAACATAGAGTGTGAGTGAGGGAAGGGCAGGGAGAGGAGACACAGAATCCAAAGCAGGCTCCAGGCCCTAAGCTGTCAGCACAGAGCCTGATGCAGGGCTTGAACTTGCAAACCATGAGATCATAACCTGAGCCGAAGTTGGACACTTAACCAACTAAGCCACCTAGGTGCCCCTAAAAAAAGTCTTTTAAAAAACTGTAACTGATATACTAAGAGAAAAAATGAGTTCATATAAAATTCTCAAAACCACAAAAGGCAGAAAAAAGTAGAAGACAAAAATAGGAACAAATATACAATGGCAACAAATAGAAAACAATAATGAATATGGTAGATAGTTATCCAACCATATCAATAATCATCTTGAACATCAATGGTCTAAATGTGCCTAGGAAGACAGAGATTGTCAGAGTGGGTCAAAAACTTGTACACAAATGTTCCTAACAGTGTTATTTATAGCAGCCAAAAAGTGAAAGTGACCCAAATATCCATCAACAGTTGAACAGGTAAACAAAAAGTGGTGTAAACATGAAATGGAATATTATTCAGCCATAAAAAGGGATTAAACACTGATACAATGCTTTAACATGGATGAATCTCTGAAAAAAAAACATGCTAAGTGAAAGAAGCCAGACACAAAAGCCACATACTGTATATTCCTATTTATATGAAAGGTCCAGAATAGACAAACCCATAGGCGCAGAAAACAGACTAGTGGATGCCAGGGCAGAGAGAAGAATGGGGAGGGGCTCCTGGGTACGGGGTTTCCTTCTGGCGTGATGAAAATGTTCTAGAACTAGTGGTGATGGTTGCACAGCTTCGTAAATATACTAAAAACTGTTCAACTGTTTACTATGAAAAGATGAATTTTATGGTACATGAATTATATCTCAATAAAAATAAAGTTGCAATCCATCTCTCCAGTATTTTTCATTGTTGTGAATGATGACACCCCAAGGTAAGCCTACCAAAGCCCTTCTTATAAAAAATACTACACATTACCTAAAACCTTGACCATGTGAATCTGCTTCAGGAATCCACTCAGCACATTCTAGTGCCTTACTTCGTTCTGACTTCTTGGATATACTTAGTCAACACCAGCATTCCTGGCCTCTCCAAATACTCCCTTCTGTGCACCCTCTTGGATTTCCAGGCCCTCCTTGAAGCACGCAGTCACTCTGTCCTCTTTCCCTAACTGCCGGGCCCTAGGGAGTTCAAACTTTTGACGGACACCTAGGCTACATGTTAGCAAATCTTCTCTTCCCACAACTCGGGTAGCTCTTCACAGGCACCCTGAGCCCAGCAGGCTTAGGGACGCCTCCCCAATACTAACCCAGGATCTGACTCCACTTTAATCCCAGTCTCTCTTCCACCCCTCTGTGGTTCCCTCTCCCAGCCACCTATTTGGACAGGGCACACTCTGTACCTACACAGGACACCAACCCTAGACTGTAAACTCACTATGGTAAATTCACAGACACAGGGAATTTTCTTCCTAGTGTGTACTGTTTATGATTTATTGGAGCCTCAAAACCTTTATTGAAGTCAAAACCTTCTTTTGACTCAAGCTATCAGACAGAAAATACAACCAGAAAAGGCTGATTCTTAAAAGTCTTACATAGCCTGTAAGTTAGTGGTTGCCGATGGTAGCATGGTTAAGTGTTCCTACCGACTTAGCACAATCTATGTAAGAGAAGAAACAGGGGGTCAAAATGTACAAACTTCGTGTAAACCTGTGGGTTTTCAAACTTTCTTCCAGGGAGCCCTGGAGCTCCCCAGAGGCTGCAGGGCCTTCAAACTAGACAAAGAAAGAATTGGCAAAGGCAAGGTTCTAGGACATCACCACCTGCAGCAACCACAGTAGCTCTTTTTTTTTTTTTTTTTAATTTTTTTTTTCAACGTTTATTTATTTTTGGGACAGAGAGAGACAGAGCATGAACGGGGGAGGGGCAGAGAGAGAGGGAGACACAGTATCGGAAACAGGCTCCAGGCTCTGAGCCATCAGCCCAGAGCCCGACGCGGGGCTCGAACTCACGGACCGCGAGATCGTGACCTGGCTGAAGTCGGACGCTTAACCGACTGCGCCACCCAGGCGCCCCAGTAGCTCTTTTTTTATGATGTATAGGTACGAAGTTCATACCAGATTTTAACAAACAAATGTTTTTATTAAAAAATAATGTTTAAAATACTTTGTTTTAGCCAGTCCAGAAAAATACTTCCTAATGAGCTAAACTAACAAGAAGTTTTGAGGTTGTGACTCTCTCAGAATATTTACAACATGAGCTAATATTGTCACCTAAAATGTGAGATGGTAGTGGGAAGGTACTCCCTAACCATACTAAGAATATATCTACTTCGTCCATTAGACAGAAAATGATGGGTGGGCACTTGGTTGGCTCAGTCGGTCAAGCATACGACTTCGGCTAAGGTCATGATCTCACGGTTCGTGAGTTCGAGCCCCGCATTGGGCTCTATGCTGACAGCTCAGAGCATGAAGCCTGCTTCAGATTCTGTCTCTCCTTCCCTCTCTGCCCCTCCCCTGCTCGCACTGTGTCTCTCGCTCTCTTCGAAAATAAACATTTTTTTAAAAGAAGAAATGAGAGAAAATAGGGGCACCTGGGTGGCTCAGTCAGTTAAGCATGTGACTCTGGATTTCAGCTCAGGTCATGATCTCACAGTCGTGAGATCAAGCCCCATGTGGGGCTTGGGATTCTCTCTCTCTCTCCGTCTCTCTCTCTCTAAATAAACTTTTTAAAATGTTTTTTTTTTAATGAGGGAAAATAGAATTATTGAACCATTTCCCCACCCTCTTTCCCTCCTTAGATTTAGATCGTTAGGTCTATAATCTGAAACCCCAAAGGGCATGGATCTGGTCTTCTTTCCCAGATATTCATTAAGTTTTGAATACTGATATCCACTCAGGGATAATTCTCTCAAACATTATCTAAACAACCACCACATGCCAGGCATATGACGGGAATAAGGAACCACTGCCATCATGGAGCAGGTTTGTAAACAAGTAATTACAACTACAGGTCACCCATCAGCTATGACAGAAGCACGTTCACGACGTCCTAGGAACACAAGAAGGAAGTAAGCTGAAGGGTCATCTACTGACCAACCAAATATCAAATACATGTCACTTTAGATAGAACAAAGAGAGAAGTTTAAAAGGTTTATTCATTCATTTTATACACATTTACACGTGTTCATTTATGCTTAAAGCAGTAAGCTGAGGTTCTAGAAAATCCAGAGGCATATCATAAATCACCCCAGCCCTCAAGAAGCTTAAAGTCTAATATAAAGACACTTAAGAAATACCACACTTTACATAATAAGTGTTATTATTTAAATAGCTCCCCAGTTCCTAACTCTTTCATGTTCCTTCCTGATGTCATAAAATAAAAGAACATTGTGTTTCCACAAAGCTCAAATGTGGAATTTTGATGACCATCCCTTCTGAGGCCCATCCAAATCCTATCCATTCTCTCTTTCTGCTCTCCTCTCCTCCCCCGCCTCCCTCTCCTCAGCCTCCTCTTTCTTTCTTCTTTCTCCTCTCTTCCTTCTCCCCATTATGCATTTAGTCATTATCTGCATTTACTGATTTACTAAGCCAGTATTTCCTGAGTACGTGCTTATGTACAAAAAGTAGGGTTAGAAGGCACAATGAACACAGCAATGAAATAAAAAGGTAATC
The DNA here is from genome assembly GCF_022837055.1 of Prionailurus viverrinus. Taxonomy (NCBI): domain Eukaryota; kingdom Metazoa; phylum Chordata; class Mammalia; order Carnivora; family Felidae; genus Prionailurus; species Prionailurus viverrinus. Next base: position 51,020,117 of record NC_062564.1, on the reverse strand, counting down.
ATGCATTAATAATAATTATGCTAATAAGCACTTTCACATTCCTTAATTCATTCACTCCTCACCCAATCTTTGGAGGAAGACAGGTGTTATTTTACTCTATAGATGAGAAACTGACATCAGGAGAAGCTATGTGACTTGTCCATACCATTAAACACATGTTTAGAGTACAGGTAATTGAAGCAACTATTCCAGATTCCATTATTTAATGAGTTCAGGAAAACAGAATGAACACAGGTAGCTTCATACATCCCACTACCTACTTAACATTCCCTTTGAATGATTAATAGATACCTCAAAATCTACCTTGTCAAACCAGAACTCATGATTTTCTCACAGAAGTTCATTCTGGGAGGCACCTGGGTAGCTCAGTCGGTTGTGTGTCCAACTTCAGCTCAGGTCATGATCTCACCGTTCGTGGGTTTAAGCCCCACATCAGACTCACTGCTGTCAGTGCAGAGCCCGCTTTGGATCCTCTGTCCCCCTCTCTGTCCTTTCCCTTTCCCCTTTCCTTCATGCTCTCTGTCTCTCAAAAATAATTAAAATATTAAAAAAATTTTTCATTCCTCTTTCAGCCTCCATTTAATAGTAGCACCAAACACTTAGCTGCTCAACCTGAAAATCCAAGAGTCATCCTTGATTCATCCTTCACCACCCATTAAAAAGGCTAAAAGGAAAGAATGAGATAATATAAAGTGTTGGTGAGGCTGCTAGAAACTGGAACCCTCATACACTGTACAGAATGGTAAACAGTCTGGCAGGATCTTTAAAAGTTCAACTTATACTCACCATAGTCTATCTTTGAGAAAACATATGTCTACACAAAGACCTGCATGTGAACATTCGTCAAAACACAATCCTTAATAGCCAAAAACTCAATACAGTCCCAAAGTTCACAACATGGTAAATGGATAAACAAATTATAGTCTATTGCTGCTACAGGACAAAAAGGCACAGATTACTAATACATGCAGCAACATGGGTGAAACTCAGAAACACTGCGCTAAGTGAAAGAAGCTAGACAGAAAAGACTACATATTGTATGATTCCATTTCGATAAAAGGATAAAAGTATATATAGAGAAGGGAGACTGTTTGTTGTCTGGGACTGGGGTAGGAGAGGGCTGCAAATAGGCAGGAGAGAACTTTGGAGGGAATCCTAGTGTTTTAGATGGGACTGTGTCAATGGCTTCACAACTGCATACAGTATTAAAATCATCAAACTGTACACCCAGAAAAGGTGAATTTTATGCTATATAAATGACACCTCAATGTGCACACACAACAATTAGAGCATTAAGCAACATTTACTGCATCCAAGGCACTGTATCAAGCCTAAAGGAGATACGAGATGACTAAGACACTGTCCCCACCCTCAAGGAGCTTCCAGTCCTTTTCTTCCAGTTGCAGAAACAGGACAGGGAAATGGAAATAACAAATATCATATGCCAAAAAATGACTTCCAATAAATGGAACAGACAAAGAATGAGAGTTTGAAGGAAGGAGAGAAGACTAAAGCCAGCGGTTCAAGGAGGCCTTACAGAGGATATTACTTTCAATGGGGCCTTGAAGGACGACTGAAAATCCAAAAAGCAGAACCTGGGGGGCATTCTTGAGAAAAAAATCAAGGGCAGGAATTCTCAAGACATGGCAGCAATCAGCAAATGAGTGTGGACAAAGCAGAGGGTCCACAAGGGGAGCAGGAAGGGCCCCAGGCCAGCTGAGGACCAACTACGAAGTCCCAAGTCATATGCTCTTTCATGGGGTTTCCTCAACTTCAGGCACCATGTTCATGACTTTTGCCATATTTGAAATCATAGCATGATTTATTATTTACTTAACATTCTTTAACTTCTTCTTAAAGTTTATTTATTTTTTTTAGTAATCTCTACTACACTCAATGTGGGGCTCGAATTCACAACCCCAAGATCAAGAGTCACATGCTCCCCTGACTGAGCCAGCCAGGCACCCCTAAACTAACTTTTTTATAACCTATGTTAGTTTTTGAAGAAAATTTTATAATTTATTATTAACTTTATAAAGGAAATTTTATAATACAACTGTAAAATGAAAACCAGTATCATTTGCCAGAAATAAAAAATACTGTTAAAATGGGTGCTATTAAATTGTCAATGCTTATAGCAATCTGTAAACATGAGGCCTCTAACAAGTGTTGGAGGATTAAAAGCATTCTAGCACCAAACTGACATTTGTACCTTGATACAATCAGAAGAGCTGAAAGACAGTAGAAAAAAAAAGGAATGGTTTTCTCACTGTGGTCCATGTCATTCAATGCCATACCCTTGAACCATCTGATATCGTCTTGTGTTAGGGCCCGCACATTTTGGGAAATGCTGGTCTACAGTAAATCCTAAATAAAGGGGGGCAGGGTGATAAGTATAACAATAACTAATATTTATTTAGAACTTACTATGTGCCACTGCTCTAAACACTTATTTCATTTATCCCTCGTAAAATAATACTTACCTCATACGAGCATTATCAACCCATTTTTCAGGCCAGGAATCCGAGGCATACAGACTTCAACTAAACTTGCCCAAGGTCGCACAACTTACTTAAGGTCATACAGGCAATAAAGGGCAGAGCTGGAGCTTCACCCAGGCAGTCTATATCCAGTCTGTGCACCTAATCGCTATAACTGAGCTGATTCGCATGTGAAGTGATATTTGAGGAAGACTTGTCTGGCTATGATCTGCTTGCTGAACTACAGGAAAGAGGCCAGAAGACTACTGCAACCACCCAGGCATCAGATCCAACAGGCCCACTGAGACAGGAGGGTTTACTGCCATTTGCTGTGGGCAGCAGAGGGCAGCAGAGGGCTGTGGAGCAGGAGAGAGGCTCCTGCCCAGACTTCCGGCAGGTTGGCTTCCAGTGGAGAAAGGGAATATGAAGGCAAAAGGCCAAGGCCCAAATCAGAGATGCAGAGCCTACCCTTGGAAGATTAGAGCTGTGAGAGCCACTGTCCTTAGGGGGTCAGAAGAAGTCAGTCCTGGAAAGTGGGATGAAGGCCTCCACCCCCCCCCCCCACCCCTGAAAACAGATACGGAAAGAACAGTGTTGGAGCAGCCAAGTGGCTAAAACACCAGGCCCTGCCCTTAAATTAGTGGCCAACCAAGACCCTCTTATGATCTAATTCCCCACTGAGTTCTTTCACATGGCACTTACAAACCATAATAGTGATATCATGACCTCTTTTATTATTTGTAATTGGATTTCAGGTCTTCCAAGAGTACAGAGTTTGGCTGTACCTTGGCCTGAACTTCCTCTTTCAAATTCAAAATATTCCCTTAGGACTGGTAGCTAAATCTCAGAGGAAGTGTTTTAAAATTAAAATTAAGAAATATATTCAAATGCCATTTCCAGGCTTCTGACAGGTCTGAAACATCTTAAATGCAGACACTATTAATCCACAGACATCGAAATCATTTTATTACCTTAAATCTTCCAAAATCATTGAAAAAAAAATAGGGTAGTAGATAAAACTGTCAGGATAAGAGAAAAAGAAAACCTCCTTGAAGAAAATATCCTATGCATGGTTTGAAAAGGAAGTTTTAAAAAATTAAAAACTGATTTGGACTGCCCAATTGATGCTTAACTCAGGTTTCATTAAATAAGCAGAAAAATTAGACATTGTAAGTTTGTGATTTACTCGTGGAAAAACTATGATTTCTTATTCCCCAGGAGAAAAGCTTTAAGAGCATCAATAGATTTCTCTGCATATCAAATATTTTTCCATTATTCTGAGTGAATTACATTTAGATCAAAAGCAGATGGATTAAATTTCCCTTAAAATACCCAAGAGATTTTTAAAATACAAGGAAATATGTCACAAAACAAAATGTCCAAAAACAATATTTTATCCTAACCTGGCAATGTTTCCCCAGTAGAATAATTAGCCAGAAAACAAAACCACCCTGAGTTTTAGAGGTACTAAATTCAAAATAACTATTAAAACTGGATTGTCATTTGTTGATGCTAAAATGAAATTAAGTAATCTTTGGTGCCTTTTAAAAATCTCTGAAAATATGCCTTTACATTTTTGTTTTTAATCTGGAAAAATAACTGTATCTGAATTAGTGATAAGTTAGATGGGAGTCCAAATTTCATTTAAATACTGTGTACGCAACATAAATTCAGTTAACCGTTCCCAAATTCTTGATAAATTCACCCCCTCAACAGTGCCACAAAGTTCATGGCTTAATTATGCTCATCTATGTTATGTCTGCCTTCCTGACAAAACTATAAACTCCTTAAGAGATTATTAACTTTTTAAATCATTCAGGGGTGCCTGGGTGGCTCAGTCAGTTAAGCGTCCAGCTTCAGCTCAGGTGATGATCTCATGGCTTGTGGATTTGAATTCCACATTGGGCTCTGTGCTGACAGCTTGGAGCCTGAAGCCTGCTTCAGATTCTGTGTCTCCCTCTATCTCTGCCCCTCCCCACATTGTGCACACGCTCTCTCTCACTCTCTCTCTCAAAAAATAAAATAAACATTAAAAATACATACGTACATACATAATCATCCACTAAAATGTAATACACATGACAAGACAAAGGGAGCTCACACATACCCCTTAGTGGAAAAAAGGGCCCTCCAAACCAAATCACTCATTACCATTCAGTCTCCCCATTCTCTCTCCTACTTAGTTTGGCATCTAGTTCAAGCTCCAACATTACAAAATGTAATCCTAGGTCAATGTAGGAAAAGTCCACCATCTCTGGGAAAATAACTTGCTATGGTTTTTAAAATAGAAGGTGAGGCCCTTAAAGCATGGGTATTAACTAGAACCCATGTCAAAGAGAAGTGCTAAATCTGTTCTGTGTAAGAAAAGATTTACATTTTCTCAGGAAGGGGGTGGGGGCAAAAAAATGAGGACAGGGATAGGTGAGAGGTTGGATCCTGAGAGGTGCGAGGTTCGCCCTGCACGTTGAAACAGGCTGCGGGGAACTGCGACTGGAAGGCCAGCCAGCAGCACTTGGGATCAGGTGTATCCAAGGCTGGATCGCACCTCTGTGCTGTGCCATATGCACTCAGTCACTCCTCTGTCACTCCCCAGTCTTCAGTGAAGTCTAGAACATTCCCACCTTTATCATGAGTGGGGGTTTGGTCGATACAATGCTAAAGGGGTCAATTCAGTGCAAAAAAAAAGAGTGTTTGGGGATGCAGGAACCTAAAGGCGGAGGTAACCAAGTGAACATAAGCATCCTATACACACAACACACACACACACACACACACACACACACACACACACACTCCAATCTTAAGGATGGCTTTGGACTTCCCTAATTAGGCCCTGGGGCTTAAGCCAAGAGCAGGAGGCCTCAAGTGGCAAGTGGGTGCCAGCAGCTTCACAGGAGGACTCCTGCACTTCACCTCATCCAGGCTGACCATGTATGGTCTCTGGATCAGAGACCACCCATGTATGGGTCTCTCCTGATCAACCCCTTCCTGATGGCAATCTGAGACTTCCCTAAGACTAGACCTTGTGGGCAGGTCTGACCAGGTCTGCTACCTCCTTCCGGTGTCAGGCCCTCTCCTGACTACTTCTGCCCCCAGAACTACTTCTGCTTCAATCTTTGTTGTGACATCTTGCCCAAGCATTTCCCCAGCACCAACCTCAACCTGCCTGTGCATTCTGTTTGCCATTTCTCTTTCTTGACTCACAGTTTATAGGACAATGGCTTGCTACATGGCCAGTGTGCAAGACCTGGTATGCAGTAATTAGTAGGACACTAGTCAAAATTGTACACAAATTTCAATTTTAGGAGACAGAGTTGCAGGCTGGTACGAGCTAACAGTCTGCAAAGAACAAGGTCCACATGTGGTCTGGTGGAAAGAATTTTTGCTCATTGGGGAAATCATGGTGGGGTTCTACTCTTAAACAGCCCATGGATTTGCTTCAATTGTACTTTCAAACATTCAGATATATTAAAAAAATGGTCTCTAAGAAATTTCAAGAAGAAAACTGTAATTTAAAAGAAAACTGTAAGTAGCCATATTCCATGGAAATGAAATAATAATAAGGAAGGATAAACTTAGTTCAGAGGCAGAGAGAAAGAGAGATTCACTGTTGCCAAAGCAACTTCCTCCAGACTGAGAATGAGACTATCCGGAAAAGTTGTAACTATATTTGCATCTATGTTGCATGCCTCCATTTTCTTTCTCTTTCTCTGCCTTTTCCTCAAGGGAGAAAAAGAACAGAAGAGGAAAGGAGAAAAAAAAGCAAGTGCGACAATGCAAGAAAGATGAAGGGCTTAGGGCTCAAGTTAATAAGTTTCTGAGGAAAGGAGATTCATTGTGAAGGGAAGAGAGGAAGTGTTAAGCATAATATGAAGAAACCACTTAAAATCATTGCATGAATGGAAAAAGAACCTATAGGAACTTGGCTTGCAAGCATTCTTTTAAAATTAAACAAAAAGCCAGAGGAGATAAGTAAATTGCACAAAGTTGCTCAGAGCACAGCAGCACAGGCAAAACCCAGAACTCATGAGCCCACCCTGAGTGGCCATCCCACTGGGCCACAACAACTTCTCACCTTGTTTGGCCATTGGAGATTGGCCATTGGAGAAAAGATTTACATGGCTTATGGAAGTCACTGTATAGGGCATGAACTCTGTGATCATTAATTTCTGAAATGCTGAATGTGGAAGACTAGTAAAAAGTTTTCTTTAAAGTAGAGGTGAAGGGGAAGAGCCAAGCTTTTATGATAAAATACTTGCTAACAGTTGGGTTTAACAACAAAGCTGTTCGTTTATACTGGGAGTTTGCCTATCTATAAATGTTACCTCCTGCAGTGAGGAAGAATGGCAATCATTGGTGATGCTTTTTTATTTATTTATTTTTTTGAGACAGTGCAAGAGCATGAGCAGGGGTGGGGCAGAGGAAGAAGGAGAGAATGTTAAGCAGGCCCCACGGCCAGCACAGAGCCCAACATGGGGCTCAATCCCACAACCATGAGATCATTACCTGAGCCAAAATCAAGAGTTGGCCACTTAACCAACTGAGCCACCCAGGGTGCCCCAGTAATACTACTTTAATAGAGTGTTTTATTTTTCTAGGAAAAAAAAAGGAAGTAACCAAATCATATTGATGAGCGAGGTTCTAGCACTCATGTGGTTCTGGCAACCTAAATATGTCACATGCTACGGCCTGGAGGGAAATGCTCAATCTGTGGGCAACGCCATGAAGAAGCAAATCCACAGCTTCCACAGGCACCACTGTGGGGTGGGCTTCCCAGGGACGCATTAGGCAGGAATCCCCACCAGTGGCAGGATGTTTGAAAACAACAGGGAAAACTGGAACAGTCTAAATGTTCAGCACACGTGTAGCTCTATCAGAGCCTTCCAACTATGGCTCTTGGGAAGGGCTAGCTAGAGGCCACTGCCTTGAAACAGGCAACTCTCATTCATTTCCCATTAAAACCAAATCTGGAGTTAAGTGTAAGAAAGGCACCTATTATCAGTTGGTGACAAGTGACAACATCCAACTTGAACAGGCTGAGACAAAAAGAGAGACAGGGAGAGAAAGATAGAGAACCTGCTTTTTGGTTCAAGGAGCCCAAAGAAATGATGAACAGTGACACCGCAGGTAGGGCGGGAAGGCAGTTAGACCTCAGAAGCAAGCAGAGTGGGAACCAGGTCTGCCTGCCATTTCTGCTTCCTTCAGCGTGGAATTTCCTCCTCTCCTAGTGAAAACAGACCTTCTCCAAAGAAGCAGCTTCACAGCATCTCCGTCAGCCATCCTAAGTCAGCTCCAGACTTGTACAGTTTACAGCTCCTCACTCCAGAGAAGAGGCCCTGGGAGGAAGGCCCAGCCCAGATGGGTCAGACCCCACTGCAGGAACCAGCAGAGCCAGGGCAGTCACAGCGGACAGTCTGGCTCTCACAGGAGCCACGTGAAGGGGACTGAAACGGCTCCCAGACAAGAGGCCTGGTAGCGAAACCTGTGTGAGCATGAAGCAGCTACCCCCATCTCTATGTATTGCCCAGGGTAGCAGGTTTGTTCATAAGCATATGCCTATGTGAACTGCCCGTGCATATAATCTCTCATATTTCAGCTTCCATTCTTATCTCCAACATGGCTTAAGACACTCAGTACCAAACTGGCTGAGACAAGGGGGAGGGAGAAGAGGGTGGGGAGGGGGAGGAGGGAGGGAACAGAGGAACAAAGAGGAAGTTTCAGAACTGCAGACATCTTCAGTGCACTCACCTCTCCCCCTCTAAAAACCAGTTACAATATACTTATTAGGGAGCAGTAACTAAATTTTTCTACACTGGCTTTGTATCATCTCTAAATCAAGAAACTGTTTCGTGTGTTTCATTTCCCATGCCACAATTCTTGACAGAAACTGGATAGGCTTACATCCCAAAACCTTTAAAGAATTAAGCATGAAAGTGGAAAAATTAGTAAATTGAGGGTGAATACAATGTTCTGAGATACTCCGTGACACAGAAATCATGCAGTAACAATTTAAAGATAATTAGGAAGGATTAACATATTGCTGAGGATGGATGAATGGGGACAAAAGGACTACATGAGTCTCCTCCTAAAAGTACAGTAAAAAGTTGCCATACCCAGATCCCATGTGGTACTGATGACATCCAGAAGGACAGGATAGTAAGAAACAGGATCGAATACACAAATTGTCAGAAATCTCAAAAGTGGGGAGAGGAGGAGAGGAAGGAAGGAGGAGAGAGGGAAAAGGAAGGATGGAGGCAGGGAGAGAGCAAGGAAGGCAGACAGACCAACAAAACAACCATGAATTTTAAAAACACAAAAGAGGACAGGTAGTAAAGAAAATCAGAATCCACATGCAAAATGACAAAAGTAGTACAAATTTAAATGGATTTATCTTCTCCAACATCCTCCCATGTCTTCCCCCTTCAAAATACACACTTTTTTTTAAATATCGCCCATCTTTTTTTTTTTTTAACGTTTATTTATTTTTGAGACAGAGAGAGACAGAGCACGAACGGGGGAGGGGCAGAGAGAGAGGGAGACACAGAATCGGAAGCAAGCTCCAGGCTCCGAGCCATCAGCCCAGAGCCCGACACGGGGCTCGAACTCACGGACCGCGAGATCGTGACCTGAGCTGAAGTCGGGCGCTTAACCGACTGAGCCACCCAGGCGCCCCAATATTGCCCATCTTTAAACACTATATCCCTTTTGAACATTAACTATTGCCCTATTTCCCTTCTTTTCCAGTCAAGCTTGCTGAAAGAAATGTAATCTATTCTGGTGTCCACTTTCTCACCACATAGCCCATATTTCACTGGCCTCTGGCCTCTCATCTCTACACTCACCAAATCTAATAGTTACAGCCTATTCTCCCTTTCTTCTTGATATTCTCTCCTCTCTTGGTTTCGTGAGTACTCCTTTCTATTTTTTCTAGATCTCCCTAGTGGCTCTTCTTCCTCTGCTCTTAGGTACTGGGATTCCACACTTCATCCCTCGGCCCTCCTCTCTTCTTCCGATGCTATATGCTTTGTTGGACCTGTGATGAGACATCGGGGAAAAGACACTGGACTCAAGAAAAATGGAACACAGAGATGGCAGCCACTCTCAATGCCAACAACCGCAGCCACCACTGCGGCTCTATAAACACCCTGATAAAGAATCTCCTGTCACAAGAACAGACACTCAGATCAATGGAATAGAAAAGAGAACCCAGAAATAGACCCACAAATGTATGGGCAACTAATCTTTGACAAAGCAGGAAAGAATATCCAATGGAATACAGTCTATTCAGCAAGTGATGCTGGGAAAACTGGACAGCGACATGCAGAAGAATGAACCTGGACCACTTTCTTACACCAGACACAAAAATAAACTCAAAGTGGATGAAAGACCTCAATGTAAGACAGGAAGCCATCAAAATCCTCGAGGAGAAAGCAGGCAAAAACCTCTTTGATCTTGCCCGCAGCAATTTCTTACTCAACACGACTCCGGAGGCAAGGGAAACAAAAGCAAAAATGAACTACTGGGACCTCATCAAAATAAAAAGCTTCTGCACAGCGAAGGAAACAATCAGCAAAACTAAAAGGCAACCAACAGAATGGGAGAAGATATTTGTAAATGACATATCAGATAAAGGGTTAGTATCCAAAATCTATAAAGAACTTATCAAACTCAACACCAAAAAACAAATAATCCAGTGAAGAAATGGGCAAAAGACATGAACAGACACTTCTCCAAAGAAGACATCCAGATGGCCAACCGACACATGAAAAAATGCTCAACATCACTCATCATCAGGGAACTACAAATCAAGACCACAATAAGATATCACATCACACCTGTCAGAATGGCTAACATAAACAACTCAGGCAACAACAGATGTTGGCGAGGATGCGGAGAAAGAGGATCTCTTTTGCATTGTTGGTGGCAATGCAAGCTGGTGCAGCCACTCTGGAAAACAGTATGGAGGTTCCTCAAAAAACTGAAAATAGAACTACCCTATGACCCAGCAATTGCACTACTAGGCATTTACCCAAGGGATATAGGTGCACTGTTTCAAAGGGACACATGCACCCCTCTGTTTATAGCAGCACTATCAACAATAGCCAAAGTATGCAAAGAGCCCAAATGTCCCTCGATGGATGAATGGATAAAGAAAATGTGGTAGATATATACAATGAAGTATTACTCAGCAATCAAAAAGAATGAAATCTTGCCATTTGCAACTACGTGGATGGAACTGGAGGGTAGTATGCTAAGTGAAATTAGTCAGTCAGAGAAAGAAAAAATCATATGACTTCATTCATATGAGGACTTTCAGAGACAAAACAGATGAACATAAGGGAAAGGAAACAAAAATAATATAAAAACAGGGAGGGGGACAAAACAAAAGAGACTCATAAATTTGGAGAATAAACTGAGGGTTGCTGGAGGGGTTGTGGGAGGGGGGATGGGCTAAATGGGTAAGGGGCATTAAGGAATCTACTCCTGAAATCATTGCTTCACTATATACTAACTAATTTGGATGTAAATTTTAAAAAATAAAAAATGAAGTTAAAAATAATTTTTTGGGGGGGGCGCCTGGGTGGTGCAGTCGGTTAAGCGTCCGACTTCAGCCAGGTCATGATCTCGCGGTCCGTGGGTTCGAGCCCCGCGTCAGGCTCTGGGCTGATGGCTCAGAGCCTGGAGCCTGTTTCCGATTCTGTGTCTCCCTCTCTCTCTGCCCCTCCCCCGTTCATGCTCTGTCTCTCTCTGTCCCAAAAATAAATAAAAGTTGAAAAAAAAATTAAAAAAAAATAATAATAATAATTTTTTTTAATTAGAAAAGAAAAAAAAAAAGAATTACCCAAGTTCTACCTGAACTCCTCTATTGAATGAGAGTACGATGACCCACAGTTCAATTGTGAGAAACTGGTGTTGGCTAATCAGGAAGGATGCCATCTCTGGGAAGGGGGAAAAATGGAGACTCAGTAAATGCACACCCATCACCCATGTTGGCCACCCAAAGTCATCTGAGAGACCCTGTTTTCCCAAGAGCTGAGAAGAATATGGACTTAAATAATGATCAGCTGCCCTGCCACATAGCTGGATCCGGCAGCCAATCCTTCTGAAAGGAAGGCTGGCCCAGGAAAGGAAATTAAGGCTACAATGAGCCTGTGGCTTGGTTGACTCCCTGTCCCACACTGCAGCTCTTTTGGTGAGTGTGATGTTATGACACAGCCATCAGCCAATTTTACAGAACAGGGGTCAATGACACAGCAAACTGTCCCCTAAACGTCCCCGTTGAACACATCATACTGCAAAAAAACATTCTGCACATAAGCCAGGAGCCAGGTACCATGCAAGGCTCCTTCTTCATTGTCTCATCTGTTCCCAGAAACATCCATTTGAGGCAGGTGCCACTGTTTCCATTTTACAAATGAGAAAATTGAGGTAAATCTGTTCAAGGTCACATAGCCAGTAACCATATGAAGTTGAAGTTCAATGATCACTGTCCAAACATGAAATGTCTGTGCTTTCCACCAAACCAACTTGTCCCTCTCTAGAGAATACATTTCTGAACGCTGCCTGTTTATACTGAAGCAGCAAACATATACCTATGGTCAGGAAAGGTCCTGTAGAGAGAGATGATAAACACGCATCCATTTCCCAGGATCACACACGGCAGCACAAATAGGTCTCCATATCTTGGTATTAAGTCAAGAGAGGAAAGTGGTACCCTCGGGAGAAAAATATGACTGATACTAAAGGAACGCGGAAAAGTCAATAAATCCAGAGACTAGTATTGCTGTGTGATCTCTATAGTAGTTATGCTGGTACTGATAACCTTACAAAGGTTCTTTGTGGAACTTGTTAAATCATAAAATCATTTCTGGATTCTACAACATAAAACAGTATCTTTTTTATGTAAACACAACCTTGGGGAAACTGCAGGTAACTGCAGATCTTTTTAAGGTATTTTCTTCTGTCACTCCGGGAGCCATTTCCTTCACTCACCAATATTTTTACATATTTGGAGAAAGACTTCTCTTCCATAAATATTAAACACAAATCGTATGTAAAAGCTCCGATCTCCTCTAATAACTATTTGAAAAGTCAGACATTGGGCTCACACAAGCAGTCATAATCAAATTTCTAAAGACAGTTTGGGCTGGAAGAAAAGTTAAAAACAGAATGTCCACTTATCGAAATTCATTAATATTAATATCTATTGACCTGCACTACTAAAAGGATTTTATTGAACAGACAACTTTCAAACACAATATTACACAGAGTACACGCTCAATCACTCTCTCATTCATCTAATAATTACTGTGCAAAATCAACATGCATAGGCATGGGGGTATACAAATAAGCCCTCATGAAGCTTTAAATGCTGTTATAAAGAAAATAGATGCATATGTTAAATTAGATCACTGCTGTAAAGTTAAACAATGATAAGACAACAATGCAAGATGTCTTCAAACAGTCTCATTATGTGCCAAATGAGTAGAGCAAAGAAAAGAAATAGCTAGAAGTTTATAAGAGAGGAGGGTCAAAATGTGTTGGAGAGTAAGGAAAGGCATCACTGAAAAAGGAGGAGGCAGTTGGGTAAAAGGAAGCTCCACAAAGAGAAGACAAAGGGATATTATTAGTAAAGCCAGGCTCTGGAGAGTGTAGATCAAGCAAGCTAGAACAAAATGTGTATGTAGAGAGATTCAGGACATAATATCTCTAACAATTAATAATCAATAAGCACAAAACCACAATAAGTTTACCTTTCAGAGATCAAAGGAGCACATATGCTTATTTCCTAACTTAAGGACTGAGGCCATCATTTATCCAGCTCATTTCAGCCGAAACAACAAACTTGTCAAAGTGAAAGACTTGAAAACTCCCTCAGAAAGACAAAATACAATAAATATGTAACCACAGTGTAAAGAGTCATCAACTTTAGAATGCTACACTCCACTGGACACTTTAGAGATCACTAAAAGCATGTATCTTGCCGTCATGTAAACATTCTGAAACACAGCAATGCAGACTACGGTAAAAGTCAGGGAATCTGGACAGGAAAGGTCAGGCTGTGAAGTAAGTCAGTTCAAGTAATTTGTTCAGGCTGATGATCAAGGTAAGGAGTTAACAGCAGTTATCAGGCTAAGAACTACCCAAAATACCACCACTGATAGAAACACAGGCAGGTTTAAGTAGGGAAGGCCTTTGGAAGTCAGCTAGATCTACATACATCCATACTTTACCTTCTTTTGAGATGGACACTGGCCAACAACTCAGGGTCTAGGTCTCAGTTAATTGAAGATGCACGTCTGGAGTGATTAAGAGTTTGCAATCATCTTATGATATCAAGGGATAGGAGTAACTCTAACAGAAAAAAGCAAAAAGGCAAACCAAAAGAATTCATGAAACTAAAACAGGGGTCAGAAAACCTTTTTTCTATAAAAAGGCTCTGAGGGTCATAGGATCCCTATCACAACTACTCAGGTCCTACGTTATAATGCATAAGCAGACATAGACAATAAATGAAGCAATTAAGTGTGCCTGTGTCCCAATAAAACTTTACTTATAAAAACAGGTGGTGGAAGACCTGTTCATGATAAAACTCTCAGCAAATTAAGAAAAGAGGAGAATTACCTCAACTCAATAAAGAACATCTGCAAAAAACCTACACACACTTAACCTCATAATTAATCGTGAAAAGACTGAAGGGTTTCAGATAGGGAACAGGGTAAAGATGTCTACTCTCACCACTCTTATTTAACATAGTACTGGAAGATATAGCCACTGCAATAAGTCAAGAAAAAGAAATAAAAGTCATATGAGTTATAAAACTGTCTAATTCCAGATGATATGGTTGTCTATGTAAAAAATCCTAAGTAATATGTACACATAACACACACACACACACACACACACACACACACACACTTCTCCTAGAACTAATATGTGGGTTCATCAATATTGGAAGATACAAGATGAACACACAAAAATCAACCACATTTCTATATACCAACGATGAACATATGGAAACCAAAATTAAAGACATAATACCACTTACAATCACTCCAACAAAACTCAAAAACTTACGTATGACCTTAACAAACATGTACAATATCTATACACTAAAAAATATAAAGCACTTATAAATCAAAGAAAACTGAAATAAATGCTCATAGATTGAAAGACTCAACACAGTAAAGACAATTCTCCCCAAATTGATCTATAATTTTAGTACATTCCCTATCAAATCCTAGCAAGATTTTTCTGTAAACATAGATAAGTTTCTTCTGTGTATTATTCTTTTTTACTATTGTAAAATACATATAACATAAAATGTGCTTTGGTCATTTTTAAGTGTACAGTTCAATAGTATTAAATACATTCATTTACATGTTCTACAACCATTACCACCATCCATTCCTATAACTCTTTTCACCTTGTAAAACTGAAACTCTATACCCATTAAATACCAACTCCCCATTCTCTCCTCCCCACCAAGCCCCTGGCAACCACCATTCTGCTTTCTCACTTTATGATTCTGACTACTCTCAATACCTTATATAAGTAGAAGCATAATACAGACAAGTTTATTCTAAAATTTATATGGAAAAGCACAGGCTTTAGAATAGCTAAAAACAATCCTGAACTAAAAACAATCTTGAAAAAGAACAAAATGTGAAGGATGACTCTGCCCAATATTAAGGACTACTATAAAGCTATAGTAACCGAGATAGTGTGATGGAGAGATGGACACATAGATCAATGGAAGAAAATAAGAATCCAGAAGTAGACCCACAATATGTCCAACTGATTTATGACAAAGGTGCAGAAGCAATTCAGTGGAGGAAAGGTTTCAACAAATGGTGCTTTAGCAACTGGATATCCATAGGCTTAAGAAAAATGAACCTCAAACCAAATCTCAAACTTCAAACATTTAACTCAAAATGGATTGTGGACTTAAATGTAAAATGTAAAAATATATAACTTTTAGGAAAAAAATAGGAGAAATCTTCAGAATCAAGGCTAGGCAAAGAGTTCTTAGACTTCACACAAAAAGCACAAACCGTGAAACAAAAAAAACGATAAATATAAACTCATCAATTCTGAAAACTTTTACTCTGCAAAAGACCCTATTATGAAGATTAAAAAAAAAAAAAAACTACAGTCAAGAAGAAAGCATTTCCAAGCCATGTATCTGGCAAAGAACTAGTATTCAGAACATACAAAGAACTCACAAAACTGAACAGTAAAAAAAAAAAAAAAAAAAAAATGAAAAATCCAATTAGAAATGTCTAACATTTTATCAAAGACATTTCATTGAGGACATATAAATGACATGAAAGCACATGAAAGGATGTTCAAATCATTAACCATTAGGGAAATAATAATTTAAGCCATGATAAGATATCATTACACACCTATCAGAATGGCTAAAAAATAAGAGTGACAACATCAAATGCTGACAAGGATGCAGAGACTGAATTGCTCATACACTGCTGATGGGAATGTAAAAATGGGACGACTCAGTAAACATTCTGGCACTTTCTTATAAAACTAAACATGCAGCTACCATGTGACCCAGCAGTTACACTCTTGGCCATTTATCCCAGAGAATGTAAACTACGTCAAAACCTGCACACAAATTCATAGCATATTTATTCATAATAGTCAAAAATTGGGAATAATCCAGATGTCTTTCAATGGGTGAATGGCTAAACAAAGTGTGGTAGAGCCATACCATGGAATACTACTCTGCAATTAAAGGGAACAAAGAATTAACATATATGACACTTTCAGTGACTCTCCTGGGAATTACGTTGATTGAGAAAAGCTAATCTCAAAAGGTTACATGCTGTATGATTCCATTTATATAACAATGATGTGACAAAATTACAGAAATGGAGAAGAGACTGGTGGTTGTCAGGTGTTAGGGATCAGCTGAGAGTGGGGAAGGAGGTGGGGCATGGCGATAAGAGGGCAACACAGGGGATCCTTGTGGTGATAGAACTGTCCCATACGTTGGGGCGCCTGGGTGGCGCAGTCGGTTAAGCGTCCGACTTCAGCCAGGTCACGATCTCGCGGTCCATGAGTTCGAGCCCCGCGTCAGGCTCTGGGCTGATGGCTCGGAGTCTGGAGCCTGTTTCCAATTCTGTGTCTCCCTCTCTCTCTGCCCCTCCCCCGTTCATGCTCTGTCTCTCTCTGTCCCCAAAATAAATAAACGTTGAAAAAAAAAATTAAAAAAAAAAAAAAGAACTGTCCCATACGTTGGCTCTATCACCATCTATATCCTGGATGTGATGTACCACAGATTTGCAAGATCCCCCACTGGGGAAACTGATTGAAGGGTATTATTTTTTTTTACAGCTGCAAGTAAATCTACAATGACCTCAAAATAAGAAATTTAATTTAAAAATTTTTTAAACAGGCTGAAGGCCTCTAGCCACACTCAAGAATAAGACGTAAACTTCTCAAGAGACTAGAGGCTTCAAGGAATCCCTAGCAGACAGAAAGGTGTGGTTGAGATGAGCAAGAGGAAAAGACAGACCAAGACAGGAGTGTAGTGCCATGAAAGTTCCGTGACCATGGGTGGTAGCTAGGAACAGCCTGCCAGGATTTGGCAGAGATGTGGAAGTGGGCACAGCTTGGCCGGTGAATCCCTACGTGCTCCTTCTTCCCTTCTCCAGCCAATGTTTAGGTGAGTGTTTGGTATAGAGAAACAGGGAAGGGCCCCAGGTAGCTGATGATATCCAGGACAAATTGGGGACCAGACAAGCTCTGAAGGCCAGCTGCTGTCCTCAGCTGTGCCCACCCCTGTTCTCCCTGAGAACCATAAGGAACACAAGAACCCACAGCTGCTCAGTCCCTGTTCCAGGACCAGCTGCCCATGGCTGAGAGTCTAGAAAAGATGAGCTCACAGTCGGGAACAACTAGAAATATGTGGAATGCCAAGTTGGAGAAAGACCAGAATAAGAAGCTTTCCAGCTTGGAGGGCTTCACAACTAAACTTTAGAAGAGTGATTAATATCTTCACATATGTAAAAGATGGTATTGCATTCCTGAAACAACAGGACCTTCATTTTTATAAAACAGACTCAAGAGGAGACCTGAAAAATGAAGGAATGGAATTGTGGCCATTAAGAACTTCATAGAATGGCTCCAGAGCAGAATGAAAAAAACAGCAAAATCAGTCAGCTAAAAGATCGAGACTAAGGAATTCTTCCAGAATGTAAGATGAAAGGATAAAGAGATAGAAAGTTTAAAAGAATCAGAGAAAATAGCTCTAGACTTACCACTATCTAACAAACAGATGTTTATAAAGGAGAATTGGAGACAATGCAGAGGAGCCAATGGTTAAGGAAATAATATCTAAGAATTTCTTAGAACTGAAAAAAAAAGGACATAAACTTCAGAATGAAAGGGTTACCATATGCTAAGCTGTATAATAATTTTTAGAAACTTAAAACATAGGAAAGAATCCCAAAAGTTATCAGAGAAGAAAAATATTATTAACAATAAAAAATCTGATTGATTTAGAGACACCTGGGTGGCTCAGTTGGTAGGGCGTCCAACACTCAATTACAGCTCAGGTCATTATCTCATGCTTCGTGGGATCAAGCCCCGCGTCAGGCTCTGTGCTAATAGCACAGAGCCTGCTTGGGATTCTCTCTCTCCCTCTCTCTCTGCCCCTCCACCCCCCAAAATAAATAAATAAAATTTTTTTTAATGTTTATTTATTTTTGAGAGAGAGAGAAAGAGCACAAGCAGAGGAGGGACAGAGAGAGAGACAGACACACAGAATCCAAAGCAGGCTTCAGGCTCTGAGCTGTCAGCACAGAGCCTGACACGGGGCTCGAACCCACAAACCGCAGATCATGACCTAAGCCAAAGTCAGATGCTCAACTGACTGAGCCACCCAGGTGCCCCAATATATAATATTTTTTAAAAAAGAATCTGATTTAAAGCATAATTCTTTCTCATCAACCTCTCTGGAAACAGGAACCTCTAGTGCTGAAAAACAAACCAGAACAAAACAAAAACAGGACTTTTAATGGAGATTTCTGGATCTAGCCAAATTAGCATTCAAATGTGAAGGTGAAATAAAGGAATTTTTCAGACATACAAACTTTCAGGCAGAAAATTTACCACCCTAGATCCTCTCTTAAAGAGATTAACACAAACTATATTTTACAAAAAGAAAAATGCTATGAAGTATTTTAAAAAATGAACAAATTCTGTTGTATCTTCTTTATGATACTTAATATTGTATTATATTTACTTTATATC
Organism: Prionailurus viverrinus; assembly: GCF_022837055.1. Lineage (NCBI taxonomy): Eukaryota > Metazoa > Chordata > Mammalia > Carnivora > Felidae > Prionailurus > Prionailurus viverrinus. The sequence goes on along the minus strand of NC_062564.1, from coordinate 51,001,362 downwards.
TTTTACTAATTTGCCACTTTTTACATAAATGGATGTTTCTGTTGAAAAGTTATTCACAATAATCAAATATGCCATTCACAGGAGTTTGGGAGCGGGGGTAGACTGGAGAGAAATAAAATTGTTACAACAGATTTAAAATACTAAAGGACTCTGGGGCACCTGGGTGGCTCAGTCTGTTAAGTGTCCGACTTTGGCTCAGGTCATGATCTCATGGTTCTTGAGTTCAAGCCCCACATCGGGCTCTCTGAGGTCAGTGTACTGTTTCAGCTCCTCTGTCACCTTCTCCTTCTGCCCCTCCCTCACTTGTGCTCTCTCTCACTCTCTCAAAATAAATAAACACTAAATAAAGAAATAAAATACTGAAGGACTCTTAGATCATGGTTGGTTTCCTTTGATCCACATGGAATCCAATTGGAACACATTCTATGTGTTCTATGTGTCAGTTGGAACACATTCTATACAGACAGTATGTAGAGCTGTTATTAGTATTTCTGGACAATTGGTTCATTCACTCAACATTTATTACATCTAGTATTCACACAACTCTACCTTATACCCTGACAAGAACACAAAGATAAATAAAATCTAGATTCAGCTCTTGAGGGGTTCATAATTTAGTGGCAGTGATAGACATGAGCACATGTAATTATGATGCAAAATATAAGCATTAGGAGAAGATATAAATAAAACACAAGATTGCAGAGGTAATAATGATTAATTTTGGACTCAGGATCATGTAAAATTAGTTCATGGGTTGATAAGTAAACTCTAATAATTCCCAATGAAATCACTTCTCTACTGTCAAGATAAGTATACTATACTATTAATGATTTCTTTTATATATTTTTTTAATTTTTTATTTTTTACAGACAGAAAGACAGAGGGAGAGAGAGAGAACACCAAGTAAGGGAGAGGGGCAGAAGGGGAGAGAGAGAAAACCCGAAGCAGGCTCCACACTCAGTGTAGAGTTCAATGCAGGGCTCAATCCCACGACCTTGGGATCATGATGGGGGCTGAAATCAAGAGTCAGCCATCGAACTGACTGAACCACCCAGGTGCCCCTATTATTAATGATTTCTAATCAGAAAGGGAAACCAAATGTTGCAAAATGTTACACCCACCCTGCCAAAGCAAAGCAGAGAGTTTCACAACAATCCAATAACTTTGGTGCCTGTTCATACTAACAGTGAGGATTATTCAGATAATGTGGGGGTTTTGTCATTGTTTCTATTATATTGTTACATCATTGTTGTTACATGACATTTTGCCATAATGAACTAGATTGACTACTGGTATAACTTAAAATTCATCAGGTTTAAGAGTCCTTTATCATCTTAAATTAAAAGATAAATTAAAATTTTCCCCTAATGCAGCACTGCTATTAAAAAACAAAAACAGGCTGCAGGTCAAATTTAGCCCACAGGCCTATTTGGCCAACCTCTGGTTTATAGCAAAGGTGCTAAAACTTTTTAGTCCAGTTCATCGAATGTAATTGGGTCATAACTCTAGATGCAAATTGACCTTTAAGTTCTCAGAACAAACAATACCATAACTGGCTGCCAAGCTGTACCTAGTGCAATCCAAATGCACTGGCAAGCATCAAAGACTCATAGGATGTTTACACTTTATGGATAAGATACTCGTCATCTGCCTGCCTGAACCTCTGATTCCCCCCAAAGCATGCATCATCACAGAAGCTACATTCTTTTCATTCTCCATTCCGATCCAAACTCCTTACTTCGGCTGACTTCAAGGCATTGCATAACCTAACACAAACTTTATCTCCTTTGGCTAGATTTTACAAGGAAAGTATTCATAAGTTATTACCATACATATACCACATACCATGATTACTAAACATATCTATTGTACTACTGGAGTCAAATATTTAATAACTGATATAGAGGTCACCTTTATTTTGTTTTATTCTAATAAGCTATAGTACATACATACTATGGGATAGTATGCAGCCATTAAAAAAAAACATATAAACCTTCAGCAAACTAGGGATAGAGGGGAACTTCCTCCACCTGATAAAAGAATATGTACAAAAAACCTGCAGCTAACATAATTAATGATGAGAAACTTGATGCTTTTCCACTAAGATCAGAACAAGGCAAGGATGTACCCTCTCACTACTCCTATTCAACATCATACTAGAAGTACTAGCTAATGCAATAAGAAAAGGAAAAACATGATATACATATGGGGAAGAAAGAAATAAAACTGTCTTTGTTCACAGAGGACAGGACTGTCTATGTAGAAAACCCCAAAGAATCAATAAATAAACAAAAAAATTCCTAGAACTAAAGTGATTACAGGAAGATTACAGGATACAAGGTTAATATACAAAAATTAACTCTATCTTACATGCCAGTGATGACCAACTGGAATTTGAAATTTTAAAAAATACATACCATTTACATTAGCACCAAAAGAAATTAAATATTGAGGTATAAATCTAACCAAATATGCAGAAGATCTATATGAGGAAAACTATAAAATTCTCACGAAAGAAATTAAAGAGTATCTAAATAAATGGAGAATTATTCCATGCACATGAGTAAAAAGACTCAATATTGTCAAGATGTTAGGTCTTCTCAACTTGATCTATAGATTCCACACAATCCCAATCAAAATCCCATTAAGTTATTTTGTGGATATTGATAAGCTGATATTAAGGTTTATATTTAGAGTGGGAAAAAAGGCCAGAGTTGCCAATGCAATTGAGAACAAAGTTGGATGACTGAAACTACCCAACTTCAAGATTTATTATAAAGCTACCATAATTGAGACAGTGTAGTATTGGTTAAAAAAAAAATAGACAAATGGACCAATGGAAATAAGTCGAGAGCCCAGAAACAGACACATACAAATATAGTTAACTAATCTTTGACAAAGGAGCAAAAGCCATGCAATGGAGAAAAATAGCCTTTTAACAAATGCTGCTGGAACAATCAGACATTCACATGCAAAAGAAAAAAAAATCTAGACCCAGATCTTAATCTTTCACAAAAACTAACCCAAATTTTTAAAGGTAAACCCATAAAACTTCTACAAAGTACCACAGGAGAAAATTTAGGTGACCTTAGGTTTGGCAATGGCTTTTTAGATACTACCTCAAAGTGCAATCCATAAAAGAAAAAACTGGTAACTTGAACTTCATTACAATTAAAAACATCTGCTCTGCAAAAGACACTGTAAAGAGCATATAAGAAGACAAGCCACAGACCGGGAGAAAATATTTATAAAAGACATCTGATAAAGGACTGCTATCCCAAATACACAAAGGACTCTTAAAATTCAACAAGGGGCACCTGGGTGACTCAATGGGTTAATTGTCTAACTCTTGATTTCAGCTCAGGTCATGATCTGATGGTCATGAGTCTGAGCCCCATGTTGGGCTCCACACCAGGAATTGGAGCCTGCTTAAGATTCTCTCTCTCTCTCTCTCTCTCTCTCTCTCTCTCTCTCTCTCTCTCTCTCTCTCTCTCTCTCTCCCCTCCCCCAGCTAACTCTCTCTCTCTCTCTCTCTCTCTGAACAATAAAAAATAAATACTTTAAAAACCTCAACAAGAAAAAAAAATCCAATTTAAAAATGGACAGGGGTGCCTGGGTGGCTCAGTTAAGCGTCTGACTTCAGTTCAGTTCATGATCTCGCAATCCTGAGTTCGAGCCCCACATTGGGCTCTGTGCTGACAGCTCAGAGCCTAGATAGAGCCTGGAGCCTGCTTCGGATTCTGTGATGCTCTCTCTCTCTCTGACACTCCCCCATTCATGCTCTGTCTCTCTCTCGCAAAAAATAAATAAATGTTAAAAGAAATGTTTTGGGGCGCCTGGGTGGCTTAGTCAGTTAAGTGACCAACTTCAGCTCAGGTCAGGATCTCATGGTTCATGGGTTCAAGCCCATGTCGGGCTCTGTGCTAAATGCTTGCTCAGAGCCTGGAGGCTGCTTCAGATTCTGGGTCTCCTTCTCTCTCTGCTCCTCCCTTGCTTGTGCTCTGTCTCACTCTGTCTCTCAAAAATAAAAAAATGTAAAAAAAAAAAATTTGTAACAACAAGATAGCACTATATACCTACTAGAAAGGCTAACATCCAAAACACTGACAGCACCAAATGCTGACAAGGATGTAAAGCAGCACGAGCTCCCATTCACTGTTGGTAAGAATGCAAAATGGTACAACCACTTGGGAATAGTTTGGCAGTTTCTTATAAGATGAAACATACTCATACCACATGATCCAACAATCATGGCTCTTGATATTTACCCAAAGTTAAAAGCATGTCTACACAAAACTGGTACAAGAATGTTTATAATAGCTTTATTAATAATTACCAAAACTTGGAAGCAACCAAGTTATTCTTCAATAGGTGAATGGTTAAACAAACTGTTGTACACCCATGCAATTGAATATTATTCAGCACTGAAAAGAAATGAGCTATCCAGATATGGAGGGACCCTAAGTGCATACTGCTAAGTGAAAGAAGCGAATTTGAAAAGGATACATACTGTATAATCCCATTCCATATACATACTGTATATGACATCCTTGGGAAAGCAAAACTATGAAGACACTAAAAAGATAAGTGGCTGTTAGGGGTTCAGGAGGGAGGAAGAGATAAACAGGCAGAACACTGGGGACTTTTAGAGCAGTGAAACTATTCTGTAAGATACTATAACTGTTGCAAACACACATTACAGATTTCTCAAAACCCATAGAATATACAAGAAAATGAATCCTGATGTAAAGTATGGACTTTGGTTATCTATACTGGCTCATTGATTACAACAAATGTGCCATACTAATACCAAAAGTTAACAACAGGGTAAACCTGGAGAGTAGGGCACGTGTATATATATGGGAATCCTCTGTACTTCCCACTCAATTTTCCTATAAACCTAAAACTGCTCAAAGAAATAAAGTATATTAATTTTTTAAAGAATATTTTAAGATATATCAGCTACTTGGAGGTATTTCCATGATGTACTAATAAGTGAGAAGAATAAGATGCAGACTATAAGCTGATCCATTTTTATAATCACACCAACATTTTGGACACTGGTTACTTGGGAAGTTGGGAGAAGAGAATGAAAATGATTAAAAACTTACTGACAGGGGCACCTGGGTGAGCGTCCCAACTTCGGCTCAGGTCATGATCTCACAGTTTGTGGGCTCCAGCCCCCGTTGGGCTCTGTGCTGACAGCTCAGAGCCTGGAGCCTCCTTCGGGTTCTGTGTCTCATTCTCTCTCTGCCCCTCCCCTACTTGTGCTCTGTCTCTCTGTGTCTCTCAAAATTAAATAAATGTTAAAAAAAAATTAAAAAGAAAAAACTCACTGACAGATCAAACCTTGAGCGAAACTATAAATAAAAATCTGAGATTGAAGTAATAAAAAAGCCCCTGAAGCAAGGAGAAGCCATCTCAGCATAGATTGGGTAGGACCAGCCCACTCTGGAGCAGTGAGAAGAACCTGGTACCAGACCCACTGGCTGGAGAAACCAGAGACAGAGCAAAGACCACTTGTTTCCTTACTAATTAGTTTAATATAACCATATGGAGATAACTATAGAGAATCCTCATTTTTTAAATTCTATCAATTTTGTTTGTCAACCATCCTACAAGTTCCAAAGCAAACATATACATAAAATGAAGCCTAGATTTCAGCTCTTTAACGAATCCCCTTAGCCCGGAAAAAAAAAAAAAAATTGTCTGGTTTTTAATGAACCAAAATAGTTCAGGCTTAAGTTCCAGCATTATATTAATAGAAATCCCTTGGTTCATATCTTGCCCCTGGAAATGCATATTTAAATTTATGCAGCTTATTCCTTAAATCGGGCGTGCATTGCCCCGTAAGTACTGCAGCAGAGAGCGACCTAATCTTATTCGTCCAACTCCTAATTTTCACCAGAAAATAATTACTCCCTTTTATTCCACTTAACAAAATAAATCCACAGAGCTTCGTAGTATCAGCCTAATCCTGAAGAAGAAGAAGAAATGTTTTTGGTTTTTGAGGGTTTTTTCAGTTTCTTAAAATAAAAAGTTATCTGCAAGGGGCTCCTCAGCCCTCCTTTACATGCAGAGGCAGCTGGGTGCAGTTTCTACTCTTGGAGGTCTGCGGTCTCCCAGCAACCTGGCTCCGGTTGTCAGGGAGAGACCCCGCCTGAGCCGGGGCTGTTATCAGGCCCGCTGCAGTCCTCGGTGGGGGGAGTCTGGAGCTCTGCGCAGCGCTTCTTCATGCCAGTGCACACGTCTCGGTGTGCAAGGAATGCTAAGTGGTTAGCTAGGAACTCTGGGGACCAGCGGGAGTTGCTGCAGAGGGCTTACTGCTAGATGACGTAGCTCCTTATGAATTGGCTCTCAAAAAGAGATAAGGAAATGGAGGTTTTCGGCAATGCAGTGTTTTCTCCAGGGCTCTATTTGACAGCTGGCTACTCCATTCTGCAAACCCTAACGTGGTTTTCTTTTCATCTGCTAACTACAGTACATTCAGGATTTTTTCACTTTAGCTTTCATTTTCTCCAGCTGGAAAGTTATGCATTCCCTCACAGTATTTCATTTTCATGACTCTTGCCTTTTGGGTACAATCTGTTAAAATATCTTTTTTATTTTTTTAGTTGGCCAAAGAGTAAGTTTTGGTCTCATGTGAACAATGCTTTTTAATTCTTCACAGTGCATTTGACCTAAGCAAAGTATAAATTACCTAACTGTAAACTACTAATAAAAATAATCAAAGGTAAAATAGGAAAAAGTTACAGAAGAAAATTCAACACTAATGTTATTACTTTACCATGGTAACATGGTGAAAAGAATTCATTTTCTATATATGCTCGGGGAAGACATTCAATGTTTCTAAATGTTATTCTTCATTTTATAAAAATGTAATGATAATACATTCATTGGAACATACTGTAACTCTGCATTTCTTCCAGTTTCACTATTACCAATCTTTCTTATATTATAATGCAAATTTAATACACTTACTCAACAACAAGCTAGTAGATTAGAAATATACCCTGCTGAGAAACACTGCAGATATGCTCATACTAAGGAATCATGTCTTTCTTTATGAAGGACAATAACCTTATTTGACCTCTCATAAAAGACTCAGCTTACAGAAGAGATCCCAGCTAACCCAGAGGATATGGTGGTCTTTGGTCAAGGTAAAATCAAGCATTTGGCATTGTTAAAAAAATAAGACATTTGGCTCAAAATGGAGTCACTTATGCAAAGCCCCACACCACCAATCCAAGACTTAACCTACAGTTATGGCTGTCCCAGAAATGAAATCTTAAACCAGTCAATCAGGAATTGCCTGATCAGCACTAGTTAACTAGTTTGCCATTGCCTAGAGGAACATATCCTTGCAATAACCAACCCGCTCTTTTGCCTAGTATAACTTCCTTGTTCCCATTCCCTTCTCCTGTAAAAGCCCTTCATTTGTGTACAAGCTCCTTGGAGCTCCTTTCTATCTGCTAGATCAGATGCTGCCCAATTTGAGTCAACTTTTGCTCAAATAAACTCTTAAAAAAATTAATATGTCTCAGTTTATCTTCTAACAGGATCATGAGTCAAAGTAGTCAAGTATCTCATCAAATGGGAAGAACATTTTGATAGGACATCCAGGGGAAAGACACCAGAAAACCAAGCAGCTTAGCCACTGTAATCTAAGCAAGACCTCTGGCCACGCCAGCAGGGCACCATAACCAGACTAAGAGTTCAGGAACCACCAGGGAGAAAAATAGCAATCACTGAGCTCCACATATATTACATGAACTCAACTTTCACCTCCCGAGGGAGACACGGTGGAATGAAAGTGCAAAACAAGGCCCCAAAGCCCTAGCTCCACCACAAACTCCAAGAACAATCGAAGTTGAAACTTCTCCCAAAAGGCAACATGGAAGGGGAAGAAGTGAGTTGAGCCTTGAAAGACCCAGGAAGATTTAGATGGGCTGTGAGGAAGAAAGCAAACGTCCTGGAAGAAAGGAACTAAGAGGAGAGTCAGCTGAGGGTGTGGGGCGGGGGCGGTACGGAGCTCAGGAACACTGAGGTTAACAAGTTACAGGAAGTTTCTAACTCCAGGATGAAAAGTGTCATCACGTTAGCTAGGACGCAACAGAAATTACTCAAATCAGATGGCTGCAAGCTATCGGTAGAAGGGAAGAGAGGGAAAAGACAAAAGCAAGGAAGGAATGTGTTCCGTTTTTTGAAAATCAGCAGTTCCTGCCAAGGAGATGCCCAGATACGCGTTTGCCCAATCGCTCCTCACGTGAGCCAGCTTGAGTGGGTTGGAGCTAATGACCTGTGCAGAAGCCCCTGAGTTATCCTGAAGTTACCTTTTAGTTCATTATACTACTAAGACCTCCTCCTGTGGGTGGAGTTTCCTGCCATTTTTTGAACATACATTGTATGCACTACCATACTGACATGCTAGGCATGTGCAATCGAACCGAAGTGCCTAATTAATAAAATATGTGTAAGTTCCTTATGTATATGTTAGCTCCCTGCCCCCATTCCCAATACACCAAATAAAAGCTTCCTGTGCTAACCCCATGGGGAGAAAGTACTTTGAGAGCTATGACTCTGTCTCCTTATAACAATAAAAAGTTCTCTGCTTTCAACACTTCTTTGGGTTGTGTTCAACCTGATGCAGCCAAAGTGCAACTGAACTTGCCTTGAGTTCAGTTACAATCGCACCGATCACATAGTCACTGTTATTTCCTACCCAGTGGTAGTATGAAATTTGAGGTTTAAACAGATGTCTAATAGCGGTGCTCACAGTAAACTGAGAAGGATAAAGGCAGAGACCAAGGAAAGTGTGATGGTTATTTTATGTGTCAACTTGACCTGGCTAAGGGATACCCAGATGATGAGTAAAATCTTCTTTATGGGTGTGTCTGATGCTCTCAAACTGGGAATTTATGATGGAAAAGAGACGAAAGAATAGGATAGAGGCCCCACGACTTTCACTCATCATGCATTTACACTCTGAACCCATCTTTTGCAGAATTCAGTCTCTCATACTTCATCAGAGTTCGAAGATTTTGGCTGGCACAAGATGACAGGGTCGGCCAGCTGCTGTGGCATGGGAAGGGATCCGGCCATCTGCCGGGTTGGCAGGACACTGGGGTCTATGAAGGGGCAGACCAAGCCTAGCAAAGAGACCTCCACTCTGGTCCTTGCTGAAGGCCTGGAGGCCTCTGGCACTCTTGGGGCCCATGTCACAAACTGATGTCTCCTCACCCAACTAGCTCCCCATTCCTTGCCTCAGCTGTCCTCACTCTCCTCCCCTCCCCAGAGCATCTTTCCCAACCATTGCTGCAGATTCCTAACAAATCCCAGCTTAGAGATTTAAAGATGAGGGGGCTCCTCATCATTTATCCTGGCAAGTAGAAGAGTTTACTACTGGTCACAAGAATGATTGGTAAGACAGTCTGAAATCAGCCCAAGTCTATCACCGCTAGTGAAAAAATTATTTAGAGTATATACCGCAGGGACAAAAGATCAGCTATGTTAGCTTCTCTGTGTCATCCTGGTCACACAATGTTCACACAAAAAGACCACCTTTAGCCAACATTAACCATACTTTACCTGATATCCATACACCATAACTGAGTGCCTGATGTGGGTAGTGTCCTCTGTGAACCGTTACGGACTAAGGAATAAAATAGGATCAACCATGGCCAGTGCCTCCCTTTAAGGAGTGAAACATGGCTCCTCCCTCTGGACAGCCTTCTTTTTTTTTTTTTTTTTTTAAGTTTATTTTTGAGTGAGAGCAAGAGAGAGTGGGGAAGGGGCACAGAGAGAAGGGAACAGAGGATCTGAAGCGGGCTCTGCACTGACAATAGAGAGCCCGCTATGGGACTTGAACCCACAAACTGCAAGACCATGACCTCAGCCAAAGTTGGACACTTAACCAACTGAGCCACCCAAGCACCCCAGGACAGCCATCTTTCGAGGTAGCTCTCCCTCATATGAGGAGAAAAGATATTGATTTAACAACCTGGGTAGTAGAACAATATCTAAGTAACAATGTGAAATCCAAGAGGAGGATTCATGAAATAGTGCATAATTATCTGTCCAGAAGAAAAGAAAGGGATCACTTAGGTTGTAAAGAAAAGGGAACCAGGGCAAGTTTTAAGGAAGAGGTAGCATAAGGATATATGGAAAACAATATTTCACCTGGGCAAGCATTTAACAAACATTTAATGAATGGCTAAATGAAAACACTGGTATATGAAACCCACTTGGGTAGAATCACATGAGCAGCTGAAAGACAAAACACTGAAACACATGTTAGCCAGAGGCAGGGTGGGAAGAAAGGCTGGGACAGTAAGGATCAGATCAGGAGAGGTATGGAATACTCTTATGCCAGGGACTTCAGGGAAACACTGAGGGTTCTGAAACAGAGGGTAAAATAAAGAACTGTAGACAAGATGCAAAGAGGAGAAATAATAGCTCTGTGTCCTACAATTTAGAAATTAATCACACACTGGGGAAAATTTTTCTAAAAGGAAAATTGTTTTCTATCATTTTCTTTTAAAAGTCTATGTACATCACTCAAAATAAAAGAAATACACATAATGCCTTCTACATAATAGTGGAAGGAATTTGTCCCCAAAGATCTTTTCTTTGTATAAATGATGCCACCACAATTGATGCTTCAATAAAAATGAATATTTATGAAATGTAAAATGACTTGGATTAACTTATTCCAATTTCACCCTCTAAATTTAGATTTTTAAATCACACCAAAATGTAGATTTTGATTACAAAAGCAAGTTGGGAAGGAAAAGAAAAAAAAAAAAAGACTTACTTGACAAGAAAAAGAGAGCAAAATTTAAAAAACAGAATTTGAAATAGGGATGACAAAAGATGACAGAAAGGTGGTCAATTAAACTAAAAACCGCAGAAAAGGATCATCCTCATAGCAGAGTTCTTTAACTCAATAATGCAGTCATTTATCAAGAATCAAGTTACACGAAAGCCTGAAGGAAAATCTCCCACTTGTGTGTCCCATCCATCTTCAGCTCACTGCACAGCCCTCTCCCCAGCTTTTACTTTCTTAGCTATCCTTTCAAAGTTTCTTTGTGCATACATCTTATTATTTTCCTCCCTGTTCACACAAAAATTAGCATACCATACAACACTGTTCTGACCTTGCTTTTCTCACTTAACGCTATATCTTGGCAATCGCTCCACACCCATTCATATAGATTTTCCACGTTCTTTTTTACAGCTGCATATTCCATTGTGAAGACGAACCACAATTTATTTAACTAGCCCCTATTGATGGGCATTTGGGTTGTTTCCAATCTTTGGCTACTGCAAACAAAGCTGCAGTGAATAACCTGGTATAGTCATCATTTGGCATGCGTGCAAGTGTATCTGTAGGATAAATTCCCAGAATTGAATTCCTGGGTCAAAAGGTATATGCATTTAAATTTTTTACAGATATTGCCAAATTGCCTTCTGTAAGAGTTGAGCCAATTTACACTCTCGCCAGCAACGTACAAGAGTGCCTTTTTCCTTAAGGATTTACCAACAGAGTGTACCATCAAAGTTCTGGATTTTTGCCAATCTGAAAAATGAAAAATGGTGTTTGCATTCTCCTCATTATGAGAGAAGTTGCTCACTCTTTTATATGTTTAAGAGCCAATTGTACCTCCTTTTCTATAAACTATCTTTTCATAACCTCTGCCTATTTTTATAATGGATGTTGGTATTTTCTTATTAATTTCTAGGAGCTTCTTACATATTAGGGAGAATAGTCCTTCTCTTATAAGTTGCAAATATTTACCCCAGTCTTTCTTTTGAATTTGTTTACGGTAATTTTTGCCATGAGAAGATTTTTATTTTGATGTGATCTAACTTGTCAATTTCTTAAGTCTTCTGATTTTCAAGTCATAGTTAGAAAGGCTTTCCTTACCCCAAGATTATAAAGGAATTTTATAGGAATTCTCCTTTTCTAACATTTACTTGTTTCATTTCTTTTTAAATTTTTATTTATTTTTGAGACAGAAAGAGACAGAGCATGAGCAGGGGAGGGGCAGAGAGAGAGGGAGACACAGAATCTGAAGCAGGCTCCAGGCTCTGAGCTGTCAGCACAGAGCCCAACACGGGGCTCGAACTCACAGGCTGTGAGATCATGACCTAAGCTGAAGTCGGACACTTACCAACTGAGCCACCCAGGCACCCCTGTTTCATTTTTACATGTAACTAAATGGAGAAACAGTAGAGTAGATAACATCACAAACTCTAGAGCCAAACCGCCCACATTCTTGTTCCAGATCCACCATTTATTAGCTATGTGACCTGGGATAAGTCACCTATCTCTATGGGCCTGTTTCCAGATCAACAAATGAGGATAATAATAATTACCACATGGTGGGGGGAGGGGGGTTATTGTGAGGATTAAATGTCTTGGTAAAAGTAATTACTAGAGTGTCTGACATACAGTAAGCACTCAATAAGCATGAGCTATTATCAAATATCTCTTTAAAACTTATCCTGGTTTAAGATGTGAAATAAAGATCCAACTTTCTTTTTCCATATGGCTACCCAGTTGTCCCATAGCCATTTTTTGAATATTCCATCTTTTTCCCACTGATTTAAGATATCTCCTTTATGATATACTACATCCCCATAGGTATTTAAGAATTTCTCATCTTTCTATTCTGCTCCATTGACCTATCTATTCATGGACAAGTATCACACTGACTTAATTATTGAACTTTATTTTTACTATATGGTAGGGCTAGTTGCCCCTCTTTGCTCTTCTTTAACAGTTACTGTAACTCTTCCTGTTTATTTTTCCCTATGAATTTTTATTAATTTTTTTTAAGTAGGCTTCACACCGAGCACAGAACCCCCACACTGGGCTTGAACTCAGGACCCTCAGCTCTTGCTACGTTTATTCATAAATTTTAACTTTTGTGGTTGCTATTATAAATGTTTTCTTCCATATATTTTCTAACAAGTTGTTTACACAGAGTAAAACTCTTGGTTGTTGTCTAGTATATATCCTGATACCATACTATTAATTCTCTTAGATTTTCCAGGTATATAATCTCATCATCTGCAAGTTAGTGTCCGTTTTACCTTTTCTTTTCCAATTTGTACATTTATAATTGCCTTCTCCTATATAAATGCATTAGCTACCACTTACAAAACAATGCTAAATAATAACACCAATCACCCAGAGTAGGCCTAGTCATGCTTTAACCCACTTTAGGCAGCCTTGGAAAAGTTGCACAGTAAAGAAGTTTGAAGATGTGAATCTCACCTATTAGGCCACAGTAGTAGCCTATAAAAAGATGAAAATTTTCTCAACTTCAAAAAAAATTACAATAATCCAATTAAAAATTGGGTACAAGCCATGAACAGACTTTTCTCCAAAGAAGGCATACAGATGGCAACAGACACATGGAAAAATGCTCAACATCACTCATCAGGGACATGCAAATAAAAATTGCAATGAGGTATCACCTCACATCTGTTAGAATGGCTAAAAGCAAAAACGCAAGAAACAAGTGTTGGTGAGGATGTGGTGAAAAAGGAACCCTCAAGTACTGTTGATAGAAATGCAAACTGGTACAGCTACTAGAGAAAACAGTATGGAGATCCCTCAAAAAATTAAAAATAGAATTACCATATTATCCAGTAATTCTACTACTAGGTATTTATCCAAAGAAAACAAAAACACTAATTCAAAAAGATATATGCAGTCCTCTGTTTATTGCAGCATTATTTATAATAGCCAAATTATGGAACCAATCCAAGTATCCATCAATAGGTGAATGGATAAAGAGGATGTGGTTTTATATATATATACACATGTACACAACGGAATAGTATTCAACCACAAAAAAGAATGAGATCAAGGCACCTGGGTGGCTCAGTTGGTTAAGCATCTGACTTGTGATTTCAGCTTAGGTCACGATCTCAGGGTTTGTGGGATCAAGTCCCACATCGGACTCCATGCTGACAGCACAGAGCCTGCTTCGGATTCTCTCTCCCCCCACCCTCTTTGCCCCTCCCCCACTCACATTCATTCTCTCTCTCTCTCTCTCTCTCTCAAAATAAATAAACTTCAAAAAAAAGAAAATTTAAAAAATGAAGGAGATCTTGCCATTTGCAACAACATGGATGGATCTAGAGAGTATAGTGCTAAGTGAAGTAAGTCAAGGAAAGGAAAATACCATATGATTTCACTAATATGTGGAATTTAAGAAACAAAACAAAGAAAATAAGAGACAAATCAAAAAACAGAGTCTTAAATATAAAGAACAAACTGATGGTTACCAGAGAGAAGGTGGGCGGGGGAGATAAAATAGGTGAAGGCAATTAAGATGAGCGCTGAGTGAAGTACTAAATTATTGAATCACTATATTGTACACCTGAAACTAATATAATACTAGATGTTAACTGCACTAGAATTAAAATAAATTTTAAATAAAAAATTTTTAAACATGAAAATTTTCTTAACACAAAAAGTTAAGATTAAAGCTAAGATAGGGATGCCTGGGTGGCTCAGTTGGGTGGCTCAGTTGGTTAAGCATCTGACTTCAGCTCAGGTCATAATCTCATGGTCCATGAGTTTGAGCCCCGCACCAAGCTCTGTGCTGACAGCTCGGAGCCTGGAGCATGCTTCAGAATCTGTGTCCCCCTGTGCTCTCTCTGCCCCTCCCCTGCTCGTGCTCTGTCTTGCTCTGTCTCTCAAAAATAAATAAAATGTTAAAAAAAAATTTTATAGAGATTAAAGCTAACATGATAACCTTAACAACAAAAGCATTTAGTAATGGGGCATACCAGCTACTAGGCTGAGCAAGAGTGGACCATCTCCACATTTTTCCCTAATTAGGACTTCAGTGGGAATTTCTATGTTTCTTCAGTAAGTATGATGTTGGCCTTTGAGCAGAAATAGATTTATCATATCATGTTATGGAAGTAGCCATCTCTGTTATTATCAAGAATAGTTAAAGGTAGTCAAATGACTTTTCAGCATCCAGATGACAGTTATATTATTTTTCTTCATAGATCAATTAAATGATGAATTATATTAATAGATTTCCTAATACTGACCCATCCTTACATTCTGGAACTAAGTCCCATTGCTGGGCTCTGTTCACTCATATTTATTTAGCAGTTTTTCATCAATATTCATAAGTGGGACAGGTCTGCGGTTTTCTTTTTTTGTGCAATCTTTATCAGGTTTGGTTTTAATATTATACTTACTGCTTAAAAAGAATGTGACAGTTCTTTTAGTTTAAATACTATTGGAATTATCTGCTCTTTAAATATTTAGTAGAAGTGTCAATATAAAACTGTCTGAACATATGCTTTGTGAGGAGGCAACTCTGACAACTTCATTTCTGCTAGAAAAATCATTGTGTTTAGATTTCCTAAATGTTTCTGGTTTCAGTTTGGGTCAGTTATATTTTCCTAAAAATTATCTATTCCATCCAAGTTTTCAAATTTATTTTCAAAGAGTTAAACAAACAGTCTCTCATGAGTCTTTAAATTTTCAATTTCTATTACTCCCCCCTTTCAGTTGTTAATTTTGTATATTTGTACTTTCTCCCTTTTTTCTTTATTAGACAGCTACAGCTCATAAATTTCATTGTCATAGTTCAACTGTTTTTTCAAAGAGGCGCCTTTTGGACTACTCATATTGTTCTACTGTTTTTGTATTTATATTTAAAGTTCTTGGGGCGCCTGGGTGGCGCAGTCGGTTAAGCGTCCGACTTCAGCCAGGTCACGATCTTGCGGTCCGTGAGTTCGAGCCCCGCGTCGGGCTCTGGGCTGATGGCTCAGAGCCTGGAGCCTGTTTCCGATTCTGTGTCTCCCTCTCTCTCTGCCCCTCCCCCGTTCATGCTCTGTCTCTCTCTGTCCCAAAAATAAATAAACGTTGAAAAAAAAAAAAATTAAAGTTCTTAAAAGAGGACACCATGGGCAGGTGTTCTACATCTCTTCCTCTCTCCAAAAAAAACCACAGTAATATAGTGAAGACTATAGTACAGTGTTCACCTAGTGAACACTAAGAATATAAAGGCAAGAAAGTAGAGATCACATAGGAGCTGTCAATGTTATCTTGAATGGTATCTCCAAATCCCAAACATCTGATCAAAAAAACAGATTAGCAATATCTCCAATAGGCAAAACAAACCAAAAACAAAGTGCCATTAAAAAAAAAAAAAAAAAAAACTGGGCTTTTAGAGTAATTAATTCACTGGAAATAAGATTAGTTCTAACTATAATAAATTCACATTTTAACAACATAGGAGACACTCTGAGGTTTTAATTATAAGCCTTCCACCTCCTGCCTGTCTCTAGCAATTAATTGCCCACCATTTCAGTTCAACAAGCATGAATTCCACTTTTCCCCAAAGTTCTCTGAGTATTGCTGTCTAGTCAGGCACTAAAACAGAGAGAGACTGCCTCCACATAGAAGATCAGGCAAACTGCTCACATGCCCTGCCAGCCAGCCAGTGCTGTCCAGGACCCACCACTAACCTGAACAGAGTGTGCTTCAAATGAGGCAGTCCAGTCCAAGTTTAGTTGTAACCAGTCACCCAAAATAGGACGACTCATGTTTTGATCCACCATAGGTCGCCTGGGAGAAACTAAGCATTAAAGAAGTTTGAAGGATTGAATCTTAACCTTCTTGCAAAGTAGAAATCTACTATTAGGCCACAGTTTATTTAAAAAAAAAAAAGTGTTAAGTTTCCCTATGAATATCAAAAAAAGGTAGGATTAAGGCTAAGATGTAACTCTTCACACGAAAAATATTTGGTAATAGTGCACAAAGACAGAGCCTAGTAAAGCTGAACCAAAGACACTAAATAAGACTTATCTTCTAAAATCAAAAGGTCATGCTTTTATCACAGAAATTTTGAGAGTCAGGGCACAAATAACAGACACAGAAACAACAAAGAGAAGTGAAGGGCTGTTAAACAGATTGGAGGCTGGGGCAGAGATGAATTTGACTTTCAAAACAATATTACTAAATCCATAAGCTTCAAGCTTACAGCCACCAAAACCTACCAAGGAGGTAATACTATCCTGCCCATTTCTGGGGCCAATCCGAGAACCTTCAACAATCTGTCAAAGCAGGAGTTGTACAAGAAGTGGGGATTGGACCGGCTGCAATCTAAAACTGAAATATTAGGCGGGGGAAAGAGTTACAACAGCAAAGCAATAAGGACATATGCACTGCATATACATATGCATTGTAGCCTTAGCCCTACACCCAAAAAAAGCAGTTCACTGGTCTAGATACAGAGGTATATGCATGATTATATAAAAAGACAAGATGGAAGAGCCTGGAACAGAACCAGGCCCTGAGGTTTTCTGTTAGATTTATTAGGTGGCTATGACAAATAAATCATTGGCTCATTTCCGTCATGTTGGTTAATCTTTTACCAAAAGTGTCATTTATGTACCAGGTAATTGATTGGGAACACTTTGGTTAAGATTAAGCAGAACTAAATTTTGGTCAAAGCTAATCTTGAACCAGTTTGGAGCTCTGAACAAGATGTTTGTGTTCATTTGTTTGTTTTTTAGATTTCTGAGAGGGCATACCAAAACACCCATAGTGTGTAAAGAGTAAGTTCAGGACAAGCTGAGGATATGCAACATTGAAAAAGCACTGCCTTTAAGTATCCATTTATGAATACTGGTTTGTAAAAAAAATTATAATTTATTTTTAAAAATAAAATTGTAAAAAAAATTGTAAATTGTAAAAAATATTATTGTTTAAATAAAAGTTTAAAATTAATTCTCTGAGCCAAAAAACAAACAAATTTTTAGGGCTGGCTATGAGTTGGGGTTGAAATGAGGGAAGCCTAAGAAGTAGAACTGCTAATGTAGATGTAGAAACAAATCACACAGTGTCAGTTTCCAAACTGCCTCAAATCCAAAAAAACTCCTACCTCTCCCCCTCTCATACTGATTAGTGTGTACTATACGCAGAGCCTCGCTGTGACCTTCTCCTATATATACCCAATAATTCTTTAAGGAAAAGAAAAACAGAATTCCTAAAAATTTTTAAATGCAGGATTTATCTTGGCATTGAGCCATATGTAGAGGACTAATCACCCTTTAATCCTTCAACAACTCTTAAGACAGTGGTTTACAAACTATGACGTGTTTGTTTAAAGTACAAATTGCCAGGGCCACACTCTGAGAAGCACTGCACCAAGGTAATTCTACTTAAAGTATGGTCCCCTTCTGCAACAGAAAATGAGGCTTAAGCTTTACGAAAAGAACCTTTAGAGTAGTTTAACATTACTGGGCACCCAAGCATTTTTCTGACTTTTTTCTTCTTACTGTATTTTCCAAAAGTATTGGTATGAGATTGGAAAATGTTTAACTTTGTAAGGCACAGCTCTAAAGCGGACACCTCCGCACTACTGACTCAAACACGGGCAGACCCACGAGGACGGGGCTAGGGGCAGCTCCCGCCAATTAGGAGAAACCGGGCAGTCATGGAGAATAACAGAAGCCCGAGGGTAATTCTTGCAACCAGTACAGTGGACTGAGATACAATTTCAGAACTGCAATTTTCATCGTTCTGTATCATTCCTTCTAGTGACAACACGGCACCATCGCTGCAAGTGGCCACTATTCCAGCGAACCGTGCACAAAAGAGGAGGCACAGAAGCCGGCACTGAGGCTCACACGCACCTGTGAGCAAGATCGGAAATCGGGTCAGCTCTTTTCCTACCCAAAGTTGGGAGCCACCGGGGTATTTGCACTCTAGGTGAGTTTTACCAACATACTAGATTCCATCAACGTGCTACATGCTGTTTAAGAGAGTGAGAAGCCAAACAAAGAGGACCGAAGACCCCTCCGCCCCCCCTCCCCTAAGGAAGCCTCTTCGCGCTTGCGCAAACCCAACCTAGCTAATCCGCCCGAAGCCGGCCCTCCGCTGTCTTCCGGGAGGACGGAGGACGCGCAGCCACAGGGCGCTGACGCGCATGCGCAGCGACGAAGACCGTGCTTTCTGCGCGTGCCTGAGTCCTTACCCGCGACGGGGATCGGCTCCTTCCGGCCCGGCAATGCCTCCTGAGGGCTGACGATCTTAGAGGCGGAGTCGCCCATTCTCGGGACAGGAAAGAGGCCGTGGAAAAGCTGGCTAGCTCTCCTGGTGGCCAAGAGCATGGGCGGGCCGCTGGCCGACGGGCGGAACGGCGCGGTCGAGAGCGGAGCGGCTGCTGCAGAGTGGGCGCCTGGCGCCCGGCAGTGGGACCGGCGTGCACTGAGCCGCGCTGCAGGCAGGGGGTCCGCCGAGGCCGCTTGCGCTGCGGGCTGTGGCCGCTGCCGACCCGGAATCAAGGTTACCTAAGGCTCCGGACGAAGGGCTGTAACTGAGGGCGTGTTCCGCCCGGGGGTAGGGGGTGGGGTAGGCGTCTGCGGGGGGGCCTGGTCCTAGGAGGCCATCAGCTAGTGTTTCTCGTTCGGCTTCGGCTTCAGTACAAACTTCCCAGGGAGAGAACAAATGTACTAATTGAGATACGAAGTACGTGAAGCGGCAGAGGTCAAAAACAAATAACGCCTAGCCTTTGATTTTAAAGTTCGTTCCCTCCTTAAAAACCTTAGCAGTTGTTCAGTATGCCCAATAAGGCATAAGACGACCTGCTTTACAGGCAACGAGGACGTATGTGTATTTCCACTGGAGCCATTGTAATGGTAAATTATCAAAAAGATGAGGATCCAAAATAAAAACTAAGCACAACTTTCAAAAAGCTCGGTACAAGGAAGATAATTCAAAATAATGTTTTATGTATATACACACATACATATACAGTGATAAGCCCATTTTGCGAGGAAGAAAATAGAGAAGCTCGGCGCTAATACCACCATTAACGCAGTCTGTGTGAATTTAATGCTGCTGTTGGATCATTCTTGTTTCTCAAATCGTGGGAGATAACATTTGTTTCTTTGACAAATTTTCAACCCAAAAAATAAGGTGGGTGAAGCCAGATGGGTGACTTGGGAGTTCCATATGTGAAATTTTGGTTTCACACAAATGTTCTGCCAGAATGGGCAGATAGTCTCACGAGGGAAGGAACTTCAGATTAGCACTCACAGAAATGAGAAGGCTTTGACTTGACCTCCCCTGTGAGTGAGTTACCTTTTTGTTTTAATGTGGTTTGGACTGAAACAAGGACAGGAGAACTGGCCCTACAGTATTGTAGAATAAAGTCAGACATGTAGCATTAAGCTTAAATTCTTTAGTTTGTAATTTAGATTTCGTCTGGGCAATTTGCCTCAGTTTTTACTTTTGTTTATCCTATGAGATTATACAAAGTAGTTTCTACAGGCCTCCTGAAACACTCCAAGGTAATCCCTTCCATGTTTGGTCACTGCTAAGCACTTGAAAAATTAAGATCACTTTTCTGTCAGAGGAAATATTTTGTGTATGTGTATTTTTTCAATTATTGCCTTTTAATACATACTGAGTTTCTGTTTTTATGTCTTGTGGTTGATTGTGTGAAATTAAACATTAGAAATAAACCAGGAACTGAAGAGTTTTTCATGTTGCAAAGTACGTATATAATGTTAAGTTAAAAAGCACTGCAGAGCTACAGTATGTGTATATGTACTACGTAGTACATACAAAAATGCATATACTTCCACTTGTTATACCCGCAAAGGAAAGACTAGAAAAAAATTTAAATAATGATTGTAGATTTGTTGTTGTTCAAGGTAATGTTCTGCTGATTGTCACTTTCTTAAAATGGTCTGTATTGTTACAGTGTTCTCAAGTGTTCTAATGCCTGATACTTAAATTACAAAAAAATATTTTTAAAGTAAAAATACCTTGATTTATTTCAAAGCTTCCTCCCTCCCATAAAGCAGGGGCTTCTTATCTCATTTACCAGAATAGTTGCAAGAAAAGTTACACGCAGGGAGGTTGGTTGGTTGGTTGGTTGGTTGGTTGGTTGGTTGGAGAGAAAATTAAAAATTCCTGCCTTCAGTGATGCCATTTTCACCACCAGGACTTCCTTTTCTTCAGACTCTCCTAATCCCTTCTGAGCTCCACACTTTTTTTTTTTGTCCATGTTGGGCACACACTGCTTTAATTTGTTTTTGTTTTTGTGTGTGTGTGTGTGATTATGCATTGGTTTTCCAACAATTCTAACCATGTATGTTCTTAGGCTGCAGCCTAAGCATCCTTTTTGATAAGACAAAGACTTAAAATACAGCAGTTTAAACAAAATAGAAGTTTATTTCTCTTTTACATACAATCTAGTAAGTAACTAGTAGTTAAGTACTGACAGGACCATGTATTTTCTTCTATCTCATACTGAATTAGCTTACATTAGTGCCCAGTGGTTAGTATTGGTTTAATTGGGCCAAAATCCTGATTTAGATTAACAAAAGTTTATTTCCCATTTGTTTAAGAACAGCTCTGCCTTGACCCTTGGAGACAAGAATACTTAATACTCTATCCCAAATCTAGGCCTAGGTTTTAGTTGGGATATAGATTAGGTTGCTTTAACAGAGACCTGAAAATATTGTATCTGAAATAAGATAGGTTTTTTAATTAAAGCATAGTTGACACAATATTACATTCATTTCAGATCTACAATCTAGTGATTAAACAAATCTGTAGTTATTCTCATCACAAATGTAGTTATCATCTGTCACCATACAATGTTATGACAATACCATTGACTATATTCCCCATGTTGTGACTTATTCATTCCATACCTAGAAGCCTATATCTCCCACTCCCCTTTACCCATTTTACCCATCCCCACCTGCTTCCTCTCAAAACCATCAGTTTGTTCTGTGTATTTATGGGTCTGAGACAAGACAACAGTTTTAGGGTTTTTCTGTCACATACTGGTCCAGAGGTAAGTGGTCCAGGACTAGTAGGGCATATCCTCCTACATAATCTCCATCATATCTATCTTTTTTTTTTTAATGTTTATTTTTGAGAGAGAGAGAGTGCACAAATGGGGGAGGGACAGAGGAAGACACAGAATCTGAAGCAGGCTCCAGGCTCTGAGCTGTCAGCACAGAGCCAAGTGTGGGGCTTGAACTCATGGACCCTTGAGATCATGACTTGAGCCAAAGTCGGACACTTAACTGAGCCACTCAGGCACCTCCATTATATATGTATCTTTTTTAAAAGAAAAACATTTATTTTTGAGAGACCGAGTGTGAGTGTGGGAGGGGCAAAGAGAGACAGACAGAATCCAAAGCAGGCTTCAGGCTCTGAGCTGTCAGCACAGAGCCCAATGCAGGACTTGAACTCACGAACCGTGATGATTATGACCTGAGCAAAAGTCAAGATGCTTAACTGACTGATCCAGGCGCCCCTATCATATCTGTATCTTAACCCAGCAATAAGGAAAGAGGTGTACATCTCAGTAGTCCTGGGGACGTGTCCCAGAAGTAGCACTTGTTTCTACTTATTCCATTGACCTGATTTAAGACATGGCCACATATAACTGGAAGGTGAGAAATAAAATTCTCTAGCTGGGCAATCATGGATACCGCTAATAATTAGCAGTTCTAGTAATAAAGGAAAAAGGTGAGAATGTACATTGGCAGACAACTCCATCACAGTCCACTTTTCTGGCCATCTAAATATTTATATATGCCCCTCTTCTAACATAGAACACACCGTATTCCAAAGGGAGAAAAGCCTAAGTTCCAACAGTATTTGAATCCAGCTCTAAGTCCATGATCTGGAGATGATGTAAAGTCCTTTACAAGTTTGGATGTAATTCCTTATGACACAGTGATCTATTTGCTAAAAGATGAGGTATCTGCTCCCCACTCCCACATCGTCCCTCACACACCTGGTGAGGTAAGAATATGGAAAACTATTTGAGGAAAAAAAAATGGTCATGGAAAAAGTAATCACTGGTCTGCAGCCTAGCAAAATGTTGCAAAAGGGAAACTTCAAAGACTGCCCAAGAAGTCAAGTAAATTTTTAGACCCCATTTCTGCTTTCCAGAAGGAACTCTCCTGCTTGTTGCATTTGAAGTTACTGGCTTTACCTCTGGGAGGTTCTTATTCATGATTGTCCGTGATTGCATTTAAAGGGTATATTGAAAAGTATGCCCTCCTAGGAGGCTACACATCTTTTTGTAGGTTTCTTACTGGTGCAGTTTCTTACTGGTGCGGTTTCTTACTGGTGCAGTTTTTAGGGACTATGCATTACTTCAGGGTCAAATATACACAGGTATCAGCAAGCTAGACTTGTAGCTTTTTTGTCAATTCGATTTGAAAAAATACAGGATATATTTCTGGTTTATTCCTTTTACAATTCCTTGTACAAATAACCACAGCTAAAGATCTCAGCTAGTCATATTTCTTATGCCTAATTACTCTTCATTTTTATTTACTAGGCTCTGTTTGTCCCATCTATCCTGTATCTATTAACTTAATTACAGTGCCCTTGCAGCCAGCAAAAACAGCAGGTTTGGTTGGAAAGGCAATCCCCTTAATATGATCTTCACCGCTTGCCTCCCATGCTTGGCTTCCATCATCTGGCAGACAACACTTTGCTAATGGCCCTTGAGAAGGGCTTTGGGTTGCA
This sequence comes from Prionailurus viverrinus, assembly GCF_022837055.1. Lineage (NCBI taxonomy): Eukaryota > Metazoa > Chordata > Mammalia > Carnivora > Felidae > Prionailurus > Prionailurus viverrinus. The sequence continues at coordinate 50,977,802 of NC_062564.1, read as the reverse complement.
GTTTTATCTTCTGCTATTGGGAGTATAATAGCTTTTGGCTTAATCAAAACTAGAAGGCCCTAAATAACCACCCTCAGTCAATTTGTATTGCAGGCTACAGACAGAGAATTCCAGTCCTAGCAGAGTTTTGTTTCCTTTCATCTCTGTTAACAAAATGGCTAGCATCTACCTGAGTCCATCTTTCTCAAAGGACTTTGCTGAAGGAGGCAGGCAATAGCCAATACTCTCTCATTGGTCGGAGAATCATCCTTCTCACCATTTTCCCTAAAGTTACAGATTCAAAGAGCATGTGGTCTGCCTTCCAAGGTATTGAGTTGACAGTTTTATCAAATGTTTTATGGCAGCATAAAAAGGAACGCCAGCTCTTCAGCCTGTAATATCTGTGTCGTTGTCTGCTGCCTGCCATTAAACCAATTCATTATAGTTTAGTTGAATGTTATGGCTTCTACAGAAAAACTGCTAGAACTAATATGTTGTTAGCAACACTTCAGGATACAAGACCTATCCACAAAAATTTGTTATATTACTATATGAAGAAAAAATGGAAATGGAAATTTTAAAAACACCATTTAAAGTAGCATTCAAAAAATAGTATCTAGAGATAAACCTAACTAAAGATGTATTAGACCTTTATGCCAAAAACCACAAAACACTGCTAAGAGAAATATTTAAAGATCTAAATAAATACAGAGATATACCATGTTCATGGATCAGAAGATTCAACATCTCAATATTGTTAAGATGACACTTCTCCCAAAATTGATGTATAGATTCAATTAAATCCCAATGAAAATCTCAACGGATATTTTTCTAGAAATTGGCAAGCTGATTCTAAAACTCAAGTGCAAAGATAGAGGACCTATAGTAGCAAAAATTGAGGAGTCCAGCTCCAGGCCAAAATCCTACATGTCATCTTTTAGGGCTAACAACAGCCCATTACAAAAGCTTTTCCCAACAGGCCTCATAAGGGAAAACTGCCGTCCTCACACCAAACTTGGTTCACAGGCAATGAATTGCAGTCTTCTGGAGGGAATTGCAGTCAAGGACTTAGGACCCACCCCACACCAGCCATGCTCATAATCATAACTGTTTTTCTAGCCCAGGCATCTTCATTTGGAAGCCTCCTTGAAAGGTTTCTCTCTCCATACCCTACCCTACCCTCCATATAAGAGACTTCTGTCCAATGCTCTTCAGCAGAGAGACAATTTCACCCACTTTTTCTGCAGTCATATGATTGATCCTTGCGCCCAATGTTATTCCATGGGGGAAAAATGGAACAGAAGGAGCCAGCACTTTCCATTTGGTCCTCCTGCCTACACTATCACAGTAAGTGAATAAAGACTTGATTGTAACTTTCAGTTTTGCTTGTTTTCCTTGCTGACCACCCCAACACCTGACAATTTGACCCAAAAAAATATGAAATAGAACAAAATTAGAAGACTTTCACTACCTGAGTTCAAGACCTATTACAGAGCTACAATAGCCAAAAAAAGTGTGATATTGGCCACAAGAAACAGATTAATGGAACAAAATCGTCCCAAAAGAAACCCACACACATGTGTTCAATTAATTTTCAATCAAGGTACAAAGCCTGAGACTTCTAAAACAGTGACTTCTAAACTTATAAAAGAAAACATAGGTGAAAATCTTTGTGACCTTTGAGTAGGAATACTTTCTTAGATATAACACAAAATGCATGATCCATAAAAGAAGAAAACTGATTAATTATATTTTATTAAGAACTTCTGGTTTTTCAAAAGATACTCTTAAGGGAATAGAAAGGTAGCTCCAGATGGGCAGAAAATACTTACAAATCATATTTCTGATAAAGGCCTTATCTCCAGAATATACAACCCTCAAAATTCAATAATAAGAAATCAACAGCACATTTTTCAAATGAGCAAAATGAACAAAAACAGGCACTTCACCAAGAAAAATATATGGATTTCAAACATGCACATTTATTTATTTTTGAGACCGAGAGAGACAGAGCATGAGCAGGGGAGGGACAGAGAGAGAGGGAGACACAAAATACGAAGCAGGCTCCAGACTCTGAGCTGTCAGCACAGAACCTGACGTGGGGCTCGAACTCACGGACTGTGAGATCATGACCTGAGCCGAAGTCGGGTGCTCTACTGACTGAGCCACCCAGGCGCCCATCAAACATGCATTTAAAAAAGAAAAAAAACTACTCAACAACATTAGCCATTAGGGAAATGCAAATAAAAACTACTATAAGATGCCACTACACACCCATCAGGATAGCTATAATTTAAAAGACTAACCATACCAAGTGTTGATGAGGATGTGGAGGAACTGGAACTCTTATACACTGCTGGTAATAATCCGAAATTATACAACCATTTTGGAAAACAGTTTATCAATTTCTTAAGTAGTTAAGCACTCATCATCCACATGACCCAACAATTTCATATGAAAGTATGTGTCCATATAAAGTCTTGCACTCAAATGTTCATAGCAGTCTAATTTTTTAAGTTTATTTATTTATTTATTTATTTATTTATTTATTTAGAGAGATGGAGAGTGGGGGAGGGGCAGAGAGCAAAGGAGAGAGAATCCTAAGCAGGCTCAGCACTATGTGGAGCCTGACGTGGGGCTGGATCTCACAAACTGTGAGATCATGACCTGAGCCAATGTCAAGAGTCAAACGATTAATGGACTGCATCACCCACACCCCCCTCACCAGTCTTGTTGTAATAGGCAAAAACTGGAAATAACCAAAAGACTATCAACAGGTGAAGGGGTACACAAATTGTGGTATATCCTTACAATGGAATTCATCAGTAAGGCTAAATGAACTATTGATACCCTCAATAACACAGATGATCCATTATATTGAGTGAAAGGAACCAAAGTAAAAAAAGAGTAAGAATTGTGTGATTCCATTTATTTAAAATCCTAAAATAATACAAATTAATCTGTAGTAATAGAAAGCAGATATGTGGTTGCCTGAGAATTTGGGTAAGGGATGGGAGGGAGGGATAAAAAGGTTTACAGGGAAACTTTTGAGAGTTATGGATATGCTCATTAGCTTGATTGTGGTGATGGTTTCCCAAGTGTATCCCTATTTAGAACACTGTTGAATTATACACACTTTTTAAAAGTGTGTTTCTATTATGTGGATGGAGTGAATACATTAATGCTTAAGCCCAGATCCACCTACATAACTGCCTCTTGTTCTTCAGAAAGCAGCCCAGAAGTCATGAGACATGGGACAGTCAAGCTTTGTTAAAGAGAGTGTTGGATGTCAGGAGTGTGAATTGCTATTAAGAGTCCACTGTGGTGGATGGGAAACCAGAGTGAGTAATATGGATCACTCTCAGGGCTCTCGAACCTTCCTCCACAACTTTACTCATTCTGTTTATACCAACTGGAATCCCTGCCTGTTTCTCTCTAGTTTTCTGACCTTATTCTTCACCATTCAATTCAAGATTCATCTTCTCTGTGCAACCTACCCTGATTGCACAACAAAACAATGATTGTTCATGCAGTCTGGGTTCTCCCATAAAACTCACTATTTACACCACTCAGCGCATAGTGTATACTGCCTTGTGCTAATAATTATCTGAAAAGATACACAAGTTACTGTGGAGGTTTAAAATATGTATATGAATTATTTGACACTCCCTTATAAACTGAGAGGGAGTCAAACTGTAAGAGCCTCTTAAATACAGAGAATAAACTGAAGGTTGGTGTGGTGGAGGGGAAAATGGGTGATGGGCATTGAGAAGGGCACTTGTTGGGATGAGGACTGGGTCTTGTATGTAAGTGATGAATCGTGGCAATCTACTCCCAAAGCCAAGAGCACACTGTATACTCTATGTTAGCTAACTGGACAATAAATTATATTTAAAAAAAAAACCTTCTAACAATACCCTGGTAATGCAAAAATAAAAAAATAAAATAAAATAAAGTCAATAAATAAATAAATTAAATAAGTGGGGCCTAATTCCCCTCCCCTTACATTTTAGTTGGACTTAGTGTTTGCTTCTAATGAATAGAATAAGACAGAAGCGATGGTGTGTGGCCTCTGAGACTAAGTCATAAAAGGCAATGCAGCTTCCTTCTTCCTTGCTTTTGGATCACCCCCTGGAGGGGAAGCCAGCTGTCACATCATGAAGATCTTTAATCAGCCCTATGAATAAGTTCACATGGGGAGGAATTGAGTTCTCCTGCCAACAACCAGGTGAGTAAGCAATCTTGGAAGCAGGTTCTTCAGCCCTAGTCAAGCTTTCAGATGACATCTTGTCTGCAACCTCATAAGAGACCCTGAGCCACAACCAGCCATCTTCCATGGTGCCTCCAAATTCCTGACCCACAGAAACCATGGGATGAAAAATATTTGTTTTTTTTAACTCTTTTTTAAAGACATGGTGAGATAAGGAGACAATATTCTTAAAAATCAGGCTTATCAGAGTTAACGGGTTTTTCTTAACTGACTATACATAAGAACCAAAGTATACAGAACTGACTTTAAAATAAACCCTAGACTAGAAAGGATAAAGGACATGACTTAAGAGATAAGAAAGAATATCAAACATCTTTATCTCAGTCTCCTATCCTGTGATGAACTTGGGGATGGAAGCTTCAAAACATCCTGTATGAGCTGGGGAAGAATCTGATGATTTGGGAGCTAGTGTTTCATTTCCTAGGGCATATCCTCAGATAGTGGCCCACTGGTGCATAAATAAATCAGTCTAATGGATTGGATCAGCATGTTTTTAAATGACTTAGAGTAGCCTAGATTAGAAGATATCAGAGTGCATCTATAAGTAGTGAGGATAAATATAATTTGGGGAAATTTATATTTCTCTGGCATATATATATGTGTGTGTGTATGCGTGTGTGTGTGTGTGTGTGTACTATATATGCACTGTACCTAGATATAAAATATATTTCTTAGTGTAGCCTCTGATAAAAAAATTTTTTTTTGGAAATCCATGGTCTGGAGAGACTATAAATCTCTCGGAAGAGTCTTGCATTTGGGAGGGCATGCAACGTGATGTGTGCGCAGAGGCGAAGCAATGGCTGAGAGCAGGGGCCAAAGTTAATGGACCTGAGGGCAACCTCACAGGATCTTGCACATGACTGTGGAGAAATCAGGAGAACATTCCCAGGTCCCACAAGAGGGTTGGGGATATGGAAGAACTGAGAGAACCAATGACCCCAATAAAGTCTGGAGTTGGAGACTTTATATACAAGGAGACCCAAGTATTCAGACCTTGTGATGGGATGCAAAAACAAAGACCTCAGTCCTCAGTAGCAGGAGCCAGCATGATGCCCAAAGGATGGGAGCAAGAGCAGCTGTGTCTCAGCAGTGCAGCAGATCAGTGGCCAGGAGTCCAAACCACACCAAGGCAGATACACTAGGACAGAGGCCAAGGCCAAGAGACACCTCAATGGGAGGCGACTAGGCCAGGAGGACACATAAGCTCTCCCAGTACCCAGATGTCATCTTGAAAAGGAGAAAAGAGAGGAGAAAAGGAGAGACTCCTGAAGGACTGAGCAGTTGCCCAAATAGGCAATTTAAAACTAAAAACTACCAAAAAGCCACTTTTGTTTGGCAAGATCAAGTGTTTTCCTCTATCATTAGGAATAATGAGAGCAAGATGAGATCAGTTATAGCAAACAGGGCAATTAACATTTTTTCATACATCTGAGTTATGTTGTTTATATTTTGGCATTGTTACATGTGATCTATCAAAGCATACGGAAGGGGTATTTACCCCTGGCTACGAGTAAGGGATGCTCTCTACTTCCTAGAATATCTTGTAAACAAATGAAATATTGTATGGTAACAGTCTACAACAAAATGGCCAAATTAGAGGGAGAAAAGATAATGTGACAACTCTTTTCATAATGCTAAATGTATTCAATTTGAAAAGCTATCCTTTATTCTAAAATAATATACCTCTGACTTTTCTGCTGTCAAAACACCCTTCTTATATTGTGGTAGTGAGAGACAGCAGTTGTTCTCTTAAGGCCCTTTTTTGGCAAAGTCAAAAATGAGCAACCATGGGGCACCTGGGTGGCTCAGTCAGTTAAGCGTCCAACTTTAGCTCAGCTCATGATCTCATGGTTCATGAGTTCCAGCCCCGCATCGGGCTCTGTGCTGACAGCTCAGAGCCTGGAGCCTGCTTCGGATTCTATGTCTGCCTCTCCTTCTGTCCCTCCCCCGCTCACGCCTGCCTCTCTCTCTCTCTCTTTCTCAAAAATGGATAACAAAACATTTAAAAAAAAATTTTTTTTAATGGACAACCTATGCTGGCTTCCAAAAGGTTTGGTCCCATTTTACTGACTCTTGAAATGCAAGTGTAGCACTCACTGAAGTACTGTGTATAACAGTCCCTGGCACAGAATAGGTATTCCATTAACAAAAGTTCTCTTCCTCCTTTGTCCAGTCTTTACCAGCCACCCTCCCAACTTCATCCCACTTCCTAACACGTAGCTGTTGCTCTTTTTCTCACGGGCTCCATCTCTTTCTCCCTCTCAGCTTTCCTAACCACACATTTTTCTAAGCCACCTCTCCCCAGGTGGACTAGAAAGGCTATAAAAGATAGGGCTTAAGGGATGAGAGAGAAGGCCAAGCCTCCTCCTGCCCTTGCATGAACCTGGGGATGGAATCCTAGAAAGATCCATAGGGATGGGGAAGAAGCTGAGGATTGCTAGTGCTCGGCAAAGAGGAGGGCAAGAAGAGGTGCCAGCCCAGAAGTATCTATAAAATTGTGTCACTACCCAGTTTCTAAGCTCCATCATGATACTAATTGTGCACTGACAAAATGAGCCTAATTACATACTGACACCGTTCTAGAAACTTAGAAACTTCAGTGCCAAGTGATTTTGTCAATTAACTTTCTTTTATAAAACCATCTATGTGCCAGGGTTACTAAAAAAATAAGGAAGAAAAACATACTCCCTGAAAAGTCAGATAATACACGAAGACATTTTCATTTAGTAAGAATTGGGAAATCAATTGTTATGTAAGGTAGTGGAATGCCATTAACTAAATTATAGAGAACATGTCTGCTTCTCGGACAAATGTTATTATTTTTTTTTTTGAGGTAGTGCTTTAAGAGTGTTTTTTGTATTGCTCCTACATGCAGATCCTGCTGAAACCCTCATTTGTTTAGTAAAAACTATTGAACTCATGCCATATGCAAAGCACCAAGCGGATGGCACACAACATCAAAGAGTAAGGCCTTTCCAGGACTCCAAGGGTGCACAGTGTGGTGGGGAGACATCCCACGCCCAGCCAGCCACAGGACCCCACAAGGCAGACCAACGAGTGCTCCGTAGCATAGCCCTGGACAAAGAGCTGTGGGGGTTTTCGAGAGAGAAGATCAGACCCTCAACTTGTGAAGTTGCAGGTCGTAGTAGATAAGGAGGGCCATGCATCAGGACTGAAAAAAAAGGAGCTGTCACAGGTGCAGGAAATGAAGTCAAGGACAGCTTGTGCAAAAGGCAAGTCTTTGTCCCCTCCAAGAGACAGTTCAGATCTTATTTCCATGCTCTTTTAAAACCCTGAAAAACTGCGGGGATACCCTAGCATACCCAAAATTAAATCAGGCTTTTTGGATAAAAATCCACTTAACTAAGTACAGACACCTTTATAAGTGAATAAACGAAAGCTTAGTATGACACTTTACATTAGCATACTAAAAACCATGTGGCCTTATTTACAGTGTATTTGTAGAAGATACAAAGCTATCTTAAGCATTTTAATTAATTACATGGATTATTTCACTGAGTTTTAAGAGGAAAATAGAAATAACAATAATAACAATACTAATTGTTGAGCACCTGTTAACCTCCAGTTACCATTTAGGAGCTTTACATATACTATTCTAACCTTCACTCTGACCTATTGTCACAGTTTTATACATGAAGAAACCCAAGCAAAGAGAGCTACTAAGAAGAACTTGGATTCAAACCTGAGTTTTCTTAACTCTCAAGTTCAAGGTCATTTTTTTCTTTTTGTGTGTTTGGGTATGTACCTTTAATCTTTTTAAAGTAGTTTTATCTTTTATCATAATAGTTGCACTCTTTTATCCCCATCACCTATTTCATCCATCCACCCACCCACCTCCCCTCTGGTAGCTATCTTTATAGTTAAGTTATAGTTATAGATTGTTCTCTGTGGTTGAGACTCTGTTTCTTGGTTTCTCTCTCTCTCTCTTTCTCTCTCTCTCTCTTTCCTTTGCTCATTTGTTTTGTTTCTTAAATTCTACATATGAGTGAGAAATAAATGGTATTTGGGCTCTGACTGATTTATTTTGCTTAGCATTATAAAATCTAGTTCCATCCATGTTGTTGCAAATGTCAAGATTTCATTCTTTTATATGGCTAAATACTATGCCACTGTAGATTATACACACATATATATACGTACATGTACATGTATATGTATCACCTCTTTATCAATTCATCTCATGGTCTTGGCTATCGTAAATAATGCTGCAATAAACATAGGGGTGCATGTATCCTTTTGAATCAATGTTTTCATATGTTGGAGGTAAATACCCAGTAGTGTGATTACTAGATCTTAGGGTGGTTCTAATTTTAAATTTGCTAGAAACCTCCATACTCTTTGCCACAGTGATGCACCAGTTTGCATTCCTACCAACAATGCATGAGTGTTCTTTTTTCTCCACATCCTCGTCAACATTTGTTTCTTGTGTGTTTGAGCTTAGCTATTCTGACAGGTATGATGTGATATCTCATTTCAGTTTTGATTTGCATTTCCCTGATGATGAGTGATGTTGGGCATCTTTAATGTGTCTGTTTTCCATCTAGATGCCTTCTTTGGACCCAAGAAATATTTGTAGGTGGTGGATATGTGTATTACCTCAGTTGTGGTAATGGTTTCATAGGTGATTGCGTATGTCCAAACTCATCAGATTTATCCATTAAATATGTGCAGCTTATCAAGTATTTCTCAGTAAAGTTATTAAAACAAACAAATATACAAAAAAAATCCACTTACATGCTTTGGGGGGGGGGCTGTTGTGGCATGTGTGTGTGTGTGAGTGCTCGCACATGTGTGTATATGATGGGATTTAATTTATATAGTAACCAGAGAACACTTAGCTAACAAAACAAGAAGTCCTATTTGCATAGAGACCCAGCAGACACCCAGGAGAAGGGGTAAGGAAAGACTTTTACAGGGACTTATGTGGCTGGCTCAAGAGAAACTATGAGTGATTCATGAATTCCTTCAACAAATATTGGCTGGGTGTTTGTTATGTCCCTTGGCACTGAGTAAGCAGATGGGATACAATAAAAAACGAAAAATGGACACAATCCGTGCCTTCCTATAGTTACATCTAGTGGAGGAGACATATTTCAAATGATCACACAAATAAATGTATATAATAATCATGGCTAATATTTATTGAGGGCTTCCTATGTGTCAGACATAATTTCAGGCACTATTCCTGTATTAACTTATTTAACCATCACCAAGAAAAAACTGAAACAAAACCAAAAGACCTGTGAGCTCGGTGTTACTATTATTGTCCCCAGTTGTATATCTGATAAAAGCTATGAAGGAAAGGTTTATGGTGAGATGAAATCATTCTCTGAGAGAACTAACCTAGCCGGGGGGACAAGGAAGGCTGAGAAAAATCGGGGCTGCCTCACCTCCCGAGGTGGGCAGGGTATCCCGCAAGCAGTAGGGGAGTGCTGGAAGCATGCTTTTTTGGGGGTATTAGTGAATTGTTAGTAGGAGACAAGATAGTGGGAAATGAACATTTATTTGTTACATACTTCTTCCTATATGCCGGAGTCTGTGCAGTACCGAACCTTATTCCTGAATGTATTCTCTGACCTCACTTGAAAGTTCTGATCCTGAGTTCTTTAAAGAGGGGGGTTCAGAGACAAAGTGCATCAGGCTACCCATAGGGGTATCTAATTAAAACGAGGTGACCCCTGAACCCTAAGGAGTGGCAGCAGCACGGGGTTGGCAGTGTCAGATGCTCTGATGGTGGCAGTACGAGAGTGGCATCTGTGGTGGCAGTGGGGGGACACCAGTGACAGCTGAGGCAAGCTCACAAGTCACCTGGGATGCTGCCAGGGAAAAAGCTCAGAGATATCTCTCATCATATGCTTCTAAAGGCCAGTGTGGCTTGGGGGAAGGTTGAGTTACATGTTTGTTACACACCTAAATGTTTCCCTGCATATTCTCTTATAGCATCTTTTGATACTTTGTTTCCCAAGCATTCAGCTTGTCACTGCCTGTATTGTCTGCTGAGCACTCTTGCCACTTACAACTTTAAGAATCTCCCCTGGGGATTCTCATTTTTCATATTCAATCACTGGGCAGTTGCTTCATATGCTCTACCCTCTCTGTAGCTTCTGATCCTATTCAAGGTGTGCTTGGTGTAGGAAGATGAACTACTGAAAATCAGAGCCTTATTTAATTTGATAGGAAACAAAACGTGGAATTTAAAATTTTTGTTTTTGAAGTTCCAGTTGTAATTCATGAAAATGATGGATTATGACACAGAGAAGTTTGAAATTATCTAGATTCTAGAATCCAGACTATGAGGTCCAACAGATTCTCTTAGATGCCATTGGATATACTGTATTTTCTAGCTCTTTGTGTGATTTCTGGTATGTTACAAATCTCTTCAGATTTAGCAATGATAGCTGTAGAGAAATTAATACTGATCTAGGGTTCAGTGTGTGATCTGATGTGGGTGAAAGCAGTTGAGAATATCATTAGACTCCGGGGGTACCAGAGGCATGTTTATGGAGGGTTGGGGTAGTAGGTAGTGGGAAGTATAGTACCTCCTAGTACAGTGGTTCTAGAAATGTGGTGCCTAGACCATCAGTGTCAGCATCACCTGAGAATTTGTTAGAAATGCTAGCCTCAACACCCCCCTCAGAAAACTACTGAATCAGACACTCTCTGGTGGGGCTCACAAATTTATGTTTTAACAAGCCCTCTAAGTGATTCTGATATATGCTGAACTTCAGAACCACTAAGCTATGAAAAACCACAGTAGCTTGAATAAAATAGAAGTTCATTCCTAGACTAATGCATTAGTCTAGGAATGAATTGACAGTTCCATGAGGTTGGCAACCTAGGGTCACTCTGTTCCTTTCAATATGCAGCTCCGATCTCCTGGTCTGCAGTGGTTACTCAAGTCTGGCTCTTACACCTGAGTTTTAGCCAGTGGGAAAGGAGGGTAAAAAGAGATTATTCTTCTTCCTTCTAGGGTCATGACCTAAGAGTTGCACATATTACTTCTACTCCAATCTTGTTGACATCCACCTAGTCACATGACCATACCTGGTCATCTTTACCTTATATCTTGGGCCTAATTACAACTTTGGGTGGAGGTGGAGTTATTGACTGAAGAAGTGGGTAATGGATATTGGGAGATAACTGGTAATCTTTTAGGAAAGACCCTAAAGGAAACTTTTACCTTCTGCCCAAATCATTCCATTCTGTTTTACATTTAGATTTTTAAAAATCTCTCTAAGTAATAGATTAAGAGCAGAGGAATTTGTCTAAGTAACATCTAGCCAACTCATTTTCTGGTAAAGAAATGATATTGAGGGATTACATCAAAAAGTTTCTGCACAGTGAAGGAAACAATCAACAAAACTAGAAGGCAGCGTACTGAATGGGAGAAGATATTTGCAAATGACATACTCAATAAAGGGTTAGTATCCAAAATACGTAAAGAACTGATATAACTCAATATCCAAAAGGCAAATAATCCAACTTAAAAATGGGCAGAAGACATGAACAAATATTGCTCTAAAGAAGATACCTAGATGGCAAACAGACACATTAAAGATGCCCAACATCACTCATCATCGGGGAAATGCAAATCAAAACTGAAATGAGATATCACATACCTGTCAGAATGGCTAAGCTCAAACACACAAGAAACAACAAGTGTTGATGAGGATGTGGAGAAAAAGGAACCCTCATGCATTGTTGGTAGGAATGCAAACTGATGTATCACTGTAGCAAAGAGTATGGAGGTTCCTAGCAAATTTAAAAGTAGAACTACCCTAAGTTCTACCCTAAGTTCTAAGTAGAAATACCCTGGGTATTTACCTCCAACAAATGAAAATGCTGATTCAAAAGGATACATGCATCAGGGGAGCCTGGGTGGCTCAGGTGGTTAAGCGTCCGACTTCTGCTTAGGTCATGATCTCAGTTTGTGAGTTCGAGCTCCACATCAGACTCTGTGCTGTCAGCACAGAGCCTAAAGCCTGCTTCCGATTCTGTGTCTTCCTCTCTTTCTGACCCTCCCCTGCTCACACTCTGTCTCTCTCTGTCTCTCAAAAATGAACAAACATTAAAAAAAAAAAAGATGCATCCCTATGTTTATTGTAGCATATTGACAACAGCCAATCTATGGATACAGCCCACGAATGCAGCTCAAGTGTCCATTGATAGATGAATGAATAAAGAAGAGGTGATACACACACACACACACACACACACACACACACACACACTGGAATACTATTTAGCCATAAAAAAGAACGAAATCTTGCCATTTGCAACAACATGGATGGAGCTAATGTGAAGCAAAATAAATCAGAGAAAGAAAAATACCATATTATCTCACTCATATGTGGAATTTAAGAAACAAAACAAATTAAGAGAGAAAAAAGAAAGACACACACAAATGAAGAAACATACTCTTAGAGAACTAATGGTAACCAGAGGGGAATTGGGTGGAGGGAAGGGTGAAATAGGGAATGGGACTTAAAAAGTACACTTACCATGATGAGCACTAAACAATGTATTGAATTAGAATTACTATATTGTAGGGGCACCTGGGTGGCTCAGTTAAGTGTCTGACTTCAGCTCAGGTCATGATCTCATGGGTGGTAGGTTCAAGTGCCGTGTCGGGCTCTGTGCTGACACCTTAGAGCCCAGGGCCTGTGTCAGATTCTCTCTCTCTGCCTCTACCCCACTTGCACTCTTTCTCTCTCTTTCTCAAAAATAAACCTTAATTAAAAAAAAGAATTACTCGGGGCGCCTGGGTGGCGCAGTCGGTTAAGCGCCCGACTTCAGCCAGGTCACGATCTCGCGGTCCGTGAGTTCGAGCCCCGCGTCAGGCTCTGGGCTGATGGCTCAGAACCTGGAGTCTGTTTCCGATTCTGTGTCTCCCTCTCTCTCTGCCCCTCCCCCGTTCATGCTCTGTCTCTCTCTGTCCCAAAAATAAATAAACGTTGAAAAAAAAATTTAAAAAAAAAAGAATTACTATATTGTATACCTGAAACTAATATAACACTGTATGTTAAGTATACTGAAATTAAAATTAGAAAAACTTAGAGTACCTGGGTGGCTCAGTCAGTTAAGCATCCAACTCTTGATTTCAGCTCAGGTCATGATCTCACAGTTCTTGTGATCAAGCCCCCAGTTAGACTCTGCACTGACAGCATGGAGTATGGTTGGGATTCTCTGTCTCCTTCTCTCTCTCTGCCCCTCCCCGACTTGAGCTTGCTCTCTCTCTCTCTCTCAAAATAAATAAACATTTTTTAATTAAAAAAAACTTGATAAAAAGCTCAAAAAAAATCCTGTGTCCCTTTTGTTGTGTTTTTGTATGGCAAGAACACTTAACATGAAATCTACCCTCTTCATAAAAATTTTAAGTGCGCAATGCAATATTGTTAACTATAGGCACTGTGTTGTACAGCAGATCTCTCTAGAATTTATTCATCTTGCATAACTGAAACTTTATACCCACTGAAGCACAACTGCTCATTTTCCCCTCATCTTAGCCCCTGGCAACTACCATTCTACTGTCTGCTTCTATGGTTTAACTATTTTAGATACCCCATGTAAGTGGAATCATGCAGTATTTGTCCTTCTGTGACTTATTTCACTTGGCATAATGTCTTCCAGTTTCATCCACACTGTAGCAAATTAAAGGATTTCCCTCTTTTACAAGACTGGCTAATATCCCATTGTATGTATATGCCACATTTTCTTTTTTCTTTTTTTTTCCCTTAGATTTTTTTAAGTTTATTTATTTATTTTGAGGGGAGGGAGGGGCAGAGAGAGAGAAGGAGAGAGAGAATCCCATGCAGGCTCTGTCCTGTCAGCACAGAGCCCAACTAGTGGTTTGAGCTCAGAAACCATGAGATCCTGACCTGAGCCAAAGTCAAGAGTCAGATGCTTAACCAACTAAGCCACCCAGGCACCCCTTCTCAAGATTTTATTTAACTTCTAGTTAGTTAACATACAGTGTAGTATTAGTTTCAGGTGTCTTATATGGCACATTTTCTTTATCCATTCATCCATTGATGGACACTTAGATTGTTTCCATGTCCTAGCTATTGAGAATAGTGCTTCAGTGAATATGGGAGTATAGATAGCTCTTTAGAATTCTTTTAAGACTTTATTTTTTAGAGCAGTTTTTAGGCTTACAACAAAATTAAGAGGGAAGTACCAAGATTTCCCATATACCCTCTGTTCCCACATATGAATAGCATCCCCCCCATTATCAACATCATTCTACAGAATGCTACAGGATAAATCTACATTAATACATCATAATCACACAAAGTCCATAGTTTACCTTAGGATTCACTCTTAGTGTTGTACATTCTATGAATGTGGGCAAATGTATAATGACATGTATCTAATATTATCATACAGAGTACTTTTACTGCCCTAAAAATTAACTCCATACTCTGCCAATTCATCTCTCCCCTTGACCCCAGAATGTTTTTTGAGAATACTACAATTTGTCAACGTTATGTTTTTTTTCTCTAAGTGCTTGCTAACATTATGGGACCAATAAACAAAAGAATGCTAGTGAAAATACTTCATATAGTGCCAAATGCCTAACAGCTTTAATTTTATTATTTTTGGTTTTATGGTAAGACATGAGAAGCCTGGCCCTGGACTTCCATTGGAGAGACTTAATAAACATTTGATAATTAAATGAATAGGTGGCAAAGGGAATGAGTAAAAAAAAGAGGAGGTCTGGATTGTAGTACTAGTTTAGGATTAACTAGTTCTGGGTTAACAAGTTCTGTGACCTTTGCCTAGTATCTTAATGTATCAGTTTTTCTCATCTGTGAAGTAGAAGGGAAAGGGAGAGAAGACACAATTTCTCTAAATTCACTGACTCATAAACTTTTGAAGTTGAGGTCTTTTCCCTGCTTGGTTAAATTTATTCCTAGATATTTTACCCTTTTTGATGCAACTGTGAGATTATTTTCTTAATTTGTCTTTCTGGTAGCTCCTTATTAATGTAAAAAAACACACCAGATTTTGTATCCTGTTAGTTTACTGAATTCCTTTGTTGGTTCCAACAGGCTTTTTGGTGGATTATATATATATATATAGTACCAAATCATCTACAAATAGTGACAGTTTTCTTTCTTCCTTTTCAATTTAGATGCCTTTTATTTATTTATTTTTTTGCTTGTCTAATTGCTCTGACTAGGACTTTCAATACTGTGTTGACTAAAAGAGATGAGAGTGGACAGCCTTGTCTTGTTCTTGATGTTAGAGGAAAAGCTTTCAACTTTTCAACAGTGGGTATGATGCTAGTTTTGGGTTTGTCATTTATGGGCTTTATTATGTTGAGGTGCTTTTTTCCATACCCACTTTGTTGAGAGTTTTTACTGTGAACGGATAGTGAATTTTATCAAATCCTTTTTCAGCATCTATTACTGAGATGATTATATCATTTTCCCCCTTCATTTTTTTTTCAATATATGAAATTTATCGTCAAATTGATTTCCATACAACACCCAGTGCTCATCCCAAAAGGTGCTGTCCTCAATACTCATCACCCACCCTCCCCTCCCTCCCACCCCCTTCATTTTGTTAAGGTGGTGTACCATGTTGATTGATTTGTAGATGTCAAACCATCTTTGCATCCCTGGACTAAATCCCACTTGATCATGATGTATGATCCTTTTAATGTGCTATTGAATTCAGTTTGTTAATATTTTGTTGAAGGTTTTTGCATGTGTATTTTTTAATTCTGTCTTGTAATTATTGAATATTCTGAACATAGGGGATATAAACATGGTTAACTAACTGCCTTTACTTTCTAATTATAAAAGAGTATAGTTTCTTAAAGAAAATTTCAAATGTAAAGGAGAAAACAAATTACTCATAAAGTACTAGGCCAAATCTCCCTTCCCAACTCTTATGGATGTCTAGAGGATTCCCCAAACTTTCTGCTCATTTCCAGTTATTAAAAATTCAGTCCAGTTCAGTCCATATTTGGAGATTTCACTCATATCTATTTTAATTCCCCCTTACTCCCTTTCCCAGTCTCAAACCTGGCTTCCATCCCAAAAGCTATAAAGAGGGAAGGGATCACTTTTGTTCTATCGTCTCCCTTTTCCTAGGATCAAGCTTTTCTTTAGGACTGGGAACTGAGAAGAAGGATGGGAAAAACGGGACACACCTTTCCTCAAGTGGACCATCAGTGTGATTCTCTGGGGGTTTCTCTACTGGCTTCTCAGGTCACACCCAGTGGCATAGAAGCTCCCATGTAGCAGTGTCACTTGCAGATGCTTTGATTAGATGGCCAAGTGAGCCTCCTTGGTACCTTAGCATGGCACCTTAATATGGGGGCTCCACAGACAGGAAACACACTCTAGTTCCTGGCCTGGAGGTACACTCCATGGTGTCTGGCTCCTAGGACCTGTCTCTCCCCCCAACCCCCGCTCCCTTAGGAAACCCTCTTGGGTGTTTTAGAAGCAAGTTGAATCAGGCTAAACTGCCTTCCAAAGCTGTCCTTTTGTCCCAGAGGAGCCTATCCAAGCTCTTCTTACTGAAGAGTGGGACCACTTATCTCTCAATCCTGTCTCACCTTTTCATTCTCCTTTTCCCTACTAGCAAGAGTACAGAGTGGGTCTACAAAGATAGGGTGCTAGCAGCATTTCCCCAGGGAGAAGTGCCAAGAGTCCCTTTAGCTTTGGTGGGAGGAGTGGAGGAGTCCTCTGCATGGGGCAGTCCATTCTAGACTCTGATGCATCTTCCCCCACCCCACCCCCATCAGCCTTTTGCTTATAGACATTGGAGAAGTTTGACCACTTCTTAATAAACTCTGGGTGAGCAGTGAGACCCCTACTGCTTGAAGATCTTTTTCAAGATCTTGATGGAGTACTTTATGCTCTCTTTTTGAAGTTTTGGGTCCTCTTTGCCACCTCCTGGGAAACAGGTGAGATTTCCCTCAACATCCAGTTATATAAATGTCATTTTAGTTTCATAGGAAAAAGAATGAAAGGAAATAACCCAAAATGCCAATAGCCGTTTTTACTCTGCAATGAAAATGTGGATAATTTTTATTTTTTTTCCTTCACATTTTTCTATTTAAAAGTTTTCTAGAATGAACATACATCACTTTTGTAATGAGGAAGCAAGCAACTTATTTAACCAAAAAGTATCAGTGCAATGATGACTTGTAGATTGGTAAAATGAAAACGCAAGTAAATTATCATAACCAATTCAACTTTATTCTTTTAATCTCAAATACTGGGTTACCTTATTAATGTAGGCTATTTTCTCCTTTGGTTTATTCATGGCCTGAATAGAATGGAAAGATAAGGTGTCTAAAGAAAATAAGCTGGTTTTTTTTTTCTGCACTTTCAGAAGAAATTAGTGCTTTAGTTAACCGTCCACTTTTAGGTCATGTTTGAAAACAGGGTATTTATTGGGTTTCTTTTATGAAATTCTCACTAGCAAATAAATATTTTTAAATCGCTAACCAACAATTACAAAATTGTTATACCCTCAGAGGTCTTTGCTGAATTCCTTTGTACCTACTTCAAACTTTGCTCAGAAGTTTAACAATGATCTGATAGTGGATACTTCTTTTTTTTTTAATTTTTAAAAATACTTTATTATCCATATTTGAGAGAGAGGGAGACAGAGCATGAGCAGGGGAGGGGCAGAGAGAGACAGAGGGAGACACAGAATTTAAAGCAGGCTCTGAGCTGTTAGCACAGAGCCTGATGTAGAGCTCGAACTCACAAATCGTGAGTTCATGACCTAAGCCAAAGTTGGATGCTTAACCTACTGAGCCACCCAGGTGCTCCTGATAGTGAATATTTCTGAAGGGCTTTTATTTTTCTTTTATTTAAATTATTTTTTTTATTTTTTAATGTTTATTTATTTACCCAGTTATTTTATTTATTTATTTAAAAAAATTTTTTAGTATGAAATTTATTGTCAAATTGGTTTCCATACAACACCCAGTGCTCATCCCAACAGGTGCCCTCCACAATACCCATCACCCACCCCCCTCCCTCCCACCCTCCATCAACCCTCAGTTTGTTCTCAGTTTTTAAGAGTCTCTTATGGTTTGGCTCCCTCCCTCTCTAACTTTTTTTTCCCTTCCCCTCCTCCATGGTCTTCTGTTAAGTTTCTCAGGATCCACATAGGAGTGAAACCATATGGTATCTGTCTTTCTCTGTATGGCTTATTTCACTTAGCATCACACTCTCCAGTTCCATCCACGTTGCTACAAAAGGCCATATTTCATTCTTTCTCATTGCCACGTAGTATTCCATTGTGTATATAAACCACAATTTCTTTATCCATTCATCAGTTGATGGACATTTAGGCTCTTTCCATACTTTGGCTATTGTTGAAAGTGCTGCTATAAACATTGGGGTACAAGTGCCCCTATGCATCAGTACTCCTGTATCCCTTGGGTAAATTCCTAGCAGTGCTATTGCTGGGTCATAGGGTAGATCTATTTTTAACTTTTTGAGGACCCTCCATACTGTTTTCCAGAGCAGCTGCACCAGTTTGCATTCCCACCAACCTGAGATCAAGAGTTACATGCTTCACTGACTGAGTGAGCCAGGTGCGCCATATATTTAACATATTTAAATATATATTTAATGCATATGTTAAAAAGCAGACTCGAAGGTTGACGTAATTTTTTATTTTATTTATTTATTTTTAATGTTTATTTATTTATTTTTGAGAGAGAAAGAGAGACAGAGACAGAACATGAAGGGGGAGGGGCAGACACACACACACACACACACACACACACACACACAATTTTTTAATTGTCTGAAAAGGTTAATGAAGCCTACTATCTGTTAGTGTAAATAGAAATTAGTATCTCTAATTCACGACTCTATCTTTGAGCTATGCTTCCTTCACGGTGCCTACCCCATAGCATATTTGTCAAATAAATGAATGGAATTATCTTTAACTAGGCTGATATTTCACTCTTTACATTTCAAAATTATAAATAAACATGTGCTCATTCCAAAACCTTCATGCAGTACAGAGCATCTGGAGGATACGGTAAAAGAGCCACTTGAACATATTCTACCAATGATGTATATCCTCCCAGATATTTTTATATATGGGCTTATTTTTAATTACCTCATTAAAATGTTTTAATCTAATCTAATTTCAACTCTGGTTTTCATATACAAATACCATATACAGTACATTTTGATTTATAAATACTATAGTCATTTAGATTTTTGCTTTGTTTTGTTTTGTCTTTTACCTCTTCTGTTTGTAGATAATATGCAAAAATTTTCCAAGTCATAATTATTTTTTCCATCAGCATTTCTCCCTGAAAAACTAACCATCACCAGTGCACTCATTAGAAAAAGATGTCTGTCTCTCCTTCTAGTCAGCCGTACATTTTTCCATGTGTAGGAAGCTATGCTCCATGTGGCATATGCTTCAATAGGCCTTTCATAAGATTTAATTGGAACTTAGGCACTCAATAAATATAGGTGGAATTGAACTGAATTTCAGTAATTATTCGGTAATTCTTAAAGCATGTGGACACTGGATGGATGATACAGTTTAGCGTTTCTCACTGGTGAAGTTTGCAAAACCCCTACACACCCACCCCACTTCTGTATCATGTGATACTAGTCAGTGGGTACTAGTCAGTTATTTGGGGTTCACTATGGAGAGCCTTTTGATCTCCCTCCACTCATGCTTTTATTGGTCCCAGATTTCTAAGCTAAAACCTCGATTGGAAATAAATTCATTTCCTTAAGCCATCTGGTGGCTTTCACTTGTAACTACAACATCAGTGAAAGGCCAAGCATGGAAATTATTCTGCGTTCCTCAACAAACTCCAGGACTGTCCTTTTCTTCCTGTGTGTCTTACAAGATGTGTTACGATGAAGTGCTACGTACGTGATATGAGAATATTAAAAATCCACGAGAAATCTTCATAATTCTAACCTCAGGGCCACTTTAATATCAAGAGCAACATAGTAAAGTCTATGAGTGATGAAATAAGAAAACCTATATTATTTTATTGTAATTGTATGCTAAGACAAGATTTACTGAGCACCTACCACGTGCCAGTGTGCCTAGGTGATGAAAACCAATACGAGAGGCTAATGTTCTCAGGGAATACAGGCAAAGTGATTGATATCTGAACAAATAGAACAGTATTATAATCAGCTTGCTGAGGTGGAGATTGGAAAAACCCTGACAGGGGCTCTTTTATCCCATACTGAACATGAAGGAATGGACTCTATCCCCTCATGGAATAGGCAAAACACCAGAAAAGAAAATAAAAATTCTTTTCTGGAATCAACTGAAAATAATGATTAAGAAAATAATGGAGTTATACGTGTATTGTGTAAGTTTGTATCCTACCTTCCTCAAAAGCCAAAAATGTTCATATTTCTGCATAATGTATAACCTTAAAGCCATGTTACCCTAAATGGGATCACAGTTGCAGATCCAGGGACCCCAGGGTCAGTAGATAAGCTCCAGATGCCCACCTAACTTAGTTAAACACCACCTCCCGACCTTCAGCTTTCGGAAGAGGTAAGACAGCAAAAAGGAGTCTGAGCCTGTGTTCCAGACTGCAGGTGTGCCCCTCTAGCTCTATCTCATTACCCCTGAGCAACAAAGTGTTATTGGAGCACATTCTGCCTTGCAAGGTCAGAGAAGGTTCCTGAGAGGCTATTAAGTTTGAGCTGAATGTGGCAGAATGCATAGGAATTCACCGGATAGATATAGGGGTAAAGCCATTCCATTTAATGGAGACATGTGCAGAAATGCAAAGGATTAAAAATGCAAGGCTTATTTGGGGATCTGCAGGTAATTTGGTGGGGCCCGAAAGGCCACTGTGAACAGGGATGGTGAACGCTGCAGCTGGGGAAGTAAGCAAGTGCCCACTCCCAAGGGTGGAACATGGCATGCTCAGAAGATGGGCCTCTAGCCCCGCTGCTAATGGGGCCACCGAAGGGCTTTAAATGGGGTGATAATAAAATCATTTGCATTTTAGGGAGACTGCCCTGAAAGCGTGATGGATATTAGCTTGAAAGGACATACAGCAAGGCCAGTTAGGTGGCTGCTAATATGTTCCACGCAAGACATTATGAGGGTTTCTAGATGAAGTTAGTGACCCAAAAGAGGGACAAGTGGAGATGGACTTGATAAATATTTAGAGGTTATAATGAACAGGTCTTTGTGACTTGGATGTAAGAGATTAGATACATAGAGGAGTTTGGGATGATTGCCAGATATCTGGCTTATAAACCTATGTTCCATCGGCAGCACAAAATACAGGTCTGAAATACGATGAGATGTCAGGGCCAGAGATATAAATTTGGAACTGATCAGCATCAGTGCTATGGGAAAGAAAGAGATTATTCCAGACCACAATATTATAGTCACATTTGGAAGAGATGTGTTAAATAAATGTCAGATGACTAAATATGCGTCCTTACATCCACCTGAGTATTTACAGATAACCTGGCAGGCCGAATAGGAAGACACTGACCTAACATACTCTGCAAACCAGTGCCTCGAAATGAGGTTGGAGTTGAGGGGGTCACAGACCCAGAGCCAGGTGAAGGGCTGGTTTTGTGAAGATGTTATGGATAGTTTCAAAAATAATTATTTCCACCAAGTATGTATCTCGCTGCATTAACATCCTGTACTTGAAGTCACCGTGCTGAGTCATTCTTGTCCAGGGCAAGCCATCACTCATTATCTTCAGCCTTGATTGAAGCACTGAGCCCTGGACCTGATCAGCGCTACGGATGGGAAGTGGGGAGGAATGGGAGACTCCCCCTGGCATGCAGCGCTACAAAATCCACCTCTGTCTTTTCCCCGGCTATCTCAGACTGGGTGAGAATTCCAATCAAGGTCACCCTGGGGAAATATCAGTGTTATTCATCTACTGGAATTTGAAATTAAAAAGCTACCTAATTCTTGGGGGAGGGGATTATTTCCCCTTCCATTAATAAGTCCATTTTCCCCCCCTCTCATCTTCCCACTTAGCATATTTTAGAAGAAATTCATGCCAGTTAATATGAAAATGAGAAGCCAGAAGTTATGAAGGGTGCTTACGGATGCAGCTCCAGCAATTCACTAAGTCTGTCTGTTAATCTAGGTATCAATAATATGCTTATTTTTCTCTCATTTAAATGCTCTCAGTATCCATCTGTTCTTGGAACCAATCAGAACATCCTAGCATTATAAGGAATGCACTAATGGAAAGCTACTGTGCCCCTTTACTAATATTAAAAGCACCATGTCACTTTCAGGCAATCAGCAGGGACCATCGTAAAGGAAAGCATGACATCCACACAAGGATAGTATTGGAATGAATTTGACCCTTGTGGGAAAAACCCTCAGCCCAACCAGAGCAAGCTACTGTTCGGTTTTCCCTTATAGAAATGTTCAAAAGTAAAACATATAGGGGCACCTGGCTGGCTCAGTTGATAGAGCATGCAACTCTTAATCTCAAGAGTCATGAGTTCAAGCCCCACACTGGGTATAAAGATTACTTAAATAAATAAATCTTAACAAAAAAAAAAAAAAAACAACTAGGGATTAGTTGTTTGAGTTGCTTCATTTCAGCTCAGGTCATGATCCCAGGATTGTGGAATTGAGCCCTGTATCAGTCTCCCACCTGGGTGTGGAGGCTGCTTAAGATTCTCTCTCTCTCTCTCTCTCTCTCTCTTTCTCTCTCCCTCCCTCTCTCTGTCCCTCTCCCCCACACACATGTTCTCTCTTTCTCAAATGAAAAAATAACATTAAAAAAGTAAAAAATATAAACTATTTTACCACATTTATGCTGAAATATTTACTATTGTCTTTACCAAACCCTGCATGGTCAGATAAACAAGAAAATAAAGATTTCTCAGTGACACCAAGCACTTTCTATAAAGTGTTTCAACATCTGGAATACCTGAGTGGCTCAGTCAGTTAAGCATCCAACTCTTGGTTTCAGCTCAAGTTATGATCTCATGGTTCA
The DNA here is from genome assembly GCF_022837055.1 of Prionailurus viverrinus. Taxonomy (NCBI): domain Eukaryota; kingdom Metazoa; phylum Chordata; class Mammalia; order Carnivora; family Felidae; genus Prionailurus; species Prionailurus viverrinus. Next base: position 50,954,559 of record NC_062564.1, on the reverse strand, counting down.
TGGGATTGAGCCCCACGTCGAGCTCTATGTCAGCAAGGAGCTGCTTGGGATTCTCTCTCCCCTCCCTCTCTCCTCCCTCCCTCAAAATAAATAAATAAACTTTAAAAATAAAAATAAAATAAAATGCTTTGATATCTAGTGGGGTATTTCTTTGTTAATATTCTTGTTTAAAAATGTCATCATTTTACTTCCTATTCATTCTTGTTGACTGATTTTGAATAAGTTGTCAATTGCCTCCCAAATCTTTTGGGGTTTTGATTAGAATCTTTTTAATTTTTTTTAATGTTTATTTATTTTTGAGACAGAGAGAGACAGAGCATGAATAGGGGAGGGTCAGAGAGAGGGAGACACAGAATCTGAAACAGGCTGCAGGCTCTGAGCTGTCAGCACAGAGCCCGACGCGGGGCTCGAACTCACGGACCACGAGATCACGACCTGAGCCGAAGTCGGACGCTTAACCGACTGAGCCCCCCAGGCACCCCATTGATTGGAATCTTTTTATACCTATGTCATAAGGTGGAGAAAACAGACATCTTTAGTCTTTGTATCCATTAAAGTGATAGGTCTCCCCATTTCTTTTTTTAAATTTCTGCCTCAGTGAATTTTAGCATTTTCTTTACATAGGTCTACCTAATTCTTAAATGGATTCATTATTACTTTATAACAACTTGCAACAAAATGTGTCCAGAAGTGCAATCCAGAGTGTCATATTTACCAGAATGTTTGAGAAACTGAAATGCTTAGGGGTGCCTGGGTGGCTCAGTTGGGTGGCTCAGTTGGTTAAGCATCCGACTTCGGCTCAGGTCATGATCTTGCAGTTTGTGAGTTTGAGCCCCACATGAGGCTCTGTGCTGACAGCTCAGAGCTTGGATCCTGCTTCAGATCCTGTGTCTCCCTCTCTCCACCCCTCCCTTGCTCATGCTCTGTCTTTCTCTGTCTCTCAAAAATAAATAAATGTTTAAAATTTTTTTTGAAAAAGATACCAAAATGTTTCTGTTATGACATTTTAAGAAATCACAGGAAATAGAGGAAAATATCACAGTCATCTTTGGTTATGAAGAAATGGCTCATCTTACAAGTTATATTTTGGTTGCTTTAAGGAAATGCCTATAAAATCACAATGTGACTGCAGCAAATGCAGTTTTTTGAAGAGCACAACATGTCAGATGAATCTGATTTCTTCTAGAGCAGGGTAACTGACTTTTAGATAAGGGCAAAGAATTATATGTAAAGTGTCTGGATTTCAGGAAGCCTTTATTCTAACAAATATGATTCTGTCACAAAGAATGTTGTGAACTGTTTTGTGCTGGCTACGTTGTTGGAGGAGAAGTTGTACTTGAAAGGGAGCTATCTTTTTAACTCTACGTGTCTTTATTAAATTGAAAGACAACCAGCCCATGGCAAACACACATTATTCTTATAGAACAATTCAATTAGCATTTTTCAGAGTTGCTATTTGTCACAGACAAAAAAGCAGTTTAATTCTCTTGGTCTCTTTGCTTGGAAAACATTCGTATGCCTAAATTCCATAAACTGTAGATATTAGACAACATGACCGTGTCAGCTTGAGAACAAAGAGAGACCCACAGTTGTGTAACTTCATGATTCCATGAATTCTATTAGTTTCTCCACCAGTTTATTTAGCCTCTTATTAACTCATGGAAGCCAAAGTCCAAAGGAGAGATGGCAAAGGGTGGGAAGGTGGTAAAGGTGTTCATGGATAAGCATCAACATTTTCACAACATACCAATCCCTTCTCTAGTTTTAGAGATGTGAAGAGATAACTACAGTAGAAAGTAACAGAAACCAATGAAGGTATAGAACAACTGGAACTCTTGTACATTGCCGGTGGGGAAGCAAAAATGGCACAACTGCTCAAGACACAAAGGAGAACGTCCAACCAAGCACAAGACCTTTCTAACTGCCACTACTCATGTTACACACCCATGAGTACAGCCCTGTATTCACCCAACAGAAATTAAAACACATGCCCACACAAAGATTTGTACATGAATGTGTCTATCTGCCCCCCAGACTTGAAGCAACCCAAATATCCATCAATGATACATGGCTTAAATACATTGTGATACATCCATGAAATGGACTACTACTTAGCAATTAAAAGGAACATAATACTAAGTCATACAACATGGGTGAGTCTCAAAAACTTTCCACTAAGTAAGTGAGACATGCTAAATACTGTATGATCCTAATTACATGGAATTCTAGAAATGACGAATTGTGACAGAAAGCAGATCATGGTTGCCTTAGGCCAGGCATTGGGGAACTGGCCTGACCATGAAAAGATAGGAGGAAACATTTTTGCATAACTAAAATGTTCTATATCTTGGGGAATGTTTTTGTATGTAAATTATACTTCAATGAAGCAAGGGGGAATAATAAATAGCAACAGAAAGCTGGGAGTATATATAAAGTATAAATCACATTAATCCAAAACACGTAAAAATACACATAAGTATTGGGTGCCTGGATGGCTCAGTCAGTTAAGCATCCTACTCTTGGTTTCAGGTCATGATCTCATGGTTTGTGAGTTCAAGCCCTGAGTTGGGCCCTGTGCTGATTGTGTGGGACCTGCTTGGGATTCTCTCTCTCTCTCTCTCTCTCTCTCTCTCTCTCTCTCTCTCTCTCTCTCTCAAAATAAATAAACCTTAAAAAATACACATCAGTATTATTATAAGTATGATGGGCATTTTGGTGCAACTGGAATGATATCAACGTAAATGGCATGAGCAGTCTTGCTTTTCCAGTTAGCACATGTTTCTACTTATCATCTCCTTACTTTACTGTAACAACAGTCAGCATCAATATTGAGAACCTTTTCTCACATGAGGTAAAGGATTCAGCTCCCACAAACGCAGTCTCCTGGCTGCTCAGAAAGAAGCCTCTTTCTGCACATCCCATGGCCTCCCTCGTACCTGAGATGTCGATAAGCAGCAGAGTCAGTCACTCTCTGCTTTTTGTCTGTGATGTCCTGAGTAGCAGGGGACTTGGGACAACAGAAACTTAGAACCCTGAGGCTGTGTGTGGGGCCTCCCCAGAAATCAAGAGCACCCTTCCCCAACTTCAGCGAGCACTTCCAGAAAGGCTCTGTCTGCATTCCCAGAATCAGAGTCTAGAGACAGTGAAAAAGGACACGGTCTGTCCCTAAGCTCAGACAAAAAGCAGGGACTTGGCCAGGGAGGCTTCAGAGAGAGAGGCCTGCCCAGCCATCCCAAGTGCAGCCAAGCTAGGAACCAGGTCCTGGAGCTGGAAAACTTGCTCCTCACACCTGCAGGTGTCTGAGCCCCAGACCCCCAAAGGTGCAGCAAATCAGCCTCTATAAAGAGGAGAAGGGGTGGATGGAGGCCATCCCGCCCCACCCAACTCTGGCTGTCCCAGGAGGCTTCAGTAGGTTAACCTCAGGTTTCTCTGATGATCATCAGAGTGTGATTTTTTTAAGGTTTATTTATTTTCGAGAGAGAGAGCACAAGTGGGAGAGGGGCAGAGACAGAGGAAGAAGAAGATCCGAAGCAGGCTCCGTGCTAACAGCAGCGAGCCTGATGTGGGGCTTGTACTCATTTATGAACTGCGAGATCACCACTTGAGCAGAAATAGATGCCCAGCTGACTGGGCCACCCAGGCGCCCCTCAAAGTGTGATTTTAGAAATGATGGCAAATCTCCTGAATTGAAACAAAGAACGTGCCTGCCTGCTTGCAGGTGTTTTCAATTCCTTTAAGACACTGAGTCAGAAGGTTTTGTTTTCAAATGTTTAGGATAGGTAATTCCTTCACCCTAAAGAGTAATTAACAGTTGATGGACAATTCTAAATTATTCTTCTTGGTTCTAACTGGAAGCGATTAGAGAAGAGGTGCCAAAAGCTGGGGGTGGGGGTGGGGCAGTAAGAGTTGGGAGATAAACCTGATAAAACATAATAACTTCTCAAAAAGTAGGCACAGTGCTCTCCACTAGACACAAAGACTATGCACCGCAATATTTCTACTGTGCGTGCTGAGGCCCAACTCGGTCATGGGAATGGAGCTCACCAAAGTTCTCAGAACGTGCTAGGAGGCAGGTGGCCCCACCATCTCATTTCACTGATGCAAGACACAGGCCCAAGAGGTAAGCAGCACAAGGGAGTGAGGCAGGATCCCAGGGTTTTCCATCTCTATGTCCACATTCCTTTTACCGTACAGTATGATGGGTCCCAACAGCACAGGCTTCGGGAACTGTCCCCTGCAAAAAGACTGGAAAATCCCCAGCTCCTATATTCTCATCTCTGGCTTCTTAGAGTTGAGCCAGAGACGTGCATTTAGAGAATCATTGGAAACTGTTCAGTGGCTCTTCCAAATGCTAGAGGCTGCCAGATGCCTCACAGTAGGCTGCTTCTCTTCTGAAAAGCACATAATCCCCTCCATGCTCCCTCTTCCTCCACCTTTTTAAAAATTGTTTGCCAGCCAGTTTCCTGATTCTTTCATCCAAGTAGGCTCTTACCCTTCCTCCTCTAAGGTCCCCACATACTTTGTCTGGCCTTGCTCTATTCTGCCTTGTATTACAGTAATTTGTTGTCATAGATTTGGTTCCCCAGAGGCACACCCCCTAGAGGACGACTCAGGTACAATTCATTTATTAAAGAAAGGAATGGGTGGGGTTGGGGATAGGAGAGGAAAGCATAAGCCAATCAATGCGTAGCTTCAGGCAAAGACCCAGGCTCAGCCTCATCCCCAGGGACCTTTGGAGTCTAAATTATACCTAAATTTGTTCTTCTTGGGGCAAGAGGTTAAGGGCTGCTCTGAGAGATGTGAAATCCCAGGCAAGGAGCTCCGCAAATGTAGGCAGAGTACCTGTAGGCACACAGAAGCTGGAGAGGGAACAGAGACGGGAGGGCTCCGGAGAGCTCTGGAGGATTGCTGACATGGCCTCACATTGGTGCATTCACCTTATCTCCTGGGTTGAACTGTATTCCCCAAAAGGATATGCTGGGTTCAGAATCCCCAGTACTTCAGAATGTGACCTCCTTTGGAAATAGAGTATTGTAGATATAACTAGTTAAGACAAGGGCATACCAGAGTAGGGTGGACTCTTGATCCAACATGACTAGTGTCCACATGGGAACATGAAGTGGAGACACAGGGGGAGAATGCCATGTGATGGTGGAGGCACACTGGAGTTATGTAGCTGTAACCCAAGGAATGGGAAGGCTTGCTGGTCACCTCTAGGAGCTAAAAAGGGGCAAGAAAAATTCTACCCATCATTTCAGGTGGAGCATAGCCCTACCGACACCTTGATTTGGGACTTCTGGCCTCCAGGACTGTGAGGGAATACATTTCTGCTATTTTAAGCCATCCAGCTTGTGGTAATTTGTCATGGCGGCCCTGGGGAACTAATCCGTTCCACTAGACTATACGTTCCTGGCAATCAGGCGACACCTTGCTCACTTTCCCCCTCAATGTCTGTTTATGGAAGGTGCTGAGCCAGAGGAAGTGAAGCACTTATTCTACTCATAAGTTCCCCAAAGCTGTGCCCCAGCCCTGTGTTGACTAAGCAACTCCTTTGACATACAAGTGTTAGGTAGGAAATGGGGTTCCATTTCCCTGGGAAATTAAGAGTCTTTTGCTCCCTCTATGTCTGTGTTATATTCTCGAAGGCCACTTGGGAGCCTCATTGGGGCTTGTATTGCTACTGATGATATCGAAATGTGTCAGTCCCAATCTTCTGTAAGGGAATGAGCTGAACATGTCTCTTCTGTGCTCCCAGAGCACCCTGGGAAAACTTCACTCTTGGCTCTGCCCCAGGCTATTGAAGCGACTGGCTTGTGCTTCTCTCATCCCCCAAGACTGAGGATCCTGGTGGGGGTGGTCTTATTTCTGAACTCCTAATACCCAGTGTCTGGTAAATAATAGGATTTCTGTGCAAGTGCTGCACTAAACAAACCTGGCTATTCTATTCTGGCTACAGATTCTAGAAAATTTCTGGATAATCATAGCATTCCATTCCTTAGAGCCACCCAGGGTCTCAAAGAGGATTTTGTGTGTACGTAGTGTGTTTTATAGGCATGCTGCACTCACACAGAGGTCAGAGAGCTGGCCCAATTCATTTCTTCACAGTTTATTATGTGGAAAAACATAAGCCTTCTGTTTTCCTGGGCTGTTAACTTGGCACCTCATTTCATGTATAAAACTTGCATTAAAAGATACTACCTCTGTGAGTTAATCAGTCATATAAAGATCAAAACTACTTTATAGTACAAAGGACTCTCAGAGCTCATATCCTATGAAGAATGACTGCAGGCCAGGTGAGAGAGATGGGTGTCTGATCATTAATCCTCAAAACAACTTAATGAAGTTAGTATAAGACTCACCTCAAAGATGGTGAAACTGAGACTCAACAAGGTTAAGTGACAAGCCCAAGGTCACATAGCTGCTAAGGGATGGAGCCCAATGTCTCTGACTAAAAGCCATGGTTTTTTCTAAAAACTCCATTCAGACTCTCAAAGTGACAGAATTCTAAAGGAAATAACCAACTGGTTTTCCCAAGAAGACTTGGAATCGCTTGTTCAAATGGGTGGTGTTCTTCACAGCCATCCCTTGGAAAATTAAATAGCAGTTCTGATGATTTGTGGCTCTTCATTTCATTTGGGGAATGCTTCTTTGAAGATTCGGGGCTTCAGAACCTGAGGGATATCCTTTTAAGTATGATTTCTGGTGCCTAATCTTTAACTCTGAAGTCTTTCTGAGCAGATGATTAAACTAGTCATTAATGTCTTCAGTCAAAAATGTGGTTGGCTATAAAGATACAGGATTTCAGGCTGGATCTGGAGACAGCATGGACAAGTTTCTGCACCGGATTTGGAGCCAGGCAGAAGGAATATGATCATTATTATTATTATGGTCAATTAATATTATATGATCAATATTATTATTATTATTATTATTATTATTATTATTATTATAAAAAAGACTTCTAGGGGCGCCTGGGTGGCTCAGTTGGTTAGACATCTGACTTTGGCTCAGGTCGTGGTCTCACAGTTCGTGGGTTTGAGCCCCACGTCTGGCTCTGGGCTGATAGAGCCTGGAGCATGCTTTGGATTCTGTGTCTCCCTCCCTCTCTGCCCCTCCCCTGCCCTCAAAAATACATAAACATTTTTTTTAAAAGGCTTCTAAAATTTTTTTGAATAATAATAACACAATTGAAGATATAGACTCCAGAACATTCATCTAGGTGTTTAAGCTCTGGTACCTGTTACACGGGTCCAGGGGCAGGACAAGCAGTTCAAAGTGAATGCTTTGGTGTCTTCTGCATTCCAGTGGGTTGAATGCATTCCCACACTTTGCAGTGAGGTTGGCTCTTACAATAGTTGGAATAATAAAATAACGCCATATTCAAGTCCTGATCATTTCTTATCTGTTCATTACTGCTCTGTAGCACAATGAGTTTCTAGGAAAAAAAAAAAAAGAATTGGGTCTCTATTACAATAAGAAAAGTGTGTCTTTACAAAGGACTGGTAAGTAACTGAGCATGGCCTCCTTCCCTGAGCGGGGCTGGCTCTGCACCTGAAGTGATTGCTTGAGTATTTATTGCAGAGTTTTATGCAGTCAACTGGCTGACCAGGATTCAGATCCTAAGAGAATTTTTTTCATAAAACATATATTTCTTTTTCATTACGCTAGAAATATATGTTCCTTGTAGAAAAACTAGAAACTGCTGACAAGCAGAAATGCTTAGATCATGCTTAGAAATGCTTAAATCATGCATAATCCTGCCACCCAGAGATAAATACTGTTAATATATTTGGTGAATGTTCATTCAAGTGTCACTGTATATTTACCTATTTTTTACACAAATGGGATCACATTACACATGCAATATTATAACATGGTTTATTAACTAAGCAGTAGCATGAACATCTATGTCAATAAATGTACAGTGCAGTTTTCAACAAATGGTGCATAATATTCCACTTAAATAACAACCCATATTTATCCAATCCTGTACTGTTGAACTATTGAGTTGTTTCAAAATCATGGTTTTGCTATTAGAAATGATACTATAATGAGGTCACCCTGGGAAGAGTGTGTTCCATGAGAAGAGGACAAGCAGGGACAAAATGGCCCTGATGACAAGGATAGGCCCCTTGGGATGAAATGGAGCCCAAAGGACAAGAAAGAGCAGTTAGAAAACAAAGTAGAATGGTGGTTGCCAAGGGCTTGGGGTGTGTGTGGGGGGGGGGGGGATGGGGAACTGGTGTTCAAAGGGTATAGTGTTTCAGCCATGCAAGATAAAGTTCTAAAGATCTGATGTACGACATTGTTTTATTAAGAGGGCAGATCTCATGTTGTGTGTTTTTTAGCACTATATATATATATATATATATATATATATATATGATAAAGAAAGTAAGAAGGGAAGAAGAAGGGAAGGAAGGAAGGAAGGAAGGAAGGAAGGAACCAGAGAAGCAGAACTAAAACCAGGAGGGAAGGGTATTAACAGAAGTCAGTAGAGGTAAGAATTTCATAAAGAAGGGAGAGGTTTCTCAACATGGCAATGTTTGCCACCACACCAGTAAATGGTCATTCATGGAATCAACTGGATATTCAATATATAATCCGTAAATGCAACTTCACAAAATTGTTTCACAAAGCCCTTGAGTTTACCCCCCACAAAATGCAGCCATTACTGAACCACTTCATCATCCAATAGAGTTGGTTGACTCTACAGCCTGAAGACGCTTTCTGGAAACTCAGTTGCTGACTTCTTGGTCCATGACAGCCTATGTCAATGAACACAAGTGCTGTGTCTCATAAGCAATAGCTCTCCTTTCTGGTGTTATAAATGGGTGTGGCCCCTAAATGATAGACCTCTACACTGTCCATTGCTTATTATACAACTACAGGGTCACCCATGCACAAATTGACCAAAACCTTCCCTGCTCCTATGGCTGTACCTTTACCATTGGCCTGGTTTCTTTCTTTAGGGGAGTTTTTATCATTTCCCATTAAATATTTAACATTTTCCATTGGAAATTATTGATTGTTTCAGTCACATCATGCATACATATTAGAAGATACAAACAATAAATAAAAATCCCTCCAAAATGCATGCATGCACAAACATAGGCCTGTGAACACAGGCCTCTTAAAATTAACCAACATCTCTGGTTTAAGACTTAATGTGTTCCTATGACATTAGATCCTGTCCTTTAAAGGCTGGTGCTTTCAGGACTTCCCAGTGGGGACCCAGGGTGGTAACTGCAAATGATATTTTGCAATCAAACCCTGGATTTGCCCAGGAGTTTCATTACTTTAGCACCGAAATTCCCAAGTCCTTGAAAATTTCAGAATTGTCAGTCACCATGCATGTGGCCCCAGTTAGTTTAGCTACTAGTTCTTTGTATGGAACCCCAACTAGAGGACTTCTTCTTATTCTGGATTTCATATCCCATTGATTGTGAATGAATCACTACTCAGAAGGAATTACATGCAGTTTATTAACAGTTAATATGTATAAGAAATTGTAAAAATATATAGAACAAATTACAAAAAAAATGGCACAATTCTTGGGGTTCTGGCATGAACCCCTACCGCCACTGTGGCTGACGTATCTCTCACCCAGAAGTGACTTCTCAGTCCTACCCAGGTCTTCTTATATGCCTAGGATTGGTGTCATATATGATCCTTCTTCATCCATCCATTCAGTCTGTAAATTGAGTGCTTACTATGTGTGTGGCAATGTGCTGGGAACATTTGTTACAGCAGAAAACAAAGCTGTATCCCACCTGGTGGATTTACACAACAGCACAGTAGACTGATATTAATCAAATAATCTCACAAATGAATATACAATTATTAATTGTGAGGAGTGCAATGCAGGAGAAATCTGGAATACAAAGAGTATAGCAGGAGACGCTGATTTAGGGTCGGAGACAGCATCTCCAAGGAAGAAACACGTAAGCTCGCCATGAAGGCTGAGTAGAAATGCATATTAAAACTCCTACCAGGGGCACCTGGGTGGCTCAGTTGGTTAAGCGTCTGACTTCAGCTCAGGTCATGATCCCACAGTTCATGAGTTCAAGCCTCACATCGGGCTCTGTGCTGACAGCTTGGAGCCTGCTTCAGATTCTGTGTCTCCCTCTCTCTCTGCTCCTCCCCTGCTTGCACCCTGTCTCTCTCCCTCTCTCAAAAATAAACAAACTTTAAAATTTTTTCATTAAAAAAATAAAGAAAACTCCCACCCGATTAAAAAGCTTAAAAGTCAGGGGCACCTGGGTGGTTCAGTCAGTTAAGTGTCGGACTCTTGCTTTCAGCACAAGTCATAATCTCATGGCTCATGGGTTTGAGCCCCACATGAGGTTCTGGGCTGACAGTGAGGAACCTGGTTAGGATTCTCTCTCCTGTCTCTGCCCCTCCCCTGCCTCAAAAAAATAATTAAGAAGTTTTTTTAATAAAAACATTTAGCATTACCTGATAAAACTCGTGCACAAATGGGCCAGGAAATATGTATAAAATGTCCATAGCAATATAGTTCTTAAGAGGAAAAAAACTAGAAACAACTCATTTGAAGGTGAGAGGTGGAAACTGAAGGGGTCAAGAATGACTTGTCCAGGTTGGGCTGGGGCAGCTGGGTGCACAGGGTTGCCTAGCCACCTGCTTTCCCTGCAGGTCCCACAAGAGTCCATTTGCTTTTTGGTTTTGAAGTGCTCTTGGTTGCTGTCTGCAACTGCTCAAAAATCACTCTACCTGCTTGTGCCTCAAAAACATTAAGGGCATTTTTATTGCTCCAGTGATTTCTCTGTTGCCTTTCAAAAAAGCCAAAAAATGCCGGAAATGTTGTGGAGGTAATTCCCCTCCAATGCCAGAGGACTCCATTACTGGCCCTCACTCTGCCCAGCCTCCAAATGTCCTCAGGTGTAATGGCCTTTAATTCCAAGTGCAGCCTGAAGGACTGCCCCATCACACAGCAGCCAGTTTTTCTATGATTATGCCCTGTCTCCCACCATGAAACTTCCCTCACTCATCACCCCGCCCCCTTCCCTCACTGCAGCTAGAGTTAAAAGCAGCCACCTGCTGCCCCATGGGATTTAACTACTTTACTCTTTCATACCTTCTTACATGTGTGGGTTACATATGCAGCTTGGTACTTAGATCTATATGCCTGTCTACAGTATTATGAATATGAATGGATTGAATCATCTGCTATTGAATACACTGGCTTATAAGGTGTCACTTCCATAGGTCATTTTGTTTTCCATGTTGATCAAGCCTGAAGGATTAATGGGAAGGAATGCTATATTGAAATGCCTTACAAGAAACTGCTTAAGGAGATGAAACCATACACAAGACTTCAACATGACTATTTACACATCGCCTTGTATGAAGCAATCACACTGTCATTCCTAAAAAAACAGTTCCCTATTAACCTTGCTTATACTAAGCAATAGTTAGTGCTGAAAATAGTTTTAACAAAGAGGGTACAGACTATGCCATGTGCTCTGAAACAGACTTTTACAGCCAAAGACTACATGTAAGGGTAAAACATGGTAGTCTGCTCAGCATAATCCATGATGGGGATCAACTTTTTTTTTGAGAAGTTATACCAAAATCTTGGCCAAATGTGCCCAGGTATTTTACAGTCTCACCTGAGAAGTCTTTCAAGATTATCAGAGATTTCTTGTGATAACTCAAAGTACTACTAGTCCCATCTCAAAACCTTGAGGGAAACAGTAGATCTTTTCTGGCCATGAAGAGTAGTATGAGGGGACTCTCCCAGCATTTCTATACCCAGCACTTGTGCTAACATGGAGATGGTAAAGTCTTCTGTTCATAAAGGGAGAGAAGAGCCCTGTATGCCAAGGGTCATAGTCATTTAAAATGCATGGTTTTGTTCTTTTCAGTTTCTTGATACACACATTTCTATGATGACACCTATTTTCTTAAGCTAAATCAGTCTCGAGATGATGAGTGATCACATGCACAGCCTCTTTTTCTGCTGCTGCTCTTAATGGTAGGTAAATCATTCTTGCAAATAAAATTGATATTACTAAATTTTAACACATATAATACATTATAAATATCCTATGAGTGATGTTCTAAGAAATAACAAGTTTTGAAACCCAAATAAGTCCTTAAATTGGCAATACCAACACATGATTCTGTGTAGTGCTATTAAACTTACTAGGATATCCAAATGTTATACTATTCAAACACTCCCCAATAATATTGACTGATGTTTTCCAACAGTTGAATATTATCTACAGACTATAGTTTTTTTTTCTTCTTTTTAAGTTATTTTATCTTATTTTATTTTATTTTATTTTTATTTTATTTTATTTTATTTTTGAGAGAGCAAGAGTGAGAGAGGGGCAGAGAGAAAGAGAGAGAGAGGTGCAAGAAAATCCCTAGCAGCCTCAGCACTGTCAACAAGGAGATTTGGGGCTTGATCTCACAAGAACCGTGAGATCATGACCTGAGTAGAAATCAAGAGTCCAATGCTTAATGGACACCCCCAGACTATAGTTTTTTATAAATATTTTACAAAAAAAATGCAAAGAGAATAAGATGTGAAAATTGTCATAGAATATTTAAGTATGAAATTAGAAATTGATCTCAAATCCAAATTGGCAAAAGTAATATTGATTTCAATGGCAATACCAAAATAGGGAAAAACAAATTATTTTTAACATTAAAAAAGGAAATGAGTTTAAATGAAGCAGCACAAACCCTGATATCCAACTTGGAGATGCTTTTGGATGCACCCTTAAATATTCCTACCAATATTGATGTAAAATGAAAGAAATTTCTCTACGTCTGAAATATTTGTCATAAAACAGAGATCAAAACTACTGGAAAGGACAATTCATGTGTAGTGTGCTTTAAAATTTTTATTTTAGGATGACAGCTTTTAAATATTAAATATTTGTAGTATCTTTCAAACTGTTAGAGGGTTTTTTTTGGCCTTTATTTGGTGCCAATGGTCCCTTTCTACTATCAAATGTTTATATCAAGAAAACATTGTTCTGTGTGTTATTGAAATGTATAATCTATTAATAATACATCAGTTTATATAAAACAGTCATTTATTACATGGGGTATATTTTCTGTATAGAAAACCTCTATATATATAACACCATCACAGAAATTCACTATTTATTATTATGGTTGCTTATTATTTTTAACCTTACAAATAAACTGTGAAAAAGTACAATATAAGGTTTAGCTTTGGGAATTCCTGGAAATCCCCAGGGATTCTAACTTCTCAGTCTTTAATTCTAAATACTCACATCTGTCATGAATTTGGAAATTCTATTTCCTGTACATTTTAAAATAGAAACTGTATATATTTAAGGTGTAAAACATGATGATTTGACCTACATCTATATGGTGAAATGATTACTACAGTCTAGCTAATGAATGTATCTCCTTTTCATAGTCTCCATGATTTTGTTTGTGGTGAAAGAATCTGAAATCTATTCTTTTAGAAAATTTGCAGTATTCAGTACAATATTATTAACTATAGTCACTGTGCTATACATTAGATCGCTAGACTTATTCTTCCTATATAACTACAACTTTATGTCCTTTAATCAAAATCTCCCCATTACCTCTCACTCCTTGACCCTAGTAATCACTATTCTACTCTCTGTTTTATATTCATTTGACTTTTTTTAGATTCCACATATCGGTGAGATCACATAGTTTCTTCCTTTCTGTATCTGCCTTATTTCACTTAGCAAAACACCCTCCAGTTTCATTCATGTTGTCACAAAGGGTAAGATCTTTTTTCTTTAAGGCTGAAAAATATTCTATATACATACCACAGTTTCTTTGTCCATTCATCCACCAACATATGTTTAGGTTGTTTCCATATGTTGGCTACTGCAAATAATGCTGCAATGAACATGAGAGCACAGATACCTCTCTAAGGTGCTGATTTCAGTTCTGTTGAGTATCCAGACAGGAGATTGCTGGATTATATGGTAGTTCTATTTTTAGTTTTTAAGGAACCTCCATGCTGTTTTCCATAATAGCTGTACCAATTCACATTGCCACCAACTGTGCACAAGGGTTCCCTTTTCTCCACATTCTCAACAACACTTCCCAGCTCTTCTCTTTGTGATGACAGCCATTCTAACAGGTGCAAGGTGATATCTCATTGTGGTTTTCACTTCCTTTTCCCAGATGATTAGTGATGTTGAGCGCCTTTTCATGTACTTGTTGGCCATTTGTATGCCTTCTGTGGAAAAAATATCTATTCAGTTCCTTTGCCATGTTTTAATTGGGTTGTTTGTTTTTTGATATTGAGTTGTAGGAGTCTCTTATATAGTTCAGATGTTAACCCCTTGTCAGATCTACAGTTTTTCCTGCTCATTTACTAATGCCACACAATGCATCAGAAAGTTTGCACAAGAGTCTAACCCATTTGTTCAGGTGAACTTTATTTGCATATGGGTATATAATAGGTGTATGGTCTTACTATATACTACCTATCTGAAGAATTCACTGGAATTGAAAAATTACTTTCTGAAAACTAGAATTTTCAGGAAATTCTTTCAAGTGGCCAAATATTAGTACTACTTAGTGATTATACAAAATAATTAATAACACATTATATTTCAATGTTTGAGATTTTGAAGAAGGTAACATTTTCTGATGAGTTTTTTTTAACAGTTTAAGAAACTTTATTCATGAATTCCTCCATTATGATGTCATCATCATGGATAACAACATGGATTCTGCTAGAAAGAAAAGCACATTCTTCATAGCAGATAAAGATGTGGTTTAAGAAATACTCTTGTTCAGGGGCTCCTGGGTGGCTCAGTCGGTTGAGCGTCTGACTTCGGTCCGTGGGTTCGAGCCCCGCGTCGGGCTCTGTGCTGACAGCTCAGAGCCTGGAGCCTGTTTCAGATTCTGTGTCTCCCTCTTTCTCTGACCCTCCCCTGTTCATGCTCTCTCTCTGTCTGAAAAATAAATAAATGTTAAAAAAAATTTTTTTTAAAGAAATACTCTTGTTCAAATTATAAACACATTTTCTCATAAAAACTAAAATGAAAAATTATTTAGCAAAGCAGATGAGTCCAGTTGATGAATCTACATAAGGCTAGGGGTGCTACTGAGTTAATATTTGTCACTGTGCACTGTAATTTATCATAACTTTATTGTAGCCCCCTTGTTAGTAGGATCTCAAGAACAGTGACTAACTGCTCTATAATAAATATTAAATAATAATAGTCTCTATATTCAAATTTATTCCTACCCTTCCAATTAGGGTGAGATTTCTATAACATGAAAAATATTATCTTATTCCAGATTCCCTAGAAAGCAGAGCCTGAGACAAGGATTGAGTTTTAGTTCTTCATTTGATAGCTGCAGTGCCAGGGAAGTTAGAGAGAGAAAAGGGATAAGCTGTGAGGATATAAAGCTGACTACTCAGTAGATATAACCACTGGGCCAGAGTCTCTAGACAGGCTAATACAGAGAAACTGTGGCTTGGGACCAGCCATGGGAAGCAGTAATGAGCAGTAATTCAACTACCCAGCTCCTTCCCATCTCTTATTTCCGTCTGTTAGTCAAAGTTTGCCCCAGTGGGGACTTAACCCATCTGAATTTTTCAGTTGCATCTTCTAGCCTCTTTGGCTGGTGCTCTAAAAATGAGATCCCATGCCCCACCACACAGCATCTCATCCATGATCTATAGGAGGGTGAAAAGACAAAAACTCAGGGTGGTGACTGATCAGTCTGGTTGTGCATCAGGCCCCAGTGACTGGCCACGTCCAGGTAATGGATCCATGCAGCCCCAGAGGGGGAAGGCCAGAGCAGCAGCTGAAGCAGAACAAGCAGCTGAGGACCCGAATGTGACAGCATTGAGTCTTAGAAGGAGTATGAGATGTGCCTGATCTGAGTATTTCATATCAGTTTCAAGAATTGTCTTTGACAGAGTGTTACAGGCTAAAGTATCCCCCCACCAAAACTTGTATGTTGAAGTCCTAGTTCCCCCGAGCCCTCTCAGAATGTGACTGTATTTGGAAATAGGGTCTTTAAAGAGGTAATTAAGGTTAAATGAGGTCATTAGATGTGATCCAATATAACTAGTGTCCTAATAAGAGGACATTAGGACACTGGCACACACAGAGAGAAGGCTATATGAATACAAAGGGAGAAGATGACCATATGCAAGTCAAGGAGAGAAGCCTCAGAAGAAACCAACTTGCTAGCACCTCGATTTGGTCTTCCAGCTTCCAGAACTGTGAGAAAACAAACCTCTATTGTGTAAGCCACTGTCTATTGTATTTTGTATGACAGCTCTAACAAACTAATACACACAGATCAGAAATAAGCCATATCAAATTCCACCCTGCCTTTCTTCCAAGTCTGTCACTTGTTTACATTCCCTTGAGGCCAATTCCTAGAGTAGTCAAATTATTAACTCTCTGACTCTACCAGAATGAATGGGCCATCTTATTTTTTTTAATCAAAATGGGAGCCTCCAATAAAGTACTAGATGCTTTTGCTAGTAGAATGCAACAATATATTCAAATAGGCACTGTATGTTTTAATGAATAATTTATTTATTGCACTGGTATTAGCTCTACAATTATCTTACTACCCCTTACTGGGACATAGCAATAATTATTCATGTATTAGTGTACTGATTATTGAGATTGTGGAGCAACTTCAATCAAGTCAATAAAAGAAATAAATAAAATAATATAAGTTATGATAGTTCTTAAAAAAAACAACAACTAGAATTTGTAGAATCCACAGTGAGGCCTGATACAAAAACAAACTGGAAAAGCAAAATTGGCTAAAATACCAAACATTTACATGGCTGTGATGAATGTCAACGTCATACAATTATTGGTTTATTCAGTTCAGTTGATGCTTTGGGTGGTCAAAAAAATCATGTGAATTGAACAAAATACATGTAAAATAATCAAAGATGGGCGATCAAGGGAGGTTACTGTGCAGTGAACAAGAAAACAGCAAACCAAAACACTGTTTTATTTATACATTTTAACAGATGATGTAGAAATGCCCTACAAACTCTATTTAATTAGGCTCATTTACATGATAGCAAAATAAATAAGTATTGTTTTATGCTGTTTTATATTATATCTTTTCCCACTTTCTCTATCTTTCAGCCATTTCTTCTTTTGGAAATTCTTGCACTATTTTTCTCATGTCTCACATTGTACATCTCATAATTGCATTTTATTGCTTCTCTGCCTGGGCAAGCTATTTTGAATCGTATCAACATTCATTTGAGTGCCTTTGTAGGAGGCACTGAGTTAGTGGGAGGAGAAAAATAAACCAAGCTAGTCCCTTATCCTCCAGGTATTTACTATCTAGAATGAACAAGCACTGAGAGCTTAGAACCAAATCTGTTTAACTTGTGTACAGTTCCTGCTAATACTAGAGCAGGAATTAAAGGTAAAGTCATTTGACCCCTCTTCCAGTGCCTTCTCACCACCTCCCACCACCACATAGCTGCCCTTCAACAGTAAAATGGATACATAAACTGTGGTAGAGTCATACAATGGATGAAGCAATGCGGATGAACATCTACAACCACATCCAACAATACGGATGAATTTTGCATACACAATGTTAAAAAAAGAAGCCAGACATCAAAGGGTGCCTACTGTATAATTCATGTATATAATGCATAAAAGCAGGCAGAACTATGGTGTTAGAAGTCAAGAACGTGGTTATTCTGGGGGTGAATTGTGGGAAGCAGTGACTAGTTAGGAGCATGAGGGGGTATATGTTCTGGAATGCTGGGGATGTTCTCTCTTGGTCTGAGTACTGGTTAAACAGGTGTGGTCAGTTTGTGAAAATTCATTGAGCTGTGCACTCACTTTTCTATATGGATTATACTGCCACACAAAGTTTTAAAAAATATTATCAAATTATGCCCAGCAATACAAAGTTTTTCTAATATTGATAATAGTTTCTAGCCCTAAGTTTTCTTGATTTTCATGGCAACAGATAAGAATAATATTTCTTCATGACAAATCTTGAAGACAGAGGAATTACTTCATTCGAAAATGTGTAAGAGGGTCTTGTAGCAAAGTCCCCTCTACAGATGGGCTGAAAAAGGAATCTGTGCAACATAATTGATCAAGTTTTGTATCCTCTGCCCATTCCAACTGATAAGCTAAAAGCCACAGGAAATTAGGATAAAAAAACCAGTTAAGTGTATTTTGAAAGGCAGCAAAGGGCACTGTGGCAACAAGAACTCCAAGTATGATACTAGATGAACGAAGTACATGTGTTCTTAAATTATTTATATTTGATGAAGAAAAATTCTCTTTGAGAAACATTCACCTCTTCTGTGCTAGCACCCATAAAGCAAAAGAGATCTAATGGCCCCTCCACTAAGTGGGAAAGGAACAACTTGTGAATATAAAAAAAAAAAACCAAGTACCTTGTTTAACCTAGCTACACAAAAGAAATATACATGGAGTCAATTGGGCCAAACAAGCTGTTTAAAAAAAAAAAAAGTCCCCTTAAGGAACAACACAACAAAAAGGGAAATCAATTGAATTTTACAAGCTAGAGGAGTGTGTTGTACAATTTAAGAGCTATATTTAATTGGTAGGATTGAAAGTCTGCACTTTCCTTCCACATATATCTATTGTATTTATTATATTAGCATATTGTATTTAAAACCAATCCCATGGGTCCCAGTTGCAAAAACACAACAAGAAGAATGTCGAATTACATCAACCCAAAGTAAGCATCTTAAAGCCTGATTAGATACATACTAAATCATGACATGACAGATATAAAATGAATCCCTAGTCCATCCTTGATTTCAAACAAGGACTTATGAAAATGGTTTGGAATATAAAATTATGGAAAACATTACAGTACATCAAAGCAAAGCAAGTTTAATTAGGCTTAGTTTGATAATTGCTGAAAACAAAGAACCTGCCTCACAGCGTGGCTGGTGTAAAATCCAGCAGTAAGTCCAGTTGATCCAAATTAAAACCGCCCTATCTACCATCCCACATGAATCCTTTTATCTGAAGTCTACAGAGAACAAAGAATTACAATCCAGCTCAGAATGACAGAGGGCCCGTGGTTTTTTCATCAGGATTTGCTTTGGCTAAAACCTGACTATGTATGTTTCGCTTCTCTGTTTTAAAAATGTAACATACAAGGACTCTAAGGTAAAAGCCAAGAGACTAACCAGAACTAGCAAAAAGCTGGTAGCAAATCAGGGCATTTCTTCATCATACTTAGATCCGTAGAATCCATTTCCACCTTTCCCCACAAAGGTGTCACAGGGAAGAAAATTCATCACCTTGCAGCCAAATTCTTTTCTGAATGATTGATTCTCTAGATGCGGAATGTAGAAATGGATCTTTCAGGAGAATTATAAAACTTCCCCCAATAAGGAGATTAAAAACATCATGAAATTAATTGGGTCACACGGTTATTGCTATACTAATTTTTCAGAGTGGAAAACTGTAACAGGAAATCTGGAAGCCTAAAAGGAAGTCAGAGGTGGAGGTGGAACGCCCTCGAATTTCCTGCCTTCCCTGCCTGGTTCAGGCCCTCATAACCTACCAGCAGGATGGTCACTGAGGTCTCCTCTCTGGTATCCCTGACATCGGGGCTCCTCTGGCCACCCATGTGCAATACCCTCCCCCAAATTCTTATTCTAATAAATAAATATACTTGTGTTGCCTGCCCACTTATAGAATTCCACTGAAATTTAAAAAATTCAATTTTCATATGAAAACCAGTCAACCTCACTCATAATAAAAATGCTAATGAAAGCAGCAATTAAATATCATTTTTAGTTATCAAATGGGCACAAATGTCAAACAAAAAATGATTAGGACTGTAAGAGAGTTACAGAAGAGGCACTTTTGTAAATACCTCTAGTGAAAGCATCAATTAGTATAGCCTTTTTGAAAATCAATCTGGCTATATAAAATCATGAGCATTAAAAGAGAAAAGAAGTCATATGCTTTGACCCTACTTCTAAGATTTTATCCTAGAAAGTAGTCAAAGTTATGAATGAAGATTTATGTAGAAAAACAGTGATGACAAGTTAAAATTTCCATCCTTAGCAGAAGCAATGTAAAACTCCAACATTAAGAAAATAGTGGCCAGGAGGCCACATCAGGACAGACTGGACACCTGTCTCAATCCATTTAGGCAGTAGAGTGAGTGGCTTGTAAACAAAAGAAATTTGTTTCTCACAGTTCTAGAGCCTGGGAAGTCCAAGATCAAAGTGCAAGCAGATTCTGTGTCTCATGAGAACCCACTTCCTGGTTCATAGCTGACCATCTTCCCACCGTGTCTTCACATGGTAGAAGGCATAAGGGAGCTGTCTGGGGTCTCCTCTATAAGGGCATGAATCCCATTCATGAGGACTCTACCCTCTTGACCAAATCACATCTCAAAGGCTTCACTTCCCAATATCATCACTTTGGGGGTTAGGATTTCATCATGTGACTTGAGGGGGGGGCGGTGAGGGTGAGGTCACATTCAATCTATAGCAACGCCACAACGCCACAGGGCAGAACTCTGGGGAGAAGAAATTCTACATCTAGAATTAGCTGTGCATACATTGACTAGTGTCCAGAGTAAGAAAAGAAGCAAAGCTGAGTACAGGCCATGAGTACAGCCATACATGAGCAGGAGGAAGTTGCCTCAGTTTGCAATACCCTGAAAAGTTGCTAATGCAGCATTCAAAATATATATTGACTTTTTAGTAATGTATATACATAGCAAAGAATTCAAGTAACGTAGAATATGCAAATGTGAAGTTTTAGCTCAACCACCACCACATGAAATAAATCATTATTAATGTATCTTTTTAAGGTTTTATTTATATTTGAGACAGAGAGAGAGGGAGAGTGTGCAAACGGGGGAGAGACAGAGAGAGAGGCAACAGAGGATCTGAAGCAGGCTCTGCACGGATGGCAGAGAGCCCAGTGTGGGGCTTGAACTCATGAATGGTGAGATTATGACCTCAGCCGAAGGTAGACGCTTAACCAACTGAGCCACCCAGGCGCCCCATAATATTAAAGTGCACATCACCTCAGCAGCTCTCCATGTGTGCATAAACTGGATGGGGGCGCCTGGGTGGCTCAGGCGGTTAAGCATCCATCTGGCTCCTGGTTTGGGCTTAGGTCATGATCTCACTGTGGGTGGGCTTGAGCCCCACGTCCAACTCTGCACTGACAGCACAGAACCTGCTTGAGATTCTCTCCCTCTCTCTCTGCCTCTCTCCTTCTCACACACATGTTCTCTCCCTTTCTCTCTCAAAATAAACAGTTAAAAAATTTTAAATAAACTGGATATAAGAAATACTTTTATAAAATTAGGATCAAATATAAAGACAATAATACACTTTTTCTTGTTTAAATGCTGCTCATCATTTTTTAAAAACTTTCTCTGGTGTTTTATTTTGTTTTGACTTTTTAACGTGGTCATTCATTCCATCAGGTACTGTAGGAGTAAGAGCTTATGATCTAGTTTTACTCTATCTTTTTTACAAAGGTGTCCCATACTTCTGCTTATGAAAAATCTTGATGCTGGCTCACACATCTCTAAACCGCTAAAACTGATTAGTGTTTCTAACTCAAGAAACTTCCTTTATTAGGGACAAAGACAGGCTTATTTCTGTATCACATGTTGTCAAGGTTAAGACCAAAATAGAATCAGAGTTGAGAAAAGAGACCTATTCTTTTACTTAAGTCCATGTTTAACAACAACAATAACAAAGTGGCTACTAGATCTCTAAAGCAATACATGTTGTCTGTTACTGGGGAGTCTGCCCAATCTATTTTATAATGGCTCTTCAGGACCATTATTTAGAGTCCCCCGTTGCTCTGACCCCGCTTTAAGTGTCCCCATATTATAAGCATCTGGAGTTACAAGATCTTGAAGTAATCATTCAATTAGTGTTTACTGAGTACCTACTACGTGCTCAATTCTGCACCTGCTGCTTTGGGAGAAAAACGAAAAGTCAAGTCTCTGCCCTCACAGAACCTCCCAGTTGGGGAGATAAGGTGTGTTCCTTCAAAACAGGAACGTAACAGCTCAAAACAGGAGAGCAGTGCTCCACTCTGGCCTCCAACTGAGGCTGAGGTTTGATGAGATTGATTACATCCATGGGGAGGGCCCCAAGAGGTCATTTTGTCCAACTTCTCACACTGAAGCACTCATCATAAATGCCTGTTTGTTGAGTAGCCATTGCTGGTCGTTAACTGATACCTGCAAGTGACACTTTTAAAGTGGGAAATTATTGAGCTCTTTGTGTGTAAAAGGTTTCTGAACTACCCATTAGTCAACCAGTTCTCCCTCCGAAGCACATAAAACTGTCATTTTTGGGTCACACTGAGTAAACCACAAGCTACCTTGACTCACGGGGACAAAAATTAATTTATGTTGAACGAGAGGTTAGATATGCCCATCTCTGCTACCATTGTAGTTTTTCAAAAACTTAAGGTGGACTTCTCACTCGTGAGTTAAAAACCAATATTTTTTAACATAAATGTCAGCGAAGGCAGCAATCCAACCTAAAAGGAAGTGTGCAACCAACCGTGGGTTCAAAATCCACCTTTGCCATTTCCAGCTCTGTGACCTTGCACCAAAGGCTTCTCATCAGCAAAATAGGACTATGAAGAACTCCCTGTTGAGGCCATTGTGAGGATAAACATAATTGTACAGGGAAAGCACTCGTCACTGCTCAGTAACTGTTGAGTGTTTTCCTTTCTTTATGTGAAAGCTTCTCTCTGTTTATGGCCTTATTGGGACCCCTAAATTTTAGTGTCTAATATCTCATTCACTTGAGGCTTTTGGCTGGGAGGAGGCCTAGGTGCAACTCTCTTCGGTTATCCCAAACCCCGGTTCATCCCACGCTAGCCGCCTCCAACACGCTGCCTAAGTTCGACCCCAAAGAGATCAAAGGCATATACCTGAGGTGCACAGGCGGGGCCGTCCGTGCCACATCTGCCCTGGCCCCGAAGATTGGTGTCCTGGGTCTGTCTCTAAAAGAAGTTTGTGATGACATCACCAATGCAACTGGTGATGGGAAGGGTCTGAGGATGACAGTGAAAGTGACCATTCAGAATACACAGGCCCAGATTGAAGTGGTACCTTCTGGCTCTGCTCCGATGATCAAAGCCCTCAAGGAACTGCCAAGATACAGAAAGGAGCAGAAAAACATCAAGCACAGCGGAAACATCACTTCTGACAAGATTATCAACATTGCCTGAGAGACGCAGCACCGATCTCTAGCCAGAGAACTCTCTGGAATCACTAGAGAGATCCTGGGGACTGCCCAATCTGTGAGCTGCCATATTGATGGCCACCACCCTCATGACATCATAGATGACATCGACAGTGGCACAGGGGAATGCCCAGCTAGTTAAGAACTACAAAGGAAAATATTTCAATAAAGGATCATAAAGGCTTCAAAGGTAGAGAGAGTACTGAGATTAATGAGGACTTCATGACGAATATAAAAAAAGTAGAGTTGGGGGGCGCCTGGGTGGCTCAGTCTGTTGAGCGTCCGACTTCTCGTGGTCTGTGAGTTCGAGCCCGGCTTCGGGGTCTGTGCTGACAGCTCAGAGCCTGGAGCCTGTTTCAGATTCTGTGTCTCCCTCTCTCTTTGCCCCTCCCCCGCTCATGCTCTGTCTCTCTCTCTGTCAAAAATAAATAAACATTAAAAAAGAATTAAAAAAAAAAGTAGAGCTGAATCTTAACAAATACTTGGGCTTTGGGTAGGCTTCAAAAAGAGGCAGAAGTGGGAGCTGCGTGAACAAAGCTAGGGAGGCAGGAATGAATGTAGCAACAACCAGGCTCCGGCAAGGAGGAAGGCAAAAGAATAAACATTTTCAGAGAAATTCCTATGTGCCAAGAACATTTGTGGGCTCATTTAGGCAAATGATTGCATTTGATTTTCCTACCAAGCCTATGCACTAGATTTATTTATTGGTTCCTCAATTATTAATTGAATAGCTACAAGTTTTTTGGAAGGAGCTAGAAGTTAAGAAACTTGTTACAGACCATGTAGTCAAAAGGCAGTAGAGCCAGGATTCACACCCAGAGCACCTGCCCCAAGCTTGTGTTTTTCCAGCTACAAGGTGCTGCCACCATAGGGGAGCAGCATATAGGTAATTAAAGTAAGGGCAGAGGTTCCTGGGTGGCTCAGCTGGTTGAGCACCTGACTCTTGATCTTGGTTTAGGTGGTAATCTCAAGCCCTGCCTTGGGCTGTGCACTGACAGTGCAGAAACTGCTTGGGATTCTCTCCCTCTCCCCTGCCTTCCTCCCCCACTTGTGCTCTCTCTCTCTCTCAAAATAAATAAATAAACTTTAAAAAAAAGTGAGGGCTGATTACAGAAGACTTGAAAGCTAGGCAGATGAATTTAAAATTGTTGCTATGTTGATTACTCTATTGCACTGTTACTTAAATCATAAATAAATTAGCCAGCCATGTATATCATTTATCAATGATCAAATAAATGGTAATATATAATTTTTGTTAATCAGATTAAAGGAGACACGGCAACTGAATGCAGCAACCAATCCTATACTGGCAGAAAAAAAAGAAATATGCTGTAAAAAACATTATTGTGTTGATTGACAAAACTGGAATTAGGATGGGATATTAGCTATAAAGTATTCTATCAATGTTAACTTTGCTGAGCTTGATAACTGTATTACAGTAAGATAAGAGAACATCCTATTTTTAGAAAATATACATTGAAATATTGAAGGGTAAGGACTGGGATGTATGCCACTCATTCTCAAACAGTTCAGAAAAAAAATGTGTATATATATATATATATATATATATATATATATGTATATGTATATACATACAGAGAGAGAGAAAGAGAGAATGATAGAGCCAATGAGGTAACATGTTAAGTAAAGGTAAATCCATATAAAATGTAATCAGGTCTTCTTTGTACTATTCCTATTCTTGAAACTTTTCTTCAAATTTTCAGTTATTTTCAAAAGAATTATATAGTATTTTTTATCACTTTTACTTTGAAGATTTGGGATGAAGTGCCTTGATCAAATATTTAAGGTCTAAACAAAAATGACTTTTTGAAACAAAAATCTACCATTTGACACTTTTCTCTTTTTAAGAAAATCAAATTTTATTTATCCAGAATGTAGGAAAAGGGAATTTAATGAGCACCTAATGTGTTCTAGGTTCTTTACAATTTTTTTCATGTAATCAATACTCATCAGAAGACTTCAAGGTGGATTTTATCTCCATTTTCCAAATGATAAAACTGGGTTCAAAGAACTCAAAGTTCCCAAGGTAAGGTGGAAACTGGATTCGAATCCAGATCTATTTAATATCTATAGTATTGGAGTGCCTGGGTGGCTCAGTTGTTTAAACGTCTGACTTCGGCCCAGGTCACGATCTCATGGTTCACGAGTTCAAGCCCCATGTCAGGATCTGTGCTGACAGCCTGCTTCAGATTCTGTGTCTCCCTCT
Source organism: Prionailurus viverrinus (assembly GCF_022837055.1). Taxonomy (NCBI): domain Eukaryota; kingdom Metazoa; phylum Chordata; class Mammalia; order Carnivora; family Felidae; genus Prionailurus; species Prionailurus viverrinus. Next base: position 50,929,084 of record NC_062564.1, on the reverse strand, counting down.
CTCTCTGCCCCTCACCCGCGCACACTCTGTCTGTCTCTCTCTCTCTCTCTCAAAACTCAATAAACATTAAAAAAAATTTTAATATCTATAGTGTCAAATCAAATATTCATCAGCAAATACTTATAAGGTAAGAAAATATCACGATCATCTCATTATTTATATGTAAAATTAAAATGCACTCATATGAAACTATCATACTTGATATTAAACAAACACTGGTTAATGTCTATCCTTTACCTAGATTATCCTAAAGGCATAGTTTGGATTATTTGCATTAAGTGCCTTGTCTTACATGTCCCTTCTGAAGCTTTGATGAGTGAAGTCAATCACCAACTAAAGAAGCTGAATCATGAAGCAAAGAAAGGAGATGTTATAACAGAAACTGGTGGCCATAACCTCACCCGACCACAACTACATACCCCACTCATTAGATTCCGATTTTCACTCTACATTCATTGTAGGCATTCACGCATATAGGCGCGCCTATACACAGACACACACATGATTTCAGTTAGCCCCTAACTCCCTACCCACCCAAGCCTATATACTCCCAACCTTGAACTCTGTCCTTCTCTCCTTGTCCTTCTGTCCCATCAACACCTGTTATCAAAGAAGACCCACAGGTACTTAGGGCCCACGGTGAAACAGAACCACCTCATGTCCCATCTCCATGGGTTTGTATCTCCACAAATAATTTCACCCAACAGTGCACTCCACTGATGCAACTTCCTTTGTCACATTCTCTATTGTGATTCCAAACAGACATAAATGATGTCAAACCAGGCTAAGAATGTGTTTGGAGATCATATAGAATGGAATTGGATGTAAGTAGAGGCGTCAATTATCATAGACTTGTTCATCTTTTTTCCTGCCATGGTGGCATTTGAAGTTTTTCTGTTACTCATTTAGATTCTAATCTCTGTGCTTGCCTCTCCCTTCTTCCAGCTTCTAAGTCAAACAGATTTTTCTCAGCAAAATAACCCTTCGGTGACTACCAGGGACAGACTGGTATGTGGGCTACAACAGATGTACAAGACAAGCTCTACAGGCATGTTAAAGGGTTCAGTGTCAAGATAAAATTTATCTAATGCAGCGTTTCCTCTCAAGTGCAATTTATCATCCCTTAGATGTTGAACCCCTTATAAATATTAGATTCTCTTTTTTCACAAACACTGTTTGTTATTTTACCCTTGGTTCAGGACAGACTTTGAAATTAGATTGACTCATTTCATTTCTGCTTGCAAATTCACTTTCTTTACTTCCAATTCTAATTTTTTTCCCTTTGCCTTGAAATTCAATTTATATTCTAACACTTTGAAAAACAATGTCAATTAGAATTTGGCACTTTTGTGGAAGCTGTTTGTTCCAAAATGCCTTTTAGCACATCCACATCAATGCAGTGTCTATTGGTGGACCCACATCCTGGGAAAACTGCTGGCATCTACAAAGTCAACCGGTGTGTGCCTCCAATGTGACAATACCTCTGATGTCATGAGGCCTTTGCTGTGACTGAGCAAAGAGATCCAGTCGCTTCTAAAGCTGTTAAGGCCAATGATGATAGAACGTTAGAGCTCGAAGCTGTCTGTGCCAGCTGATTTTATGGTGGTGAGATTGGGGAAAGGAGCAATGGTCACAGAGCATGATCCTAGAGAGTGATTATCAGGTCCTGACCCATAAGGACGCCAGGTCACGGCGCAGTAGCATGTCCAAAGAGATTGACAAAGCCTGGGCCTCCCGAGCTAAGAACTGGAAATAACAGAGAATAACCAATAGACGTCAGAACTTGGGGGAAGACACACAAGATGTGCAGGGGATCAGAAAAAGCAAACTAGGCAGTAGGTAAGGAAAATTCTGGAAATAGGCTAATGTCCCCTGCTGGTTCCCTTCTTTTTATAAAGGCTTGGAAGGGGCAGAATTCAGAGACTTTCCAGCCAGACACCTGTGCTGAACGAGGCCTACAGACACTCAGCTCCATGTGAGCTGTGGCTTCCCCAGCTGAAATTAATCACTTGCTCCCAAAACTCCCACAGCACTTTGTTACCTTATTTACAACCCTCGAAATAATGGATGTGGAAGTGCTTTGTAAACTGAAAAGCACTGTACAAATGTCAGATGTTGGGGGTTTAGCAGGGGAGCAATAGATAATGCCTCTTTTCCATTCCTGAGTCAGGAACCAATTGAGAAAGAGACACAGGGAGTCAGCCAGACTGAGATCAGCTTGTCAGACTTATTACTGATAACAGCTGGTTCAGGTGCAGGGCCACAGTGAACTTCCTCATGCTTCACCCCAGAATTAAACTCACCTCTCAGTCAAGTCCAACTGCATGAAGACTGACCAAGGAGCCCAAGCTAATCAGAGGTATCCTTCCTTCTCCCCTGGGGAGACATGAAGGGGATGGGGAGCAGAGCAAGGGGAGGCCGGAAATGTTGCTCTCAGTCCCTCCACACAGAAAAACAAAAAGAAACGAAGTCCATTCACCATGAAGGACTTTCTGTGCTTCATGCTTCAATCATTTATGTATACTTGGCAGGCTCTGGGCTAGATAATGAGGATATAGAGAGCAATGAGACCTCAGGGAGTTTATAATCTCACAGAAACTATTAACAATCCAACGTGGTAGTTGTCCATCGGCAAAAGTGGAGTTCTTCATGCCCAGGGAAGCTGGGGAAGGTTTCAGAGAGCAGGTGATAAGTGGGTTGGCTCTTCAAGTATGTGTAGGAGTTCACTACATGGAGAAGAAAAGGAAAGGAATTATTCCCAGTAAAGGAAGCAGCAGAGGAAAAACAGGAAAGCCCAAACCCTAGAATGAAATGGAGCCCAAAATAAACGAACACAAAGGCCTTTGAGAGTACAAAGCTATATTCCCTCGTATCTCACTTTTTTATACACCAAAGTTGAAGGCAATATTTTATGAGACATGGATGGTTCACTCCTTACCAAAAGTACAGTTCAACAGACTATGAAAAACAAGAGGGGATACCATTATTTGCTCATGTCTCTTGGAACATTAAAGGGAGTTTACATAGACTACATCAACTGTTAGTAAAAATCCCCTTTCTTATACTATTTCTCTCATACTCTAAACCTGGCCAGAACCTCTCTCCTTGACAGGCCCTCCAAATAAACAAAGCCTTCTTCAGACAGAGGAAGGAAACACGCCCACATTAATCATTTATGTTCTATGTCCTAACTTCTATATTCGCAACATATGAGATATATGATATATGCAAGCTATTTAGGTGAGAATATCTATTCCCATTCACTATGTACAAAATTCATTGGTCCTTTGAGAATGAAATCTGTATCCAAACATACTTCCCATTGCTCTCCCTACATTGAAAAGCAAAACATTTTGGCTGCTTCCTCCAAGTTTAAATTTTTAGGATCCTCTTACATGCGTTTGTCATAGTTCTGTTTTTGAGCAGCTTCCTTCATCCTAGGGAATGGAGTTGCATCCATCTGTCATCTGAACTTTTTCAAATACGCTTCCCCCAAAGTCTGAGGACAGTGCTTGCCTGTAACTCTAAGTTGTCAGAGTCACACTCTCCAACTGTTCCCATCACATCCACTTCACCAGACACTCTTCCTGATTCTCAGGGAGGCCTAGGCATGTGCCTTTCACCAGCTTCTGTCTTCTCTCTGCGCCCCACAGGGCTTTGCTGATCTACTCAGGGGTTACCTGTTAAACCTGATGACTTAGCTGGGCTTCACACCAGCATCCCCAAAACACAAACAGCAATTGAAACTCTTGACCAGAATATTTCTAAATGTCAGCTAGTTCCCATCCCCACATGGCTGCACTTCTGTTCTCAGGGGCCCATTGTCTGTCATCATTATGACTAAGAGCACCAAATTGCTCAGGAAAAAAGTGTATCTGTAACAAAATAACAAGGAGTTAATATATTTAATCTAGCGAAAGACAGTACATAAAATTAAGACCTTCAACTCATAAGTGCATAAACAAAGAGTTCACCAAAATTAAACACAAGTAATTAACAAACTCAGGTGAAATTTTCACCCTCTCAAGTAATCAAAGCAATACAAATTTAAAAAATGATAAGATAAAATTTGACAACAAAGGTATTTAAAAGATGATATCCAATGCTGTCAAAGGTTGAGGAAGACAGATATTCTCACACTTCTGATAAATTGGTATAATCTTTGTTGAAAGCAATTTCGGAGTATTTGCTGCCAATTTTAACATTCTATTATAAGGATAGAATAAAAATGTATACACAAGGATATTCATCATTATTTGTATTACTCGGCATTATTTGTAATAGCCAGAAAATTAGAAATATCCTTAATGCCTATTTTAGACAAATAGTTAAATAAATTATTTATGATGCTGATAAGGATTTAATGCATAAGAAACTATTCACATATATGTATGTATAGTATAATTTTGAAAATATTGGCAGATATGCATAGGAAAAGGAATAAAAAGGAAATACACTAAAATATTAATGGCTGAGTTTAAATGATGGAACTCTGGGTGATCTTTTAATTTTCCAGTTTTTTTGAATAAGAATGTGTTGTGTCCATTAGTGATTGAGGGGGAACGTTTTAGAAAATATTTGAATTGATAATCAAGAGACCTAGTTCTAGTCCAAGTTTTGCCACTGAAAAAATTACTGAGTTTTAGCTAATTCACATCATGTCTCTGAGCCTAATTTTTCAAATCTGAAATGTGGTGGCTCAACAATGTGTCAAGTTGATGAAACTAAACCAGATCCTAAAATTCCCTTCCCTTAAATTCCCACCTAGGACAGGTCTCCAAAACTGGAAGGTCATAGTCAAGTAGTAGCCATATTGTTCTTATGCTCAGCAGGTTGGTGCAGGGGGCCAGGCAGTCATGTGCATTGTCACATGCTGGCTCCACTTGTTAGTGTGGGCAGCAGTCAGTCTGAAACTCCTCTGCCTTCCCTCAGATCTTCATTCAGCTTCTCCACATCCTGGAATAGATCTGTGTTTACCACTGTGATGAAGAGCACCAGCTTCTTCAGCAGGACATCCACACCATCAAGGTCAAAGGCAATAAGAACAGACACAGTTTTGTTTTATTCCATCCTCATAGGCTCCAGCTCATGTTTCTGGATTCCACCTTGTTCCTACTCTCCCCTGCTTTACATTTATCTCTCTTGCCCACCCTGCAGAATTCAAATGCCAGGATCTAAAACAAAGATAATGGTCATAGAGAGATTTTTTTGTCACCTCCCACAATGGTGTAAGGTCAAATTCCTATAAAAAATAAATGACTATCTAGTGGTCATGCTTCTCTGTTTGCACCATGACTGATAAAATAAGAGGTGGGTGGGATTTCTTTATTACAGTCCAAAGTTCCTTCCAACCCTAAACTGGAGGATTCTGAAGTAAATTCAAAGTCTCTTCACATTCATAATCAATTGAAAATCCAGAGAGTCATACAACACAAAACATCAGCATAAAGTTGGGTGGTGCAGGGTGAGTGCCAAGCACACATGGGTATCTCAGCTCCTTCGAAGATCTCATGAAAAAGATAGTAACAACTGATGAATGGATAAAGAGGATGTGATATATATATATATATATATATATATATATATATATATAATGTATTATTGTTTGGCAATCAAAAAGAATGAAATCTTGCCATTTGCATCAACATGGATGGAATTAGAGTGTATTAAGTGAAGCGAAATAAGCCAACCAGAGAAAGACAAACATAGTATTTCATTCACATGTGGAATTTAAGATACAAAACAGATGAACATAACGGAAGGGAAGCAAAAATAATATAAAAGCAGAAGGAGGAAAACCAGAAGAGAGTCTTAAATACAGAGAACAAACAGGGTTGCTCGTGGGGCATGGCGGTGGGGAGATGGGCTAAATGGGCGATGGGCATTAAGAAGGACACTTGCTGGGATGAGCACTGGGTGTTATATGTAAGTGATGAATCACTAAATTCTATTCCTGAAATCATTATTACACTATATGTTAACTAACTTAGATTTAAATTTAAAAAAAGATAAAGATGGTAAAATCATTTCAAAGATATTACCCCAAAAGAACCAAGAGAAGAGCCAACATAGATGAAAAGTTTGAATAAATTGCTGGAAGACATAAAGCAGATGGAAGAATGTTGACTGGTGAAAGGAAACAAAGGATGCATCAGCCTCAGATATAAATGAAAGGATCTGCAGAACCTGAAAAACTCTAGATTCTGAGATAGCAGGTGACTCGGGCACAGGTGTGAGAAGCAGAGCTGAGAACACCAAGAGCAAATGAAAGCCAGTTGTTGGATATGTGGCCCCTCAACGCAGGACAGCCACAGTGAGATTTTTCTCCCTGGCCAGAAATTGAGTTATTCTTAACTTATAAAAAAAGTTATTCTCAACTTTAAATGCTGTCTGGGGGGAAATAAGGGCATCCACTAATCAGTATCCCCACAGAATAGAGTCCTCCATTTAATTCCATATAGAGGGCTCCCCATAACAGCCTGCTCCCCACCTGTCCTGTCCAAAAGCCTCATAGTCAACAACCCCAGTTCTATACACAGAAATCCCAATTCATTTTCTATTGCTCTGGTATTAAATGTAAACAAAAGTTTGCAATGTAAATGAAAAAATCAAGCAGGAAAAATGACACACACACACACCCCAATTCAGGGAACAGAAGAAAACTAAAAACACAAGCAAAGCAAAGTCTGTAAAACCAAGAATTATATTCTATGAATGAGCCAAGAGAGAATAAGGAAGAGCTGTTAGAATTCAAAAATCTGGCTGTACAGTTGTTGAGATTTGAAAAGTGCCATAGTAGGATGGAAAGATAAGTTTGAGACTATTTTCCAGAGTAGAAGAAGAAAAAATTTTGAGGAATATGAGAGAAATTTTAAGAGTGAGAGATCAGACAGGAGGTCAACATTCGATTAACAAGTGTTCTGGAAAGCGGTAACAAGGAAAGCAGGAGAGAAGAAATTATCAAGGAAGTAGTGTAAGAGAACATCCCAGAGCTGAAGAAAGACACAAGTCTTTAGATTAAAAGGAAAGCCTTTGAGCAAAGGCTCAAAGGATGAAAAAAGATCCCTACCTGGATGTGGCATGATGAAATTTCAGAATACCAAGGATAAAGGGATTGTAAAAGTAAGCAGAAAAAAAACAAGAAAACACATACACTAATATAAACTATAACCACAACAACAGCAATAGAAATAGGGTTTGAAGTTAGAAAAAGTTGAGGATATGATAGAAGCAAGTAGTGGAGTGTAAAAAATTATCTGCTTGAACTCAACGTTAGGTACAATCTCCATCAAGTGGCAAAGTGGTGATGGTATTACACCCACAGAAAATAAACCCGGGTGTGGTACTTTGCACATCAGTGAACAATATTTACATGATCATAATAATGTAAACAATGCTTCCTGGTTTTAAGATTATGGAATCAACACATTGAGAAATCTTGGAAAAATCCACGGTAGTTATGGAGTACATTGTAGTTGTTACCAACTTTGAGGTGGAAAGCATTTGGGAGGAATGGAAGGAAGAAGGAGAGAAGATTCCTTCTCTTACAAAATAAAGAGTAAAAATACAGTGACTGGAACAAGAATGAAGAATAAATATGTTGTTGATTGCTGCTGAAGTCATCCAGGGAAGAAGAAACCAAGTATAGTGTTAGAACTCTGTTGGGCTAGACAAGGTAAGAATGACCTGATCTTTCTCTATCATGAAAAGAAATTGATATTGATAAAGGAAGAAATAGTGACAGAAGCCTGATTATATTGGTAGATTATCATTTGTTTTAGAGACTATAAAAATAACTAACCAAAAGAACACAAAACAAGGATGGCTGAAAAAGTGGGTGCCCTGGGGAGTGAGATTGGAAGTGAGCATGATATACGCTCCAAGGGACAGAGGCCACCTTGAAAGAAGGGCCTGCCTATGTGTGAAACCAACATGGAAGAGCCAGCATCAGGAGACAGAGAAAGACAACAATCTAGATCTGATGATATTGTTAGAGTCCCTCAGTCAAGCTGAATGCAAAACTGGATTTTTTATTATGTGAGCTCTTTTGGTGTGTTCTTAGGGCTGCTACAACAAAATACCATAAATCAGGTGCCTTGTAAACAAGAGACATTTATTTCTCACGGTTCTGTAGTTTGGGAAGTCCAAGATCAAGGTGCTGGCAGATTCAGTATCCGGGGAGGAACAGCTTCCTCAGAGTCTTCTCACTGTCTCACATGGTGGAAGAGGCAAGGGATCTCTCTGGGGCCTCCTATGTAAGGACACTAATCCCATTCATGAGGACACTACCCTCATGACCTAGTCACCTCCCATAGGTCCCACCTCCTGATAGCATCACCATGGGGCTAGGATTTCAACATACAAATTTTGGGAGAACACATTCATAGCATAAGCCAATAAAGTCTGCTTTTGACTTGGGTTTCTGAAACTTGCCTTTACAAATGCCCAGTATGGGGGCAACTGGGTGGCTCAGTCAGTTGAGTGTCAGACTCTTGATTTTGGCTCAGGTCATAATCCCAGGGTCATAAGATTGAACCCCTCATCAGGCTCTGTGCTGAGCGTGGAACCTGCTTGGCATTCTCTCTCCCTCTGCCCCTCCCCCACTTGCGCTCGCTCTCTCTCTCTCAAAAAAAAAAAAATTAAAAATTAAAAAAAGCCTAGTATTCAACAACTGTTCCACTCCCTCTATCCCCTCCCCACTTCCATTTGAGGTCCTTGTCTTCCTGTCTTTATAAACCTGCATTGTTTCATGCCTTCTGTTGTGTGTTTGTATAACAAGTTAGAAGTTCCTAGCTATGTGAATTAATAGTAGAATTTTTTGTTGTTGTTGGCAAGTCCAAGCTTATCTAGCAATGCTGTCTTTAAAAATAAAGAGGTAGAGGGGTGCCTGGGTGCCTCAGTTGGTTAAGCGTTGGACTTCAGCTCAGGTCATGATCTCTGGGCTCATGAGTTCGAGCCCTGCATTGGGCTCTGCACTTGTGGAGCCTGCTTGGGATTCTCTCTCTCTCTCTCTCTCTCTCTGCTCCTCCCACACTTGCAATCTCTCTCTCAAAATAAATAAATAAATAAACTAAAAAGGAAAAGATAAGGAAGCATTGTTTATTGATTTGTAGACACTAGATTGGGTGCCTAAATTTCTGAGTTTGGGGGCCTCTTAAGTAGCCACAACAGTAGTATTCTTGGACTGAGACCCAAAGCTCTGCCTGATGAACAAAATGCATTACTGTCCTTTTTTATTCTTAGAATCATGGAATACCAGAAATGATCATCAAACGTCCTCATTTTTATGTGTGAGAAACTGGGACTCTGCGAAATGAACTAATTTGTTAAGAGGATGTGCTAAGCAGTAGTGGCAGAACCAGAACTAGACCTGAGTTTCTCCAGAGTCATAGTCCCTTTCTCTTTGTGTTACATCTTTGGAGTGGGGATAGGGGAGACAAGGAAGGGAGATAATAGCAAAATGACAACATCAAGTCTGCGGAATCAAATAAGGGACATAAACAGAGATCCAAAGGGGTCTTGGATGGCAATGGCTTCCCCAGAGACCTCCTTACCCAGTGCTTTCCCTGACTGAAGCCAGTTCCAGAGAATTCTGAGGCCCTTCTGAGGCCCTTGGAGCCCACGAAATCTGGGGAGAGCAAATCCTTTCTGCATCCTCTAGGTGTGGGGAGTGCATTCAAGGACACCCCTCAGGCTGCTTCACTGAGGCCAGCAGCATCATGGCACAGACCAGTGCTCTCTGGGTCATTCTGCTGGGTTTTAAACTCTTTTCAATCAGACAAGCTTCTCTTTTAAACCTAATCAATAGTAAATTATAGTCTTGTACAAATGCGAGATGAGAGCATGAAAGGAATACCTAAAAAAGAAGAGAGAACCACCCTTAGTCTCAGAGCCTCACCCAATAACTGATTTCCTTTTTTCTTATTCTCTTCTGGCTTTTGTCCATGTGCAAGCATCATTTTGCTTGGTTGTAATTAGAAGGAGCATACAATTTTGTATTAAAGCAATAAAGTTTTAATGATATATAGATATAGAAGGCAAATGGCTATAAAGCAAAATTTATGCAGGTTTGTAGGAAAAAATCCATTTTAAAGGGGAGAGTATAGGATAATAGCACATATTACAGCGGTACTTTGGGGATAGTTCTTGGAAAGATTTTAATAAAATTCCTTCTCTTTCCTTTTTATATTGTTCTGTAACCAAGTCATGATGAAATAAATGTAATATATATTCAGCCTGTATTTGTACCATTGGATTTTTAAAACAATCATGGTAGTTACAGAGAAAAAAAAATTGCATAGATCTTAAAACAAGAGATATTACTTCCAACCCAGTGAGAGGCAAATTGTCCACAGCATTTGGAATTATGTAAGCAAGGCCCAATTTTCATATCTCTCTGCCTTGCCATGCAATCCAGCTAACCTCAAGTAACAAGCACTTGTCTCTTACTTACCACAAGTTCAATGCTAGGCATTATTATGGGGTCACAAAATGGTAGACCATTTGCCCACAAGGTCCTTAAAACTTCCTGAAAAATTGAGGCAAACATACATAAACTGTCAGTGAATTGACCTGACATATTATGTATTTAATCGTCATTTTTTTCTATCCATAGTCACCTATCAGAAGGTGAGCCCCATGATGGCAAGAACATTATCTGTTTTGCTCACTGCTGCATCAACTACCCCTCTGTCTTCACAGCTTGGGCTGCTATAACAAAAATAACCATAGATAGAGTGGGTAAAACCACGAACATTTATTTCTCACACCTCTAGAAGCAGGGAAGTCCAGGATCGAGAGGCCAGCAGACCTGGTGTCTGGTGATAGCCTTCTTCCTGGCTTGTAGATGGCTGCCCTCTCCCTGTGTCCTCATATGGCAGAGAGAGAAAGAGCTCTAATCTCTTCAGCTCCTTATTAGGGCATCAATCTCATTGTGGGGGCTCTACCCATGACTTCACCCAGACCAAATTACCTCCCAAAGGCTCCATCTCCAAACAACACCACATTGGGACTTAGGGCCTCAAAATACGAATACTGAGGGGACAGTCCAGAGCATCCTCCTACAGGGCCTGACCATTATGGGTCCCGGTGTGTCAGGTGACCCCCACTTTCTGTTGCATTCTTGCTAGATTTGCTGCCTAACCGCCTCCTAGCAGCTTCCCTGTTTTTTCTCCAGTTCTAGACTGCAGACTAATTGGTCTTTTTCATCTCTGTATCTCAAATAACATGTCAGGTTTTATTATTTGAGAAGATGGGCAGTCTTTATATCTTGTAACTATTTCACATGGATACCGTAATGAGAAGGCTAATCTGTTCAATGTGAACTGTGCTCCTGGCTTCCCTAAAATTGAAGCACAGATCACACTTGTCCCTGAGACAGTGGATTAGTCAGGATAAGCTGCAAAGAACACACCCCATTCTCCCTGATTTGAACAGAAAGGGATTTACAACAAGGAATCCCATGTGCGGCTCATGGTATCAGAGACAGGCAGCTTCAGAGAGCTCCACACTGACCTTCCAAAAAGCACGGTGCAGAACTGGACCACCTAGTTTCCTACCTCAATCAGGAAATTCCTGAGTGAATCAGAGAGCTACCACTACACCAATGAACCCCAGCCCCACCACGTCTGCTGCAATGCAGTTGTCTGCCCCTCTTAGCATCAACCGCGCATCTGCCGCTAGTGCAGCCGATTGACACCGTCTAAATCACATCCAGAAGTATAGCTGCAAAGGAATCTGGAGAGTGTCGTTCCTGACTTTCCAGACTCTGTAATACTACAACTCTAGAGAGAAGGAGGTTGAAATAGAGGCTTAGGGATCCCAGCCACACTATCTGCTACACCTAGAGGAAGGGAAATGCACCAAAATGGAAGGGGTGACCTTTGTATGTTGCAAAACGAACACCACTGTCTGTAAGTTTAGTTAACATCCATCACCTCACACAGTTACACATTTTTTTACCTCGTGATGAAAACATTAAGATCTAGTCTCTTAACAATGTTCAAACATGTAAAACAGTATTAGGTTATTAATTATAGTCATTAACTATGTGGTTATTAACTATAGTCATAACTATATAGTTAGTAACAGTAGTCATCATATTGTACATTACATCCCTGGAACATATTTATGTGTTTTAAGTTTATTTATTTTATTTTGAGAGGGGAGAGGGGCAGAGAGAGAGGGAGAGAGAATCCCAACCAGGCTCTGGGTTGAGAGTGTGGCTTGATCTCACATCAAGAGCCCTATGCTTAACCCACTGAGCCACCAGGCACCCCTAGAACATATTTATCTTATACTGGAAGTTTGTACCTTTTGACCACCTTCACCCAATTTCCCCACTTCCACTTTTGCTAGCCACAAATCTAATTTCTATTCTGAGTTTTGTTGGTTGGGTTTTTTTTAGATTCCACATATAATTGAGATCATACAATATTTGTCTTTCTCTGTGTGACTTATTTCACTTAGCATAATGCCTTCAAGGTCCATCTACATTGTCACAAATGGTGGGATTGCCTTCCTTTCTACGTCTAACTAGTATCCAATTGTGTGTGTGCATGTGCGTGTGTATTTTCTTTGATTAGTCATATTGACTAGTCAATAAATATTTGTTGAGCCCCTACTCTGAATCAAGCACTGTGCTAGGAGCTGGGTGACTGCAACACTGGGTGCCTTAAGAAACTTATGGTCTAGTGGCAGAAACAAATCAATAAGCCAGTGATGACAACAAAGGAAGGGCTTCTCTTGCACAAAGTGTTCCTCTGAAAGAAGAAACCAGATTTCTACTGCTTCTTTTGATGGAACACCACATTTTTTTGAAGAATTTTCTCTGACTGAGCTCTGCTGTGAGAGTCAAGGCATTCAAAGTTGTAATTACTTGAAAGCTGGCCATGTTTCTTCAGGTACGATGTGTTGTTGTTCTCATTGTCATTGTTGTTTTGAAAAAGCACTTATCTGTCCTTCCTCAACCAAAATTCTGTTATGCAAATCCTAATACAGCTTTTTTCATGTACGTGTATATGTATATATTTATGTAGTTCTGCTGATATCTGTATATATGTGTTTCCACGTAAACTGACATTTGTACACATTTATACTTATGAATGTTTGAGGAGGGATGTGTATTCGTGTAGGGCTGTCATTCCACAAATGCGTATCTGTGTGCATGGTCCTTCTACTTGTTTGTTGTTTATAAAAATGCATGAATGTAGATGAAACTTTGCTGAAGGTCAAATATAAATAAATTCAAGGAAGTATCAGGGAAGTGGGGGTATCAGGGAAGGAGTCATACGTGAATAATTCTCACCCTGAATAATGAGGGTTGCCTTTAAGAGCATCTTGTTTTATTCCAGAGTTATTTTGATGTTCTTTTATTATTTCCATGTAAGGGAGTCCTCAAACCAAAGATTAATTCCCCAACAGAACCCAACTAGCTGCCCATCTCTTCCCCTCTATACCGTGTGTTCCTAGGGGACAGAAACTGATCTTTTTCATCTCTGGATCAACAGTACACAATGTCGGACACAAGAGTGATGCTCAGGAAAGAAAAAAGGAGGGAAAGAAAAAGAGAGGCAGGGGAAGAAGAAAAACACAGGAAGGAATAGAGAAGGAAAGGGAGGGAAGGAGGGAGGAGGCAATGAAAGAGAAGAGAGGGACAGAGAAAAGGAGGAAATCAGCTTTATTCATCATGAATAGACAAGTAGCATGTAGTAACATAACTGAGCTAATCAGAGCACCCGGGTGGTTCAGTCGGTTAAGTGTCCAACTTTGGCTCAGGTCATTTTCTCATGGTTCATGGGTTTGAGCCCCACATTGGGCTCCATACTGACAGCTGGGAACCTGGAGCCTGCTTCAGATTCTGTGTCTCCTCACTCTCTGCCCTACCCCACTCGTGCTCTATCCCTGTCTCTCAAAAATAAACATTAAAAAAAATTTTTTTTTTAAAAAAGAACTGAACTAATATAGCCGCAGGATAACATAGGTAAGGCCCATCACTGGAGCAAAGGGGCCACCAAGAGATGTCATGCCCCACTCTCTCTGCCCCATCCCAATATCTTTTTGGTCCAAGCCAGCTTCTCTCCTGATCCATCCATGGGCTTTCAACCCTTGAGGATGAAGAACTGTTCTTGTTTTGACCTCCATGAAGCCCTTTTGTCTACAAAGGTGCCCAATGTGTGGTACCATGGACAGAGCTCTAGTCTGTCAGCTGTAAGACTTGTTTTCACTAAGGCTCTGCCTATCTACTCAATTACTTTGTGCAAGTCCCTGGGCCTCATTTTAAGTCCTTATCCATTAAATGATGCACTGTATGATCTCTACCCCTCCTGCCTCAGAATCCCATGATTCCATACCATGCCAGCTAGCTCCATCTGCCATCCCTGAGGCTCCAGGCTTTATTTGTGACTGCAACTCTTCCCCTTCCCCCAGCCTCCTCCCTGGGCTGGTCATCAGTTCACAGTGCTCACACAGGCCTCCATTTGAGGAAAACGGCAGCTGCTTCACCACGGACATACAGGACCAATAAGCAGGGTAACACTATTTATGTTAAGCTCAGGCAAGCACCGAATCCTAGGCTAGATGCAGAGGTCAGCTCAGAGACTGCTTCCAGAAGGTGCTGTACAACCTGATTAAATCCAGCCAATCCCAGGCTCAGTCCCCATCAAGGATGCTTTGGACTCTGCACAGACACCAGCAGAACCCCACTGGGCTCCATCGGCTGCTCAGGAAGCCCTCACCATCCAAAGTCCTGTCCTCCACATGGCTCCTGTGTCCCTTCTCTAATTCTCCCTGAGGCTTCTCTTCAGGGAGGTAAAGAGGCCTCTTCTCTTTATCCATCATGTAGACACATTAGCTGTCAGTGATTAAAGGAAACTAGATCCAGCCCCATCTTCAACACCCAAGGGCACAGGAGAATGGAGTAAAGGTTTGCTTCTTCCTCTGAGAGCAGGGAAGGAGAGAAGTTGGATGCAGATACAGATATTTGCCCTGGGGACGAAGGAGGGCAGGAAGCCCACTAATATTAATGTTCAAATCACTGGGGTGGTTCCAGGAAGGATCCCCAGGATAAAGCCATCACGTTTCTCTCCTAAAGGACTTTTCTATCTACCAAAGAAGACAAGTGCATAAGCTTGTAATTTGCATGAAGCATCCTGGGAAAAAGATGCCAAGTGCAGTACACTGAGAGAATTCTAAGAAAATAGTCATTGATTCTGTCTTGGGGGGACATTCAAGGGAAACGTAAAATTTGGAGACTTCTGAGATTTTTCAGTGTTTTTAACTAGTGGTGATAATGTTTTCCATCTCTGCCGTACTTTATGCTTTACAAAGTGCCCTCACAGCCTTTTTTCCATTTGATGGGTCCATGCATATATTCATGTGCTTAGTGATTGAGCCTACTATGTTCAGGAAAAGCTATGGCTCTAGAGAGGAAAAAACAGTCCTAGCCCTCAAAGAGTTCACCCCTGGTAGGACAGAAAAGCAGGTAAATAATGGCAAGACAAAGCATGCATCCTAAAATGGAATGTCAGGTTATGGTGACAGCAGAGGGAGTGTGGGCTTTAATTGGAGTAGAAGGGGAGAGAAGTTTGGGGACAGAATTGAGAATAGAATGCTTGAGGATGGCTGATATGAATAGAATGAGCTGGTGTGTGACAGAGGGCAACATGGAAAAAGAACACTCTGGAACAACACAAGCAAAGGCAGAGACTTGTAAATAGGGAGCATACAGGGAGGAAGTGAGGGCAGAAGAATCAAATACAAGCAGATGCAGGATCACCCTCAGGGCAATCCTGGGGTATGAAGTGCAGGTTGGGGGGGGGGGGGCATCAGGAGTATTTGAAGAGTTTCTTCAAAAATCACACATCACCATCTCCCCCATCTCCAGATACTAGTATTCCTGAGGGGGAGAATACCTTCTTCTCAGTGGCCTCAAGAATTCTTTCTGAAAATAGCTAAACAATGTGGGTACTCTTCCCCCATAGAGTTGTGATTTCTGAGCCATTTCTTAGCCTTCCTTTCCTGTCATTCATATCTTAAGTTAAAATGACCACTGAAATTAATTTCAGCATGACTCTCTTGGTCCCTAAATCAAGGGTAGGATTCTTTTCCTATCTTCTGACTTCTTCTGGTTAAGATTAGCCACAGTGAGCTCAGCACTATTCACACAGAGCCTGGAGCTCTGGGGTCTGCCCTCTCTTTTTCAAGTCCTGCTCAACATCACCATTAACTGGGCCGCTGTTGCATGACCCCCCTTCTAACTCTGCCAGATACTCTGGCCCTGATTTCTGGCCTGTGTGAACCTGTTATAACCACCTGAGCCCTATTTATGCTTCAATCACCAGTCTCTGGATCACCTGACTCAAGAGCCTTGGGTCAATCTATTCTGACCCCTGGTCCTGGTCAGGCCTGTGTGTCTCTACATCTGTCCCAATATGGCAGACTAATACATTTCCAGTTTCCACTACAGGATGAGTGGCAGCTTTCTGGGTAGGAAAAGGAGGGATTGAGCACTGTTTGTGGGGTCGAAAAATGATACAAGAGTATGGAAAACAGTATGGAGTTTCCTCAAAATATTAAAAATAGAATTATCATATGATCCAGCAATTCTACTTCTAGGTATATATTCAAAATATTGAAATCACGGTCTTGAAGGGATATTTACACACCCATGTTCATAGCAGCATTACTCACAATAGCCAAGAGGTGAAAGCAAAGTAATGTCCATTAACACATAAACAGATTTTAAAAAACATGGCATATGCATGCATGGAATGTTATTCAGCCTTAAAAAGGAAGGAAATTCTATCACACGCTAACATATGGATGAATCTTGAAGGTATTACTCTAAATGAAATAATCATTTCACAAAAGACACTGTATAATCCCACTTATATGAGGTATCTAAAATAGATAAATTCATAGGAAAAGAAAGTAGAATCATGGTTACCAGTGGCTGAGGGAGGAGAATAAAGGAGCTGTAGTGTGTTCAATGGGTATAGAGTTTCAGATTTGCAGGATAAAAAAGTTCTTCTGGAAAACTATTTTGCAACAATGCGAATAGCACAACAATACCATACACTTAAAATGGTTAAGATGCTAAATTTTATGTTATGTGTTTTTTTAATACAATAAGAAAATAAATATTAAAAAAGAAGTAGAAAATACAGAGCAATAACAGACTGTAGAACTCAAGAAACTTCAAGAAACATGGGGTGGTTTCTTCAAGAAAGCATGAGGCATGTGGACAAGGGGTGTGGAAGGTGAGGTTAGGAAACTGGAACAAACTCATGAAGGGCCTTGTTTACATAAGGCTTTTGTGTGGAATATAAAACACTCCACATAGAGGCGCCTGGGTGGGTCAGTCTGTTAAGGGTCCAACTCTTGATTTTGGCTCAGGTCATGATCTCACAGTCATGAGAGGGAGCCCCGCATTGGCAGAGCCTACTGGGGATTCTCTCCCTCTCTCTCTCTTTCTCCCCCTCCTCCTCTCTCTCTCTCTCTCTCTCTCTCTCTCTCTGTCACTCTAAATAAACAAACACTCCACATATTTGGTAGCTTTGGGGATCATCAGTCAGCTTTCTAATCTCAGACTTTTTGGGCTTCCATATTATTAGAAAGTTTCTCAATCATAAACATGTTATTTCAAAAATTAAGTTGGGTCCCAATAACTAAGATAGTGACTATCTAGTGTATTATCCAGTGATAGTGTGGAGAGCAAAGGGAGACTGAATTTGAAATATATTAAGGAAGCAGAATCAGGAGGATGTAGTGAATGATTGGAAGAGAGTATATTAGCTAAGGAAACTTTTGATTGCCAGAATATTCAACACAAACTGGCATAAACAATAAAAGAAACCGGTTCACCCATGTAATTGAAAGAATCCAGCTGTAGAATGGGCTCCAAATATGCCTCAGTGAGAAAGACCCTGGGCTCTGACTCTGTTTTGCCATGATTTGCTTAGCTCTGCTGTCCCAGGTGAATGGGTTGCACCCTCTCACTGGCCTTCTTCATGGGAGCAAAACAGGCTCAGCTTCTCCTGACCTCATATTTGCATATCACCCCATTTGGTGGGAAAAAAAGAGGTTTTTTCTGCAGTCATCACACAAAGCCCCTGCATTTACTCTATTTAGACCAAACTGGACCATCCTCTGGGCCCTCAGGGGAGGGCCATACACCAAATGGCTTGGGCCTCTGAGCCAATCTGTGTAGCAAGAGAGATGGAACCATGTTGATTGGTGCACCACTGGGGCTAGGGGCAGGGTGAATTCTACCCAAATCACATAACAAATATAGGATGGGGTGGGGGAGTGATTCCTCCAAAGGAAAGTAGGGTCCTGTGAACAATGGGAAAGGGAAGGAATGGATGCTGGGGAAGAAGCCAACCTGTCCATGGATGGAAGGGGAGGAACAAGGCACCAAAGACACACCAAGATTCCTGGCTCTGATAGCTGTGGACATTGACACCCTTAACAAAGACTAGAAATACCAGAGAAGAAGTAAATTTGGGAGTAGAACAGAGAGGTAAGGGAGATACATGAATTTGTCCTTGAGTTTGAAGTGACTAAAAGACATATAAATGGAGTTGTTTGATGCTTAGTGGTCATTTCTGGATCTTTCCGGAAACCCCATACAAGTAAACCACAACTAAGTGGTCCCACTATCTTCCACAACACTATGCCATGTCTCTTTAGAGTTTTGAAATCCTCCATAGTTATTGATTAGCCATTAGTAATTCCCTCTGACCCTGCCTAAGTATTTCCTCTTCCTCTTTAGTATTACAACCTACAAATCGCTGGAAATGGGGTTGAGCAGGTGCAGATCGGAGGACAAAACATTCCTCTTAATGTGAGAAATTAATTTGTGGCTCTAATTGCCTCAAAGTCTAAATGAAAAAAAAATCTACATTCTCCCAGCATTCAAAATAGAACACAGGCTTTATCTGAATAAAGAAAATAATCTGTTGCGGGGGGGGGGGGGGGGGGGGAGGACTTAAGCCGCTAAAATGTCAATCTTGCCCCATTGTTAAGGAAAAGCTAGTTTAATTACATTCATTTCTACACAGAATCATTTTTGAGTGGTGTACACAGGCACCTAAATGTCTGGGGTTTCAGAATTGACAAGATACATTAAACAAAGACAATAGGAAAAGAGCAAAGCACAATGGGGGTCAGGGGGAGACATAATTTGAGAGTCAGAGGCTTTGAGTCCCAGACCCAGCTCTGCCATGAAGCTACTCTGTGACCTTTGTCAAGTTATATGCTTTCTCTGGACTACAGTTCTGTCATATGTAATAGAGGATATCGAAGTGTAAATATTCTCAACTTGCCTTTCCTATCTATGAAAACACTTCAGAAAACTGAGTCTAGACTCTTTTCCCCCAAATACTTATTTTATTGTAATAGAACACAGCTTTGTTGGTTGTTCTATATGCCTGTGAAGTATACAGAAAAACGACCTAGAATTTTCCAATTCACAGATGTCAAAACAGGGGCAAAGGGAAAGGTCCCATCTGAGGTGATCCAGAAAATCAATTGTGACTCAGAAACTGATGAGCGAAAATCATATTGTATCCCAGAAGCCAGCCCCCGCCAGTAGGAATCAACTAAAAATAAGACAGTTAGCTCTAACTCAATGGAAAATGAGCCTACCCTTATCCGTTTTTCCTTTCCCCATGGGAAAAAAAAAGAATTGGGGGGGAAAGTAATTTTCAGTGTCTCCATACATGGAAGCCTAGCAGGCATGTCAGCTCGTGAGGGCAGTGAACACAGGGAACACCTTGTGGCACAGAGCAGCCCTGCAGAGGGACATGTTAGCTGAGCAAGTGCTCTGCATCCAGGTGTGTCAACAGGAGTTAGGAGGGAAGATTTAGGCAACCCCAAGGGCTAATTGCTTTAATAAGCTTTAGGGTCATACCTCAAGAGGCACGGCTGGCCAGCAGCCACCCTCTCAGCTGCTCCCTGCCCTGCGTTCAGGCTGCTGCATTATCATTGCAAATGGCCTCTACCTGTTCCCAAGGTCAGTCTGGTGATGACTAGCCCAGCTAGCCTTTTCTTTGCTTTCTATTGAGAGTGAAGCCATTTGGGAAACTCAGTTCCTCCCCACTCATACGTTGCATCTGCTGAGATCTTTAGCAGCATCAAGAAAGTACTGGAAAGAAGCAAAAAGGATGGTAGAACACAAAATCAATCGAGGCAGTAAATTGAAGCTGAATTTTCATTTCGTTAACAATAGCTGGGTACTGTGGAGCCCATGCAGACAGAAATACCCCAGGCTAAGGCTGTCTTCCATAAGGAAGATGCTCAGGACCAGAATTCTCCCTGCAGAAGTAAGAAGGTTCCAGCCTGTTCACAAATCAGTCTACAAGAACACCTGAAGAGGCTCTCTAACTCAAGGCATCATGAAGACAACGAAAAGGCTGGTTGGAAATCAATGAGTCTGCACGATGGAATGAGAAGTATATACGGTTTAATATTCGGTTAACTTAAACCCAATTATACAAACAACAGCAACAAGAAATCTACAGCAACATTCTGATGTTAACTTCCAATCTCCCCTCGTTGGGGAACTGGTGAAAAAGCCTTTAAGTCAGGTGTGGCAGGGAATGGGTTTTGTCTGGTCTTGTGGGGATTTATTTTCTTCTCAAGTGATTTAAGGTTCTGCTGGTCCTGTGCGTCCCAAGCTGTTCTTGTTCTATGCCATTCCGTGCTGGAATGGTTACTTCCTGAGATTAGTGTCATTATTACTAATTTCAGAAAGTACCTGTCTCTTGCCCTCGATTTTTAAGAGTCTTCAACTACTGTAGTTAGAGAAGAATGCTTGCTTTTCTTTTAGTGCTCTCTGTTGAATGCCTGTTTGCCCGTCATTTGTCATCTCAGGGCTGGTTTTTCCTCATACGTGACTGTGGCTTTCTGTCTCTCCCTGACTACCTCTGTCTGAAATCTCCATGTTCCCTCAAAATCCTAGAGGAAGGTAGAGAACTTCTAAGCTTGCTCCTTTTGATGGGAATATTAATTTGCAAATTCAAATAGATACTGTTTCATCTCCCTGCCTCTGTAAAAGCATTGCTGGCTGACCACTTCTGGCACTTGATCCCTGCCTGCAGCATCCCTAGATGTGATTCCTTAACCACTTCACATCCTCTGTTGTGTCAGAGCAAACTTGCCAAGTTCGCCCCTGGCCAAAGTGGGCTCTCCTTGCATTCTGACTCTGGCAACAGGGTAATTGCATCAAAAATAAAAGTAAGACCCTAAAAGTTTCAAGGATATGTGACCCTAGAAAAAGAATCACATTTTCCCGCCTTGATACACCTTTTACTTTCTAGGGATTGGTTCAGGGTAGATTACCACAGGCAGATCTAAATGTGGCATCACCAGAATATTTGGCCCCCAGCTTGGTTTAGAGCTAGATATGAGCAACCTGACTACAATCCTACAGAAAATGTTTGGACTCTGAATGTATAAAACAGCAATTTTATCAAAATATTTCCAATGGCCCCGTGAAGCAAGCTTACGACAGTTGTCTCTATGAGTCATCAGTATTTGTTCCCACATAAAACATTGCTTTAAAATTCATTTCCAGGTAAAAGCAACCCAGTGCCTGTTGGGGAAGGAATGGATAAATGAAATGTGATCTATATATACAACAAATTTTATTTGGCCTCATAAAGGAACAAAATTCTGACACATGCCACACATGCCTTGGATGAACCTTGAGGACATTATGTTAAGTGAGATAACCCAGGAAAAAGAGGATAAACAGTTCCACATATATGAAATACCTAGAGTAGTCAGATTCATAGAGACAAAGTAGAGTGGTAGTTGCCAGGAGCTGGAGGGAGAAATGGGAAGTTAGTATTTAATGGGGAGAGACTTTAGGGGTGCCTGGGTGGCTCAGTTGGTTGAGCGTCTAACTTCAGCTCAGGTCATGATCTCATGGTTCATGGGTTAGAGCCCCATGCCGGGCTCTGCTGATAGCTCAGGGCCTGAGCCTGCTTCAGATTCTGTGTCTCCCTCTCTCTCTGCCCCTCCTCTGCTCGTGCTCTGTCCCTCTCTGTCTCTCAAAAATGAATAAACATTTTAAAAAATAATAAAAGCAGTTTAACTTTAAAAAAAATAATGGGGGGGCGCCTAGGTGGTTCAGTCAGCTAAGTGTCTGACTTCAGCTCAGGTCATGATCTCGCAGTTCATGGGTTCAAGCCCCACATCAGTCTCTGTGCAGACAGCTCAGAGCCTGGAGCCTGCTTCAGATTCTGTGTCTCCCTCTCTCTCCGCCCTCCCCCCCTCACGCTCTGTCTCTCTCTCTCTCTCTCTCAAAAATAAATATTAAAAAAAAATTTTAATAATATAAAAACAGGGAGGGGGACAAAACAGAAGAGACTCATAAATATGGAGAACAAACTGAGGGTTACTGGAGGGGTTGTGGGAGGGGGATGGGCTAAATGGGTAAGGGGCATTAAGGAATCTACTCCTGAAATCATTGTTGCACGATATGCTAACTAATTTGGATGTGAATTTTAAAAAATAAAAAATAAAATTAAAAAAATTTAAATACTGGGACAGACTTTCGATTTGGGAAGATAAAAAGTTTTGGAGATGGATGGTGCCCAACAATGGAAATGTATTTAATGCTTCTGAACTGTACACTTAAAAATAATTAAAATGGTGGGGTTTGTGTTATGTATAACTCACCACAATTTTTTTTTAATTTTTTAAGTTCATTTATTTATTTTGAGAGAAAGAGAGAGACACGAGCAGGGAAGGGAGAGAGAGAGAGAGAGAGAGAGAGAGAGAATCCCAGGCAGGCTCCATACTGTCAGTACAGAGCCTGATGTGTGAGGCTCGAACTCATGAACCATGAGATCATAATCTGAGCCGAAACCAAGAGTCAGATGCTTAACCAACTGAACCACCCAAGTGGTTCACCACAATTTTTAATTCACCACAATTCACCACAATTTTTAAAAATATTATATAAACATTCATTTTCAAGTGAGAATTTTTAATAATATTTCCCAAAATATCTGGCTCTGTGGTTGAAACAATTCCCAAATGAATCAATTTCCAAATGAATGAAACGATTTCCAAATTAGTTGCCTACTTGATCTCAACAATATATACAGACTATCTAGGCATCAGAAATACGGGAAAGTAGTAATATCCAACTACAAAGATTTCAAAGTTCAAAGAAATAAATCACTGATGCTTTTTCTTGGCTTTCTGGGCAATCCTCCTAAGAGCCTTTCCAGTTCTTCAAAATTAAAACAGGTATGTCTTGTTGTTTTCCTCTCAAGGGGAGCAGACACAGCTAAAATGACAAATGCGTGGCAAATAGTTCTCCACAACACATCACACAGGAATGCTTTTCTCTGGCTTGAAACCTATGCCCCCAGAAGCAGTGTTGTTTACCATTCTGCCTCTCAGACCCCAGACCCTCTGGCGGCCCCTCGCCCTGTCCACTGCTCTCCGGCTGTGATTGTATTCTGGAGATGTCTTACATCAGGGGCCCATACCCCCCAAAAATAAAATACACACATAATGTACATTTTCATTTTTAAAGAAAGACCTTTAAAGACCCCACATTACCCATCATATAACTATCAGTGATAGCAACTTCAGATAAGGCATATAGCATCACCATGCGAAAGCCGAAATAAAATAAAGCCTAAATGAAATCCTAACAAAAATAAGTCATTACCCTCCTCTCCCTTTTTTTTCTCAGTGACTTGCAGATGACTCTGCCTTTGATTTCTTCTTCCATCGCTGACTCTGGAAGGAGGGTGATGTGGGGAAAAGGACGGGGAACAGAGGGGTGGGCTTTAAAGCCAAAGAGCTGGACCCGATTCCTGGCACTGCCAAGTACCAACTATGTAGCTCTGACTCTCTACGGAACCCCAGCTGCTGATCCGCAAAATAGGGATGATAATACAGGCATCTATACTGCAAAACTGTATCAAGAATTAGAAATTATGTATGAACAGCATTTGAGCAATGCCTGGCACAGAGTAGGTGCTCAATAAATTATAGCCACGCTCATGATGCCTACGTCCCAACACAGTGGCAGATATCACACCCCGCTGCACAGCAGCCCTGCACCTTCTCCTCCTTTCCCTGGTAACCAGCATTTGGCTCATACTCATAGGTAAACAGCACATAGCAGCCTACCTGAGTTCTTTCTCCAGACGCTGTTTCCCATTTTATCAGTGTGGAAAGATGGGCAAATAACACAAATACAGTAAGAATTTCATCGCCAATAGGGGCGTCTGGGTGGCTCAGTTCGGTTGAGCATCCGACTTCGGCTCAGGTCATGATCTTGCAGTCCGTGATTTCAAGCCCCACATCAGGTGCTGTGCTGACAGCTCAGAGCCTGGAGCCTGCTTCAGATTCTGTGTCTCCCTTGCTCTCTGCCCCTCCCCCACTCACACTCTGTCTCTCTCTCAAAAATAAATAAACGTTAAAAAAAAATAAAAGAGAAAGAATTCCTTCATCAGTAAATGCTGCGCCAGGCTTTAACACTCAACATGTAAATAGGACATATTATCTGTTTTGGGAAAATGGCCTGCTGACTATCAAGACACAGGGCCCGGGCCAGAAGACTGCTTGATATTTTGCCTCACTGCCATGGTTCTCTTTGTCCTGCTCCATTACCACTATCCTTCTCTTTCTTTTTATGTAGCATGAACTACCTGAAATATGAACATTAAAAGCCTAAGAACAGAGTTAAGTTTTCCTTTAATACAACTCATTCTTTGTTGTAGGGGAGGACCATGCACGTTAAAAGGGAAATGTAACCAATATGGTATGCCTTGTTGTCCAGATTTGACATCCATACCCCTCGGTATTGGTGCAGACACAAGGGACACTAATGCATACTTACAACCACATATCAGTCAATTCGTCTTCTTGCCTTCTCCCAATGTTCCTGCTGAGTAAGCAGTAGCAAGTCACCTATCCCCTCAACCACAGCCAGTGGACCAGGGATGACCACTTGATCCAGACTGTGCCAACCAGATTCTCTCTTCCAAGGAGCAATCATTGTTCCAGATAATCTAGTAGCCTCCTTTGAGTACTAAGTTGGAACATGGTCAAGACAAATAGACTATATTGTTCCATATGGAAGTCAAACTGAGAAATGTGGTCTGCAGAGAAAAAAAATAAAGTAGATATCTGGAGAGAAGAAGAATGAGAATATGCACAGGAGAGAGGAGGAGGGAGATAGAGAAAGAGGAGCAGGGAGAGAGAGAGACTGAGAAAGCCTCCTTCCTGTGAGTTTTCCAGTTGTTGGTTCCAACCCTTTATGAGACCCAGGTGTGTACTCTGCCCTTGGGATCTTCGAGAGACGCCTCTATCCTTCTGATGACTTTCTCTTTTTGCTTAAGCCAGTTTTAGGGGATCTTATCCCCTAAAAACAAAGAGTCTCTGAGATAATCTTTCTCATCCTAGCCATTCACCCAACTGGATGATGCCATCACCACTGCCACCAGCAGTCACAATGGAAAGCACTCCCGCTGATTGTAGGGAACCAGGGCTTCGTGGATAGCAGGTCTAAATGCTTAAAGCACACCATGCTAGTGTAGCAGTGTCCATAGTCCACTGGTGTGCGGGTAAATAGTTAACAACCGGCTCTTGAGGTGGGGAGTGGGGATCCCTGATCTGAGGTATTTGCCAATTTCTGTGGTATGAATACTCCCACCATTGTTACTTCTGATGGGATATTGTTGAGCGTGGAGTTTAAAGGAGATATTCACAACTGGCTCTTAGAAGTCAGGACAAATGGCTATCTAGCCTACATTTTCTGATTTATAAGTACTTCCTGACTCCTTTTTATTATTTGGTTCTTGTTATCTTACTCTTGTTTTCATGGTTTAAGCTTTACTAGCTCTATGTCTTTTATTTAAGTCTTTTTTGAAGAGGGCATAGTAAAATCACTTAACAATACAGCCACATTCCTCTTTGAGACCTGTAGTTTCATGCTGTGTCAGACACTCAGAGTAATAATAATCATCATCATAATACTTCACATTTGTATAGCAATTAGACTTTCTAAATTACCTCAATGGCATGCTAATGGCAGTAAGAACATAGGCATGGTCATCAGACTGACCTGCTTTGAATCTTGGCATAAAGGATGCATTTGATAAATATTAGATTTCCTTTCACATTCACTGACTCAGTTATTCCAACCATCCATCCCAGCCAAGTCTCATGTACATGACAACCAGAACCTGTAAAAATTCCTGAACAAAAGTCACAGCTTTTCTAGGTCAGTGCACACCTGATCCCAGCTTTGGGAAACCTCACATGCTCCATACCAGAGACCAGAAAGAAAGTTAGAGAATAGATACCTCATTTCTTGTGTTCTGAGAACTTTGAACCAAGCTGCCATCATCTTTGGCTTTGCTTGTAAAACACAAATGAGACAAGGACTCACTAGACATCTTCTCCCTCTCTAGACTTCCAAAGTATGTCACCTTACCAACAGCAGGAGAAGAAATAAATGCCTTTCCCTGATTTGTGGCAGTGACATCTAAGTGGTTCCCCTGTTTAATTTCAGATTTAGTTCAAGCCATTTCCTGTTTTGTCTTCTCAGGGATTAGATAAAAAGTCTTAGAGTAACTGAATCAACTCAACCAACCTTTCCTTGGACTGTCTTCACTCCCACTATCCCCCACTTGGTTTGTAAGAAACCCAAATGTCCCCATGCCCCACTAGCCTTTGGAAACCAAAGACATAAGTTTAGAAAATGATTCTCTTACCAGGAAAGCTTTAAAATCTAGACTAAGTCTCCATCTTATAGTTTCTTCAACAAAGTCTTGTGTTTTAGACCAGGATTCTCAAAAATCTTAGTTATAGATTTCTCTAAGTAAAATTTCATACAAAAGTCCCACAACAGACAAAAAGTAGAGCTGATCTTCTATGGCTTTTTAAGTCTTTCTATTTCAAATCTCAAAAGATTTTCAAATTAGAAGCAGTTAAAGTGCACTGAGGACCCCCAGAGACCTCTGGAGACTGGAGCCCTGGCCTCTTACTTTACAACACTTCTGGGAAACATTAGGGCTCCTGGGGCACAGTTTGAATACCACCTCATTAGGAAATTCTCTCTGCCTGTGTGCAGGAACAAAGTAGATTGAGAGCTGGGGGCAAGAAAGCCAGTTAGGAGATTCCCACAACTGCTCAAATGAGAGATGATGAAGACCCAAACTGGCCTAGGAGACACTTCTGAAATAAAGTCACGAGGATGGGCAATTGATTAAATGTGAGAGTCAGGAGAGAGGACAAAGATACCCCTGGTTTTTTTTTTCAAGTTTGTTTGAATGCAAAAATTAAGATTCCATTAGAAGAAACAGTCCTCAGAAAGAGAAGGAAACAATCACAATAGTTTGGGGGTATGCCATAAATTTTGTTGGAAATTGTTTAGCTTCTTTCTTTGAAGCATCTGGAGAGACCTTTCTAATCCCAGAGACAGGAAGTGATTTGTCCACAGCTTTCCATAGGAAACCAGGTGCAAGCAAAGACCCCCGCTGTGCCTAAAGGGCAAACGCCCATAACACAAAGCATGAAAATATAAGCCAGTTGCAAGAGAACAGGACTCCAGGTTGTGAGGTCTTCTTACCCCCAAAGTCACAGACAAATGGTCAAGATCATCCTTCCAAATAAAAAATGTTTCCTTTCTCCAGGCTCAGTCTTTCTGAGGCCATGAACTGGCAGCATTACCATCAGCAGAAATGCTGTCAGATCAGATAGCTGACAAATGTTTGCCGAGGGCCTACCATATTGGGGTTAGCCTAGAGAGGTGGAAATTCTGGCTCCCCTTAGGATTCAACCAAGCTTAAGTGCACAGATGGGGGCCACTGAAACCACTTCTCTTTCTCCAGAGTAAGTTCACTTGTTTATCTTAGAGTGGTCCACAAATAGTGGCTTCCTGCAGTTATGACCAGGGACTGTGTGCTCCATGACCCAAACTAGATGCACTTGGCTGTCACATTTAGAAAGCTGTCATAGAAAGATCTTCCAGTGCCAATCTTCCTTTTCCCTCTGTTTGCCACTGGATCACCAGAGAAGGCAGATGGTGCACTGCAAACACATCCATAAACCAGGCAAATGTGAACCATGTTGATAATAGAAATCCAACACTGGGCACACCAGCCCATAGAACTGACGCCTACCATGGGTCCATTGGGTGCAGTGGGAGGCACAACTCAGGGTCAACACAAAGAATGTCCCCAATACTTCCTAGTGTGACCCACTGAGTGAGCCTCCTCCACCACCTACCAGCGGTGAAAACTCTCTGTGCCTCAATTTTAACATCTTTAAAAGGACCTCCTAAGTTGGATATACGCATAAAGATAAACCGCATAGAGATTTTAGCACAGTGACTGCCACACAGAAAACACCCAATAAATATTGACAGTTATTAAATCCCATTCCATGAAGGGTTGGGGTGCATCAGGGACAAGAGGTGCCCTATCACATGATTTTTCACTCCACATTTGAACACTTTTTGTAAATGTTTATTTATTTTTAGAGTGAGAGGGAGAGAGCAGGGGAGAGACAGAGAGAGAATCCCAAGCAGGCTGCTCTGCCTTATCAGCACAGAGCCTGATATGGGGTCCAGTCTCACTAACTATGAGATCATGACCTGAGCTAAATCAAGAGCAGGATGCTTAACCGACTGAGCCCCTTAGGTGCCCCTGAACACTTTTTGTCAGTAATATTGCAAAGGGGATTTGGCGGGGATGGGGGGGAGTGGACTCAGTTTTGCTTACTGTAAAGCCACTTGGCTGCTGAGACTCTGAAACATGGAGTCCAGCTACATCGTTTCTTCATCGGCGTCTTCATTGCCCCTAATCACTCAGCCAACATTCACGGGACACCTGCTCTTTCCAAGGCATCATGCACCAAGCGTCAGCAGTGGGGAATTTTAGCCACAAAGGAGGGAAAGCTTGTTTACACCCAGCTACTGTGGCCTTGGCTCTAACAACCCCAGAAAGGGGGGACACAGAAAAGGCTATATGCACTAATCAAACGAAGACTTGTTTTCTATTTCTGTCTTTAGGATTATCTAAGGGATTGGCAGGTCTTTAAATCACTCCAAGCTGCTTGACCACGACGCCAGACCTGCTACCGAAAACACACTGCCAAGCATGATGCTGTTTATCAAAACAAGGTTAAAAAAAATCTTTTCTTTCAATTTCCACTCTATTTCCTAATTGAGAAATGCATAATCCCAGGAGAAAATCAGCTCTCATTTCTCTCTTTCTGTCTCTTTCTCTCTTCCCCTGTCTCCCTTCCTTCTTTCCTTCTTCCCCCACGCCACACCCCCCCTCCAGCTTTTATCATTTTAAGCTGTATGCATGCCATTCTTGGGGGGGGGATTAAAGTCAAATTTAGTCTTCTGCAATTGTTATTACCTACCCCTTGGCTTATGAGATGCATTTGCCTGCATTTGTAATGCATCAATAACTTCCACTCTCCTCCACTTGTAAACAATGCATTATATTAAATAGCCTGTGTCTAGCCTTGTATTGAAACAGACAATAAATTAGGACTTCCAGTTCTTGGTTTTTACTGATTCCTAAACCTGCCAGTTACATGCCTGTCCGCCCCAGTGAACATTCTCTCTAAAGCTGAGAATGCACAAAGCCCTGTTCATCGTTCTCCTGTCTCCATCACTGCTGCCGGCTGTCAGTTTCACACCACCAAGCAGATTGTAATTGGCAGGATGAGGTGCAGAAATAGGGAATGGTTTGAATATGTGGTTCTCACCACACAACACACACACACACACACACACACACACACACACACATGCACACACGTCTTTCTGGCTTACAACATTCTGCAAATTTAGGGACTTGATAATGTGAAGCTTGCAATCAGAACGTGCACGGGCTGTCCTCATTCACTAGCGTACAACTTGGAAGCAGAGAAAGGAAACACAATGCAATGAACACCTAGTACTGTCCTAATCCAGTGCAGGGCCTGGATGGATGTGGCTTCAGGAATGTACTCTGCTGGGAGCCAGCCCTTGTGCTTCGTTGGGCAGCCTCCCTGGATCTGAGATCTGTAAGCTTCCAAAGGGTCACAATTGCCCTGCTCAGCCTTGAGTGAGGTCTTGGGACAAGGAGCAGAACCTAGCTCGCAGAGTCTTGGGTCAGTTTTGTAAACGTTTTCCTTCCTGGGGTATGAGAACTCAACATCCATCTTACCACCCAGTGTATTCCAGCATCTACCAACCTCATCCAAAATCAAACCTACCTGAATATCACTTAGAACAAAGTTTCTTAACCATGGTACTACTAATACTTTAAACCAGATAATTCTTTGTTGGGGGTTGGGACTGTCCTGTGCATTGTAGGATGTTTAACAGCATCTCTGGCCTCTACTTGCTGGATGCCAATAGCACATTCCCTGATTGAAGACAATCACAAATGTCTCCAGACATCATCAAACGGCCTCTGTAGGACAAAATCACTGACGATTGAGAACTGCAACAACTTAGAGTTATATTTAGTCCTTGTGGCTGCCCATGAGACCCAGAGAGGTAAGTGACTGCCCCAAAGTTGCACAGCTACTTTATACCCATACCTTTCACTGCCCAAACCAAACCACCTGCCACTGAGTGACTCTCATGTACACCCCCCCTGGGTAATTTCCCCATCTCAGTCCACCTGCTGCTTGCTCGACCTCTTAATTTTTCTCCCTTACCACTTTTCTAAATTGGACTATCCTTTGTGCTTGTCTTCCTCATCCTTTACCCCATGTGAGATACTGTCCACTAATTATGCTGAGATTGAGTTTAACCATCTTTCTAACTCCCTTCCCGCTAGCAGTGGGGTGTGTGGTAGTGCATATGGCATGAGTATGGGACTGGGGACGTTTGTGGGTGATCTATGTGTCTGTGTCTACAAGTGTGCATTTGCATGAACGTGGCTGTGTGCAAACCTCAGCACATGTGTCTGTTGAAGGAGCGAGGCTGAGGTTACCACAGGGTGGCCATCCTCCTGCTCTCTCAAGCGCACACCTCTGAACACAGGATCAGTAACCTGTGACAGCCTCTGGCAGCTCGTCCTTCAGTCTGAGGGCCATGGAAGGCATGAATTTTGTATGGCAGATTTTGGCAGGCAGAAACTGACATGTTCCTTCTCTCAGATAGGATGACAATGAAAATTCATCTCTTGGGGGCTTTCAGAAAACATACATGTTAATCCAGGGTCAATAGATTGATGATTTTTTGACTAAAATTCAAACAGTTTTTTCTGGTTTTGCCCCCATAGAATTGGTCAGTTGTTAGAATTGAAAACACTTATTTTCACATCAGATAGAGCCTCTGACCCCTACTCTTAGGTGAACATTAATAGTTTAAAAATAAATAGTAGACTCCCTAGCTCAGAAGAAGCTCTGAACTATCATCTGATTTAAATCCTGATCTCAGTCATGTGTAGATGTCTTTGGGTTGCTGCAGGAATGTTGCATTTATGAGACAGAATGACCCTTTGCAAATTCACAGCAGAGCTTGGGGAATAACCCAGGCATTCCAACTTTGGTCGACGGTTACGTTCTGACAAAGACTTTCTCCTTGCCCAAACTTTAGTCAGGGTCCTCTGAGCCCTGCTTGACTAGGCTCCACCTTGGGCTTTCATCTCTGCTCTTCTAAATCGTTTTGGCAAGAATCCTGCTAAGTCAATTTGGAGTGAATGCCCGTCCTCAATAGCTGATCACCCTCAATATCTGCTCAGATTGCCTCATCTGCCACCACCTTTGGTAACATGGGATCCCCGTGACCTGCCTTCAACACATATCATGTTGAGTCTGTTTGACAAGAATCCCCCCCATTCCTGTTGTGCTGTCTTAGTAATGTTCCATCCACTGATCGCTTCTCTGCTCCTCACCTAAAATTCCCCCCTTCTTTCCTGTATTTGGAGTTGAGCCCAATCTCTCTCTCCTACCACACAACCTCATTGTAGTAGCTACCTTTCAACAACATCTTTCTTACCATCTCTAACAAGTGTCCTGAGTAATTTTTCTTTAACAGTTCTCAAGTCAGCCAGATTTTGTTCATCTCTAATAGTAAAACAGATTCTTCCTTGACAGATACCTGAGGTGGGAGGAAGGTCACTCCTTGAACTTGAGTTCCAGTAGCGACTATGAAAAGCTAGGACACAGAGGCAAGATGAGGCCAATAGGCCACCCTTCCTTACCCAGGACTTGAAACTTCTGTGAGTACCTAGAAATGGAAGCATCCCATTCCAGATAAGGATGACTCAACAGAGCTGTGGGGAGAGGCTCCAGATGAAATGGGTCAAACCTGGAAACCTAAATAGTACATTGGACCATATGAAATTGCCTTTTGTGTCATCAAAAATGGTAGAGCATTAGCAAGGTCATGTGGTTCAACCTTATAACATGAATGGGTCTCTTGATCGCTGTCTTGTGAATCCCACTGTGTCCACTAGACTCAAGGTGCTACTAGAGAGACAGGAGGGAGAAGAGACAGAAGGCTTTAAGACCTCACAATCTAGAGGTGCCTGAGTGACTCGGTCAGTTAAGCATCCAACTCTTGATTTCAGCTCAGGTCATAATCTCACAGTTTGTGAGATCAAGCCCTGCATCCGGCTCTGTACTTCTGGATGTTCTGACAGTGTAGACCTGCTTGGGATTCTCTCTCTCTCTTCCCAGCTTGTGCACATACTCTTGCTCTCTCTCAAAATAAATAAACTTTTGCCAAAAAAAGAGCTCACAATCTAATTCGACTCAGAAAATTAGAATTTTGCTCTTTTCTTAGTCCTAAATAGAAAATTCAGAATGTAGACCCACATTTCTCTTTGTCTTTAAGATTCCTTAACACAAGAAATCATTTCTTGATAGAGAGAAAGAGAGCAAGAGAGAACAAAACAAATAAAGAAAGGAAAGAAAGGAAGGAAGGAAGGAAGGAAAAAGAACTGTGATCTCTGATAATAGCCAAGCACTTATTTTGTTTCTTTATTGTTTATAACCAAATGTGTTTATTTTATTTTTAAATGCTTTATTTATTTTTGAGAGAGAGACAGCATGAGCAGGGGAGGGGCAGAGAGAGAGAGTGTGGGACAGAGCTTCCACAGCAGGCTTTGTGCTGACAGCAATGAGCCCAATGTGAGGCTCAAACTCATAAATGGTGAGATCATGACCTGAGACGAAGTTGGATGCTCAACTGACTGAGCCACCCAGGTGCCCCTATGTTTGTTTATTTTAAAATCATTTCTATTTTGGGGCACCTGGGTGGCTCAGCTGGTTAGGTATCCAACTTCCGCTTAGGTCATGATCTCATGGTTTTTGGGTTTGAGCCCTGCATTGGGCTCTTGTGCTGCCAGCTCAGAGCCTGGATCCTGCTTTGGATTCTGTGTCTCCCTCTCTCTCTACCTCCCCCCCCCCACTCTTTCTCTCTCTCTCTCTCTCTCAAAAATAAGTAAAAAATTTATTAAATCATTTCTATTTCTAACAGGTGAAAAGCAGTTATAAGAAACAGTTATGAGAAAAACAACATCCTGGCCACCCAACCAAAGACTGCCAAACCAAGAAATGGGCCTCATACAGAACTGGGCAAAAGCCAGTGTGTGGAAGTCTAGAGCAGGGAGACGTGGAGTGTGTCTGTGAGCCAGTGACTATCCACAAGCTGTTTGCTACCAGCTCATGACAAGTAAGTGCAGAAATTGAAAGTAATTATCTAAAAACACTTATAGCAATTTAACATGGTAATTTTATTTCTGTTGACTCTAACAATAAAAAATTAGAGTTTGAATTTTGTATGTCTGTTTTGTTTATTTCATTTTTTCTACTTATTCAATGTTATTATATTTTACAAAATTATCAGTCCACAATGGATTGGAAAAAAACTTTTTTTAAATCCTCCACCACAGAGATATCTGAAAAGCACTGATCTACAGGAAGGTAGACATCAGCTTAATGTAAAGAACAATAACACTGTCATAATATTATGTATCAGGTCCTATTATAAATGCTTGCAATGTAAACTCATTTACTTCTCACAACAACCCTGTAAAGCAGGAACTGTTATCATTCCTCTGATTTCACAGATGAGGAAAACTTAGAAAAACAGAAGATAGTTTTCCCAGTATTGCATAACTGGCATGTGACAAATCAGATGAGAATACAGGAAGTGTGGCTCTTGAGTCCACACTAGTAGACTCTGCCATGAGACTCTACAATAAAATAGGAAACAACTTGATTCATATGTAAGTGGTAACATAGAAATAAAATCAAGAAATGATGAATATCAAAACTCCAGAAGGAAGACCCCTCTGGGAGGAAGGAATACAGAGAGGTACCTATGTCAGGCTTGAAGGGTCTGGTCATGTTTAGTGTCTAAACCTGGTGAGAGATATATACAGAGTTCATTCACTATTATTTTTCAACTCTACATGGTACATTTTATACACTCTTGTATGTGTATGATACATTCTACAATTTAAAAAAAATTTTTAAGGACTACCTGGAGCTGTCAACCAATGGCATCCACGGTCTGTAGACAGGGTGAGCACCCCCTAATGGAGCAGACAAGTACAGCAATTCTCCTCTATCAGACATAGGGAACTGGGAAGTCAGACAAGGACCTCAAAGTTTCCTTCCATTGCTTACTCTAAGAGTCTTCTTTAAGTCACATTCCAGAACTCATGGGAAGGAGGAAGCCCACATTACCTGAGAATCTGAACAAATACTGTTATAAATTGATGCAGAATTAACATTTAAGGCTGACGGAAATGCCACACTTGAGAAAACCTACAAGAGCACAATTTACAGTGATAGAGGGTATTGAGGAACTCCTTGATGAGATTCTAAGAGCTTTTACTGTATGTGATTCATACATTAATACTGATGTAGGTAATACAGGACCCACTTCAGCAAACAGGTGAAGCTACTTGCCTCATAAGAGACCAAGGTGAAATGTGTGTTTGTGCTACACAAGAACTCTTCTTGATGTGTAGAGGGCTAATGTTGCTAAGGAAAGTCTGAGCTTGGAAATTTTTAGCCATTTTGGGGTGTCCTGACAACACCCACAGGAGAGGAAGACAAAGATGCTTATTCTCCAAGAAAGCTCAGTTGATGTGCCAGGCAATCCAACAAGCAAGTAGCTGAGAGACAGCAGACCCCTGTGTCCCACATCAAACCAATTAAATCAGAATCAAATCAATTGAATCAGAAATCTGCATTTCTACAAATTGTTTCCCCTACCCCATGATTCTGATTGAGACACTCCTAGCTCTATTTAAGATTAAGAGCAAATGTTAATCACACAAACCTAGGCTGAATCATTTCTGCCACTTACTGGTTATATGGCCTTGAGAAAGTTACTTTATTTCACTGACCCTCAATAATTCCATCTGTAAAACCGGTTGATAATATCACTGACCACTCAAAGTTACTGATAAGGTTTAATTAAAGGTTGTACATAAAGTACTTGGCATATAATAAGTGCTGTATATAATTTTAGCTGTATTTATTTACTATCATTTACGAATATCCATAATATGCAAAGCAATGTAAGGAAGGGGTAGAGGGAATAATACAAAAGTGAACAAAATAGCCACCTATCCACAAAGAAATTATATCTACTGGGATTGCACTTATTTTTTTAATGTTTATTTATTTATTTATTTATTTTAATTTTTTTTCAATATATGAAATTTATTGTCAAATTGGTTTCCATACAACACCCAGTGCTCATCCCAAAAGGTGCCCTCCTCAATACCCATCACCCACCGTCCCCTCCCTCCCACCCCCCATCAACCCTCAGTTTGTTCTCAGTTTTTAACAGTCTCTTATGCTTTGGCTCTCTCCCACTCTAACCTCTTTTTTTTTTTTCTTCCCCTCCCCCATGGGTTTCTGTTAAGTTTCTCAGGATCCACCTAAGAGTGAAAACATATGGTATCTGTCTTTCTCTGTATGGCTTATTTCACTTAGCATCACACTCTCCAGTTCCATCCACATTGCTACAGAGGGCCATATTTCGTTCTTTCTCATTGCCCTGTAGTACTCCATTGTGTATATAAACCACAATTTCTTTATCCATTCATCAGTTGATGGACATTTAGGCTCTTTCCATAATTTGGCTATTGTTGAGAGTGCTGCTATAAACATTGGGGTACGAGTGCCCCTATGCATCAGTACTCCTGTATCCCTTGGGTAAATTCCTAGCAGTGCTATTGCTGGGTCATAGGGTAGGTCTATTTTTAATTTTCTGAGGAACCTCCACACTGTTTTCCAGAGTGGCTGCACCAATTTGCATTCCCACCAACAGTGCAAGAGGGTTCCTGTTTTTCCACGTCCTCTCCAGCATCTATAGTCTCCTGATTTGTTCATTTTGGCCACTCTGACTGGCGTGAGGTGATATCTGAGTGTGGTTTTGATTTGTATTTCCCTGATAAGGAGCGACGTTGAGCATCTTTTCATGTGCCTGTTGGCCATCTGGATGTCTTCTTTAGAGAAGTGTCTATTCATGTTTTCTGCCCATTTCTTCACTGGGTTATTTGTTTTTCGGGTGTGGAGTTTGGTGAGCTCTTTATAGATTTTGGATACTAGCCCTTTGTCCGATATGTCATTTGCAAATATCTTTTTCCATTCCGTTGGTTGCCTTTTAGTTTTGTTGGTTGTTTCCTTTGCTGTGCAGAAGCTTTTTATCTTCATAAGGTCCCAGTAATTCATTTTTTTCTTTTAATTCCCTTGCCTTTGGGGATGTGTCGAGTAAGAGATTGCTACGGCTGAGGTCAGAGAGGTCTTTTCCTGCTTTCTCCTCTAGGGTTTTGATGGTTTCCTGTCTCACATTCAGGTCCTTTATCCATTTTGAGTTTATTTTTGTGAACGGTGTGAGAAAGTGGTCTAGTTTCAACCTTCTGCATGTTGCTGTCAAGTTCTCCCAGCACCATTTGTTAAAGACACTGTCTTTTTTCCATTGGATGTTCTTTCCTGCTTTGTCAAAGATTAGTTGGCCATACGTTTGTGGGTCTAGTTCTGGGGTTTCTATTCTATTCCATTGGTCTATGTGTCTGTGTGCCAATACCATACTGTCTTGATGATTACAGATTTGTAGTAGAGGCTAAAGTCTGGGATTGTGATGCCTCCTGCTTTGGTCTTTTTCTTCAAAATTACTTTGGCTATTCGTATTTATTTATTTTTAAGGTGGGGGAGAGAAAGCATGAGCTGGGGCAGGGGCAAAGAGAGAGGGAGGGAGAGAGAATCCCAAGCAGGCTCCATACTGTCAGTTCAGAGCTTGGTGCAGAGCTTAATCTCAGGAACTGGAGGCACCCCTAGTGGGGTTGCATTTAAAAGGGTGCCTCAGTTGGTTAAGCAGCTGACTCTTGCTTTAGGCTCAGGTTGTGATCCCAGGGTCATGGGATTGAGCCCTGTGTCAGGCTCCGCTTAAGATTCTTTCGCTCTCCCTTTGCTCCCTCCACCTCTCTCTCTTTCAAATAAAATAAATAAAATAAATAAAACAAAATAAAATAAAATAAAGCTTTCCTATAAATTTACCAGGAAAAAAAAATCTTGACTTTTTTCTAGGATTATCAAGGCATTACCAGTCTGAGTCAAAACCACTCTAGAACCCTTGATCTTATTTAGGAGACAGCTTTATAAATTGAAGGTGGGAAATCTACTGAAACATGTATGATCCAAAAAGCTGACCTTCCTTTGAACCAGACCAGGCACTATGAATGACTTTAAACTACCACGTGTCGACAAAAAGTTTAGTAGCCTGTGCTCTGACCCTCACACTGAGCCCTTGAACCCATGTGTTTGGTGCCAGAAAGCATTATAACCTTACGAAATGTGTGATGGTGTTCTTGGCCAGTGTTTATGGGTCTCCTTCAAATCTCCCTTTATGGGATAGTGGCTCCCAGGACCCTGTTTGCCTGTATCTGCCAAGTGAGGAGAGAACACATGAGAGGCACCTTCCCAAACCAGACCCTAAAAACCTCATTCCTTCTGAAGGGAAAGCAGGGCCCCTATGAAAAATCACCTCTGATTCTACAAGATTCCATGGTAACATTTTATAAGTTCTGTCAATTCTCTGTGCCAAAAAGAGAAATATCATTAACAGCTTTACTTCAAAATTATAACTAATTCAGAAATCATATCTGGGGGCTCTAAGACTACACAGTGTTATAAAGAAATTACTCCATCCAAACTGACCCAGAGAGAGCCAAAAAGTTGTACCCCTATCCTTGCCTGAACTTTTCTTCATACATATGTACGTTCTAGAGATAAGCAGTGAAAACTTCTAGGGTTGATGTAAAACAACCTGAAGCTGATTTTCCCTCTCTCTGATTCAAACCCGATTGGAGTTGATAAGCAAGGGTTTTAATTCAAAAGGCCTCTTAGTAAAATTATAGACTGCACAGAAGCATAACAGTAAATGAGAGCTACTGAATAAGTTGAAATAAGAACTTTATCATTTTTGCTAATTATGTCAAGAAGAAATTTAAATCAAGAGTTTCCAGGGAGGAACAATGGTTGGATAATCCATCATCAGATAAGTGGCAACTCTATTAGGAAAGAGATATGATTGCTAGTTATGACACTTAACTTGGTACTGTGATTTTCAGTGGTAGTTCTTTAATAATTGCTGCCAGACCCTAACCCCAAAATGATTAAACTGGAATTCCCTGGGGTTGGGACCAGGCACCAGCATTTTTTAAAAGACCCCCAAGTGGTTCTAATGGGCAGCTTGGGTTAAGACCCACTGCCTTACTTAACAGAACTTAGTTACCTAAAGAAGTAAGTGCTGTTTTTAAAATAGTTTTTGATTTTTTCCCTTGAGCACCCAACAAATCATGTTGATTAATTAGCATTTTCCAAACAACAGCAATGAATTAACTGCTGCTAATGTTCAGGCCATGGAATTAGACATGACTTTAGGCATCAGACTCATATCCTTGGATAGAAGGTAGAACATGAATTTCTGAGCACGAGAGCTTGGCAGACAACAATCAGAGATAGGCTGACCCCAGCTGAGGAAGTGCCATGTAGCGATCAAAAAGACAAAACTACTAGCTCGTTTCTACATTAACTCAAGTATTTACTAAGTGTACCACTCACAGTGCTAGGGGCTGGTGAGTCTGAGATTAAGAGAATATGACCAATGCCCCCACAGGAACTGACAGTCTAATAGGGAGAACAAAATATAGACAAAACTTTCCATCCATGCAATATGTAATTGAGATACATAGCAGGAACTTGGGGAGCACAAGGAGGAAGTATAGAAGCCTCATGATGACAGGTGAGGATTCCTGGAGAAGATAACTATGAGCTGAATCTAGAAGGGTGAGTGGAACTCTGCTAGGTCAATGGGGTTCTATAATCTGTGCCAAGGTGACGAAGAACATGACAAGTTCTGGAAATGATGTAAGTGGCAGATGAAACTAGAACACAAGGAGCTGATTATAAAGGCCCCTTTATGCCATCTAATGATTTTGGATTTGGCCTTGGAAGTGATGGGGGTTATTGATGGATTTCAAGTAGGAAAATGATATGATCAGGTTCACATTTAGAATGATGACTCTAGCAGTTTATAGAGCCTTGATACTCAAAAGTGCAATCCACAGACTTGCATCATCAGCATCACATGGGAGCTTGTTAGAAATTAAAAAAAAAAATCCCAGCTCCT
This sequence comes from Prionailurus viverrinus, assembly GCF_022837055.1. Taxonomy (NCBI): domain Eukaryota; kingdom Metazoa; phylum Chordata; class Mammalia; order Carnivora; family Felidae; genus Prionailurus; species Prionailurus viverrinus. The sequence continues at coordinate 50,889,432 of NC_062564.1, read as the reverse complement.
ATCCCAAATGTACTAAATCAGAATCTGCATTTTAACAAACTCCTTAGATGATCCACATGCATTAAAGTTTGAGGTGCCCAGTTAAAGAGGAGACATTTTCATGAAAAAGGTGGGATTTTAGGAAGACCAGTCAAAAGCCTATGGCAACAATTTGTTAAACCATACTTTTTAAAATTTTTATTTAAATCTAATTTAGTTAACATCTAGTGTAATAATGGCTTCAGGAGTAGAATTTAGTGATTCATCACTTACATATAACACCCAGTGCTCATCCCAAGTGCCCTCCTTAGTACCCATCACCCATTTAGCTAAACCATCCTTTTAAACAGCTTTTTAACAATGGCCTATGCATAGACCCACCTATAGGCCACCTTCCAAAACATTCAGTTGATAAGTGAAACACTGAAAAAATACTTGTAAAGATAAGCTGAACTTTCTCCTCAAGCCACTTTCATTTTCTACCAGCTTAGTCAGAATCCTATAGACACAACCATAGCATGAGAATCACAGATTATGTGCACTGAAATATGCAGTGATATCTATTGTGGAATATCAGGTACAATTTCAGCAGAAGGAAGATTTCTCTTCATCTAGTTTTAATGATGAGTACAGGCAATGAGACCGTAGTCTTTCTCTCTATTATCTCAAAGACCATGTGTGGGTTGAACACTATCTCAGTAAAGGGGACCCAGACACCCAGACTAAAGTCAATTATGAACTTTATAATCATTGGTTAGGTGTTCTGAGAGGTAGAGAGAGAGACCAATAAAGAGACAAAGAGAGATAGGAGAGGCTATGTGTATAGGGGTGGCCTTTGGTGGAGATAATTTCTTCTCTTTGATCATGGACAGTAGTGATGACAGGACTAAGCTGGAGCTACCTGACAGTATTCTTTTTCATGAGAAAATAGCCTTCCCAAGGAGAGAATCTTGAAGAATTTGAAAGAGGGAGTGTGATCTACTAGGTACAAAGTAGGGGGACTAAAAGGACAAACAAGCAATTAGTCTATAAATAAGCATAAGTGTACCTTATCTTTAACAATCATCATGTTATTGAACAGAGTGTACAATTGGACTGGAGTTAAATTAAACCTATTTTAAGCCCATTCTGGGAATTTGCTATTTAAAGGAATCCTTTGTAAAATGGATAATCACCCACTAATGAAGCTTTTGTTAAATGTAGAGTTCTACAAAGCTGAAGTTCCCAAACAGACTGTGATTGGAAGATCAACCCATAGATATCTGGCAGAGTACAATTTGTTTGTGTGCCAGAGAACTGAGCTCTGTAAAGAGAGTCCAGTGGTTAGGGAACCTATGCTCAAAGGAGTCCTGCGTTGGGGAAATGTGGATATGTAGATAGATAAAAGAACATGTAACTTTGTAACTAGAAGATCGGGGATCAAATGAAGCAGGTGGGAGACTGTTAAGGAGAGTAGATTGATCAGTAGACAGCTCATCAGAGGTAGACAGAAAAAAAAAGTGAATGATCACCAAAAAATAAGAAAACTGTGTTTAAATCATGATTAAATCCACCTTTACTCATCTCTGGATTTCTCGTGATCGTATCCAAAGTGTTTGAAAATACAGTCAATTCAATTACATGAGGAGCATCTGTGAGTTCTTAACTAGCTACAGAGACATTCTGGTTGGGAGCAACACAAGACACAAGTAATTTAGTGTTAATCAAGTCATCCTGCATATCTTAACTCTAAGTGCCAAAAGGATACATCCTTCCATGCTGGACTACTTGAAGACTTCACAGAAAAAAAAATGGAGCTTGAATGGAAAATTAAAAATGGAAAGAAAAGTAGGAAAAGATTGTCATAATTAAATCCAAAGGTATAGCTATTTAAGACTTTCTCTTTAAATTACTAAGCACAAATCATGGACTCTGAAATAAATATATATATATATATATATAATTTCCAACTATAAGCATGGAATAGACCTCCAAGAAAGAGCTCAGGGTGAAGATAAGAACCAGCACATTTCACTTCTCATTAGCCCCCTAGGATCGTCCTTGTCTTCCTGAGTACCTCGCAGTTTCCATAAAGTGGATTGCTGCCTTTCTATAGCCAAAGGCTGAATGAGAAGGAGGTTGAGAGATACAAAAGCACCAGTCCAGTGAATCAAATCAGAATTCAAGGGATGAAAAAAAATCCAAGAGATGGGCCTGTGAAAGGGTCAGAAAGGGGTTAAATAGAGTCAAAAGAAGCTCCATTTAGATTTCAACCAAGATCAGTACCAGCTATTTCTCAAAAGCTTTTACGACTTCATGTAACTTAGCAACTGACCTATGTTTGGTTTTTGTTTTGTTTTTATCCATGTCAGTATCTCTGGAATCACTCTCAGCAAAAATGCTTAGGATTGTGCATTCACCAAGGAATGGGAGGAGAGGGGGAAAAATTATGTGCTATGCCCTCTTTGGTAAGGTTGTGACAAGACAGGACAGCAAAAAGGATGAGGAAAATGTCCAATCTTTCAGGTTCTCAAAGGAAAAATCAAACCCTAAAGGCTGTTCTTGTGATCTAGATATGTCCTCATGACAGTGTGTCCCAGAAGAAGGCTCCTGTGGGACATGTCCTTGAGATGTTTCAGGATTTTATTCCTCATCTACCTGAAAATCAGAACCAATTGCCCACGTGATTAGACTTCATAGACCCCCTTGTTGTATCCCACATTGAACCAAAGGGGCTGGGAAATAAATCAGGCTCTCATACAGTTGTCAGTGGGGCTTGCACAAGAACTCTAGCCCCCATCCCCATAAGATTCTCTTTTCTTTGCAAAGAATATTTGAAAATGCCATAGCCAGTGAGCTATCCCAGTTATGAGGAATGACTCTCACTTGAATGGTAGAAACACAGACACACACACACACACACACACACACACACCTTGTCATTTCCTTGCTGCTGCCGTGCTGTGGCTGTAGTAGGGACAGCTCCTAGGATCCTCACTAGCTACGCAGCTTATGTGCATATCAGCACCACCCTGGCGGACAGCTCATAGCAGGGCCCTCTGTGGAGATTGTCCGAGAAAGTGTTCAAAACTCAGTAATGTAAAAAAAGCAAACTTCCTAGCTGTGCATTCAGCCATCCCTTTCACTCTGCCCTGAGACAGAGCCAAGAAGTTCTATTACCCTCTCTCGGCATAAAGAGGACTCACACCTCCCCACATATGGACAATATGGATGTTCATATAGCTTTTCATTTTAGAGAGTTAATTGGAGGTAGGTGGTTATTTGTTTAGACCTCAATAATGCCACCAGGAAGTCTGGATCTTTCTATCTTCCCACTCTGCCAGGCTTAGCTTCTTGGCTTTTTGTCACTAAGTCTCAGGATAGCTGCCCCTGCTCCAAGGATCACATCTGCATTCAAGAAAGATAGAAGGGAGAAGGGATGTCATTCCTGTAAATCTGTCCATTTTATTAAGAAAACAAAGATTTTTCCTGAAGGAACCAGAGAGCCCCACTTAGGCCTCATTGGTCAGTACTGGCAGATGACCACTTCTAGTACACAGAAGGCTGGGAGAATGAGCATTTAGCTTTCCCACACTTTGTAGCCAAAGGGGGCAAGGCAGGAGGGGATTAAAAAGATCAGCTAACATGTCTGCCATAAGCAAAAAACCTGTCCACTCTTAGGCTACATACCACTGTAAGGCTACTTCTTTGTCTATAAAGTAGAATTTCTCTAGAATCTATTTCATAGGGACCATATGAAGCTCCATGGCATGGTTCCCATAGGACACATGACACATGGGGCACTTCAGGTCCTAGCTAAAGCACTAGATATTCCTTAGTTATCACAGGAGGTATGCAAGAAAAACTCTGTGTTACAAAGTGATGTTAATGTCTAGAAAGAACTTTTTGAGGCAAGAAAGGTGCACATGAATATAAAAGTAATAGGAAGCTTGAATCTTTACAGCCTCAGAGCCCAAAACAACTTTTTATTTAAAAAAAAGTTTGATACATTTGATTATACTAAAAATAAAATTATCCCTAATTTACAGAGGAGAGGCTGGGGCTCAGGGAGGTTAAGTAACTTGCCCAAGATTATATAATTAACAATGTTTATGACAATATTAACTATGTACATACATTATATTTAGTGTATGTATTTAGTATATTTAGTGTATGACATGACAATATTAACTATGTACATACATTATATTTAGTCCCACAACAACCCATGGGTATTATTATCCTGACTAGGCTAATATAACTGGTAGATCAGGAGAGCCAGTATGGGAAGCCAGGGCTGACTGATTACTTTACCCTAATGTACGTACTTGGCCTTTCTGCCATCCAGAGAGGGGACCCAAGGAATGATCAAAAAGAACATTCAAGCAGGTCTGTTCTGTGACCTGTACTTTCAATAAATAAATTAAACTACTACAGATCAACTGAGAGGAAAGGGATATTCAGCATAAACTATGATGAGGCCAAACCATGACATACCCTTGTCCGGCAACCTGCTGACAAATGATCCAGGCTCTCAATTCTGGAGCTCATCCACCCACCACCAATTCCCGGCCAACTTCCCAGCCATCCCACAGGTTCTTATCCCCTAAAGAGACTCCTTCTAGAGAGACACTCTGTCATCCAACCTGAGATATCACGTTAGGGTAGCCTTGAAAAGTAGCCGCATCTCTGGGAGATGTTATTCATGCTGAGCTTATAAGAAATGAAGTAACTCGTTCCCTTTTCGATAGTCAACTAAGAACAAAAGGAAAAGGAACCTCACATGGGTCACACATTTGAAAGGAAGTGAGAGCTAGATTAGGCAAAATGGAAAGAGCACTGGATGAAGAGTCTAAAGCCCTGTGTTTCTTCATTGATTGGTTGACTGGATTAGTCTTTTCAACTGTATGAGCTTCAGAGTCTCTTACAGCTCAGGCCCTGGAAAGGCAGGAAATAGGTCTGAAATGGCAGCTTTCTGAGAGAGGGGTCAGGATATTGCTTAGCCACAAGGTAGTATGAGGACTAAGTGAAATTCAGGGGCAGTATTTTGCGGGCAGCCAGTTAGGGGTGGAAGGAGGTAAGTGGGGATGTAATGCAGAGAGCAGCTATCAACACTCACTGAGAAATCCAGGAAGGCTGTATTGCTTCCTGGAAGAAAGGTTGGAGGACACATTCACCCTGGATTTCCCAGTGAGGAGAAAAAAATGGCAGTCCTTATCTTTGCAGACATCCAACCCATGTTACCATGCAGTGGTATGAGTGGCCATGGTTCCCCTTTCTAGGAAAACAGTTCTCTCAACTGAGAACCATTAAGGAACAGCCTGTTTGTTGGTATGTCGAATAAAATGAAGCTTCTTTATTCAGTCAGGAGACTGAATCCAGCATCAGCTTTATGCTAGGCACTGTGGCAGATACAGAGAAGACTAGAAGAAGACATACATAGAAGAAAACTTGGGTTGAGCACCAACTTTCAAGCCCAATGCTAGAAGCTTTGTATCCATTGTCTCACTAGATTCAGAGGTCTCTCTTACAAAGTGAAAAGGAACAAACTTCTATGAGAAACTCAGATGGTAATGATGATAATAATCATCATAATCCCTAACATCTTTTGAGTATTAATTGTGTGTCAAGTGCTGTTCTAAGCATTCTGCATGTATTATCTCATTGAGACAATGTGCTATGGAGAGGTCTCTTAATTTTTCCCTTCCGTGTCTCAGTTTTCCCCTAATAATTCTGGCTTCTATTTCCTGAGCCTTCTTCCTGCCATGCAGGCCTCTGAGCCTCTTTGATCTCAGTCTGTGAAATGATTCTGGGAATGAGAATAGGTTGGTCTTGATAAGCTGAGTGTCCCCAGGGTGGCCTTGACCCGAAAGGAAGCATCCAGGGAGAAGAGCAGGAAAGAACAGCTCCCCAGAGACCAGGTGCATTAAAGGAAGGGGCATCCCTTAGGAAGTGATCCATCACTGCTGACACTTAAAATGGAGCTGGGAAGACTCAGAGGACCAGGATGACAGGAAGGAGCTCCCTGACTAACGCCCAGAAAAATGAACCTGGTTGAGCTCCTTCCAGGACTCATCTCCCTGACTCACCAGCTTCCATCCTACAGAATCAGAGGCCCCTCCCAAGAACTGGGTGGTGAGCTCAGCCTAGCTCAACACAAGCACTCTAAGTTTTAAGCCCAATTAAACTCTCCATTTGTTGTTTGACCCTTGATCTCTTAAGTAGTGTCTATGCAACCCCAAAACATCTTACCAGTTGAATCAGAAAATTCAGCCAGTCATTTACCAGAGATCTGGGCTCCAAATCTTTGGACCAGTTTGAAAGGTTGATTTTATTGGCCAGAAGTTCTCCCTTCATTTTGGCATGGCCTCAGGTCCATATCTGGTTACAGCCCTAGAGCCTGAAGGGAGGGATGAATGAGGAGTGAATGTGCATTTTTTTAAACCCAGGGTTCTGCCTACCACACTTTGTTTGAATAAATTAGACTGAGTACCCTAGGTTTCTGTGAATCAAATCTTTGGAAAGAGTCTCCTCCCTATTGATGACACTTCTTTGGCCACAATTATAACTCATAGGACACTTTACAATTTCCAAGGCACCTCCACATATACCATTTCATTAAGACTTACTGCAAAGCAAGATACTATTTTTCTTATTTCACAATCAAAATTCAGTACTCCCTCAGCTATAATGATCACTGACCTCCCTCTGGTATGACCTAAATAAAATTCAGTCTTCGTGTGCCTTCATCACACTCAACTGTTGGAATCTGAGATTCAGGGATCACTCACACCCAAAAGAAAGCAAATCTGGCTCCATACAGAAACTTGCAGTCAAGATGATGCAGTAAGTTCAAATTTTGGTGGACATATCTGCTCTAACACATAGCACTTACAGATAACATGTTTTTTAGAAAACATTTAAACATGGATAGCTTGACTCAAAAACCAGATAAATGTTCCCACATGTTGTAAAGGGAACAGAGAAACAGAGTAAGAGTGAGCAGGACTGAAGCCATAACTGGGCAGGCCAGGGTGCAGGGACAGACAGTGGCAGTGGTCAGCCTAAGTGTCCTTTGTGAGACTGAGGATGACATCTTGCTTTATCCTTGAAGCCACATGTAGAGTGGCTCCCCTCTACTTCCCCAACCCCCTCCACTTTTCTGTTACAAAAAGGGTTTAAAAACTGCTGAGCAATTTTTTTAGGGCCGTGCAACTACTCTGTGTGATACTAGAATGGTACATACGTGTCATTATACATTTGTCCAAACCCTATAGAACATACACCACCAAGAGTGAACCCTAATGTAAACTATGCACTTTGGGTGGTTATGATGTGTTACTGTGGGTTTATCATTTATAACAAATGTACCACTCTGGTAGGGGAGGCCATGCATATATGGGAATAGGGGTCTATGGGAAATCTCTGTACCTTCTGCTCAGTTTTGCTGTGAACCTAAAACCATTCTAAAAAGGAGTCGATTTACAATAAAAATTAAAAAAAAAACTATTGCTGAGAGCCCCCTGAGGTTGTGGTTATTCTAAACTGGGGGTGTGGGGACCTGCAACTGGGTTTCAGGGGGAGCCAGAGCCAGTCTCATAACAAGGTACTAACCAAGCTGGGTCAAATGTTGTTTAAGGACAAATAAGATGAGACTTCCTGACTTCCCTTCCCTTCTAGGTCTTCCCAAACACTAAATATTGGAGTGCCCAGTGATCTGTCTTCAGCCCCTTTGGGCTCTATCTACACCCACTCCCCTATAATAGTCCCATAGTTTGATGTTTTTACCAAATATATGCCCCTTGTAGCTTTGACCTCCCTCTCTGAGCTCTAGGCTCTTGTAAATAATTTTCATGAAGACAGTGATTCTGTCTTAATTCATCTGTGCATTCCTCACAGTACCTAGGGCAATACTGAGATAGCAGGTCTCAGTGGGAAGTGCTGCATGAAACTCTCTGCCTCCTAAACACAAAGGCAAGATTGGCCATGCCACCTAGAAAGTTCTGTCCTCATTTCTCAGGCCTATAGTTTCACTCTCAGGGTGATTTGTCCTCATGGCATTCCAATAGAGCCTTGTCCACCTTTGCTCCCACATAAATGCCATACTTCTCCCAGCTTTGAACAAAATACCATCACAAACACAGTTAGGAAAATTGGGATTTTCAGATCCCACACAACTGGAAACAAAAACAGCAGAATTATTCAGCTCATTCAGAATAATCATCAGAACAAATCCAAGGGAGTCTTGCGATAAGACATGAGGAGATTTCTCTAAGACTAAGCAGAGGCAGTTGGTATAAATTACACTGGAAGAGAATGCTCATTGTGGTAGGTAATCTCTAAAATATCCCCAATCATCCCCCCCTCTGGTATTTATACTTTTGCATAATCCCCTCCCCTTAAGTGCTGTCTGGATTTATCAATTCACTTCTAATGAATAGATTATGGCAGAAATGATGGTATGTCACTTCCAAGATGCAGTTATAAAAAGCCTATGGCTTCATTTTGGGGATCCCCTTTGCTCTCTCTAGAAACAGCAAGCTGCCACGTTGCGAGGCAGCCCTGTGAAGAGCCCACATGGTGAGTGCCTAAGGTCTGCCATAGCCACAGGAGTGAGCATGAAAGCAGATTCTCCCCCAGTAGAACCTTGAGCTGACAACTTGACTGCAGCCTCTTGAGGGACCTTGAGCCAGAATCGCTGGCTCAGCTACTTCCAGATTCCTGACCCACTTAGAAACTGTCAGATAATAAATGTTTGCTGTTTTCAGCTGCTGTATTTTGGGGTGATTTGTAATGCAGCAATAGATAACCAATGCACCAGTTTTAACATGTACGACCCCCACAAGCTCTGCATCCCCATTTTAGCTCTTCCCCAGGTCCGTTCAGATGTTAATACACTTATTCAATTGTTGCACATATTCAGTTCAGTTGTTATGCTCATGTTGGTGTTTTCTTCACATTTGAATGCTAAACACAGTACTTAAATATAAAATATTCATTTCAATGTACATGAAAACTCTCAGATGCTGCCTTACCCCAGGTTCCCAAGAAAGCAGTCTGATGCAAATCTGATGAGCCAACATATTACTAGCGATACAATCACAGGGCCACCAGGGTGAGGGGGAAAAGGGAAGTGAGGTGGGAAAGAACAGAGACAAATACCGAGCTGGCTACAGCTTCACAAAACAAAACAGCCAGTTGTTTAGTCACAATGGAAGTCTCCAGAAAGACTACATGGAATTTGTGGCACCAGAAAGGAGAAAAAGGGAGTCATTTATTTGTTGGTTCCTTTCTGTCTCCTGGCTCTCTTTGGCCAAACTTCATCCAATGGGCATTAAAATTCCTGTTTCAGGGCACCTGGGTGGTTCAGTCAGTTAAGCGTCCGACTTCGGCTCAGGTCATGATCTCGCGGTCCATGGGTTCTAGCCCCGCGTCGGGCTCTGTGCTGACAGCTCAGAGCCTGGGGCCTGTTTCAGATTCTGTGTCTCCCTCTTTCTCTGACCCTCCCCCGTTCATGCTCTCTCTCTGTCTCAAAAATAAATACATGTCAAAAAAAATTAAAAATAAAATAAAATAAAATAAAATAAAATAAAATAAAATTCCTGTTTCTACATGTCCAGGTTGTGTCATCCACATCCTCAGGGCAGCCACTGGGGAAACCAAGCCCCATGCCCATGACTTGGTGCTTCCTCTGCAACCAGACACGAGGGCACCTATGCCTCTGTGGGTGCATCAGGTCACCCCTACACACTGGAGCTGTTGTGGCTACCACCACAGCAGACGTTACAGAGGCCTTGCCAAAGTCTGGTCCTCACTCAGGGGAGGCTGAGACAGATGGCAGTGTTAGGAGATGAGGTGACAGAGGAAGCAGCTGGAGTTCTTCACTGATAAGACAGCCAAAACTAGAGGGTAGTTGAGACTGAGCAAATCAGGAAGGAGTATAAACTGGATCTGGAACAGATGTACACACCGATGGACACGGATGCCACTTTTATATTGGAATTGTGTATCTATGTACACACATTCAGGTGTTATCAGTATTCACTTGCCTTTATTATTTGTCCCCTGAATACAGGGAGAGCCACCCCATACAGGAGGCTTGGAAGACAGGTTCTACAGCTCTGAGCAGTTTTGTTGCCTGGAGGCATCCTTACTCCTGAGGAGAATTTCACTTTCCTGGAAATTTAATATTATTTAATTCCATTGTCTGGTTTTATATCATGATGTCACCAAGAATGCAGAAAGATGGGAGCTGACCTAGGATGAGCTTGCAACTGAGACCTGAATCAACCCCACAGAAGACTCTTAAGCTAGGATGGCCCTTCAGGGTTGTCCCAGAGTGAAGCCAAGGGGTCAGCCTTTGTATTTCTATATCAGCCAGTCATCAGGCAGGATTCCTCCTGAGGGGAATATAACCTTGGAAGAGGCCATTCTCTGTTGCCAAGGACAAATCTGAGCAGGAGATACAACTCTGAGCCCTTCGTAAACCAGTGCTCCCAGGGGCGGGGATGGGCATATTGGCCCCAGAAAGGGGATCTAGGAGGAATGCCACAATATTCTTGGTTAAGAAAAATGTTTCTATGCCCTTTAAGGTTCTTCTGACTGGTATAAAAATCAAGTTGACATGAGACAGATTAATAGGAGAAAATCAATTTTAATTTCATACATATGAGGAATGCACATAAGCATGAGATTGCGAACCAGTTGGGCAACATGAGGTACATATGTCATCCTGAACAAGGAGGAAAGGGTAGGGTTCTGGGGCTTCAAAGGGAAGAAAGGCAATTCACAAGACAAATGGAAAGAGTAAACGTTTGGTGAACAAGTGTTTTGGGGGCCATCCAGAAACAGGGAGACATAGAAAGGACTTTGATCAAACTGGCCTTGCTAGGTTCCTCCCTGTCTACCATAACTAGTTCATACTGTAATGTAGATATCTCGGGTGTTAGCTCTCTTCCTGGAGCATGTCCTCTATCTTTTAGGCAGTTAGAGGGAAAGTGAAAGTTCTTCTTGAGTCTTTTGGGCCTTGATTGTTTTTAACTCAAAATAATCTGTGTGCCAAAGTTGACTATCTTGAGGCAACTCATTCTGAACCCCTACAATGTTCACTACAGTTGGCTATTATCTTGACTGAACTTCTCATGTTAAAAATTATGACTTAATCTAATTCTGGTTTTCCTCCAAAATTAAGCACACTGATTCACCATAGACTTTTTCCCAGAGTCAAAAAGGCTTTCAATTAGGTGTCATAAAAGATTCCCAACAAGTGGTTAGAATGATCATCATATGATGTTTCTTTCTAGGCTCCAAAGATTCCCTGATTCACCAGAGCGACAGGGCAGGAGCCAGGCCTCAAGGAATCCCAAATTCCAGAAACCTTTTCTGTAACAAATAAACTGGAATACAAATTCAGCTCTCTTAACCACCATGCCTGGATTTCCCTTGAACCTCCTGAACCAAAGGACAAACCCAGCTATTTGCTCTAGACCAAGAGAACGCTGCCTTGTTGCCTCCGTAGATCTAAAGAAACTAGTAAAATAAAATAGCCTCATTCTTAGGTCAGAAATCTCATAACCCTCATCCTACCCCAAGTATGGCTAATTTCTTCTGATCATTCTCCCTCACCTACCCCTTATGCTTCTACTGTCCCCACTGTCCTTGAGGTTGCAGAGTCCTGTCCTTGTAGCCAAGTCCTCCAGCTCTGGGTACTTCCCATGCCCCCAGGCTCCCCAGGTCCCTAAAGCCAGTGTTTCTCCAAGTGCAGTCTGAATGCTTTGGGTTCTGACATAGTAGGGAATGGGTCCCCTATCCTGGCTTTTTTCAGAGCGGCTGTTTTGTTTTGTGTTTTGTTATTGTTGCTTTTAATCTGTTTTTATACACTAGTCTTTCCGTATAGTGTTTTCTGAGGAAGGGTCAAGAAATAAATTTGCAAAGCTCTCTTCTTGTTCAACATTCAAGTGTTTAGCACCACAGACATCGAATTGACCTCCGTTCAGTAACTCCTCTTTTACTCTCTGAGCACAAGCTCCCATCTCTCTAACATCTGCTAATTTCCTACTTTAACTGGGAAAATGTGGACTCAAGGCATTGCGTAACCTGTTTTCCCACTGTGCTCCCTTTGCAGTTCCCTTCTATCATGACGAGCAGTATTTGTTTACCATCTACACTTATGGCATAAATTTTTTATTTTAAATAAGTATATTTCAGATCATTAAATAAATGAATGTAAAGAAAACTATTAAGTAAATGACAGAGCAGGCTTACATAGTTATGGCAAAGAACATGAAGGTGGTACAGGGACGGATGCCATCCTCTGTGGGGCAGTTACCTCTTGCTGGGCATTCCATCTGTGCTCCATCACCACCAGCATCCAAATACAGCACAGCAAGAGTCCTCCACCTTATTGTGCATAAGAACCAGAGTCTAATTCAATATGTTGGAGGTGGCGCCCAGGAATCTGCATTCTTAACTGGCACCTCAGCTTGTTCTGATGCCTGATTATCCCCTTTTCAACATATCAATTCCCCAGGCCCACCAGACCAAGAGTTCCTTAAGGGCAAAAATCATATTTCACTCATACTTAGCTGTGCTTAGCACATGGCCAGCCCTCAAATAAATAGGGCAGAAATTACATGCAATCAGAAATGTCAAGCTGGGAAAAGCCTTTCTATTACACGAATAGATAGTGAAGCTCAGAGAGGTTGAACTCCTTGTGTATGACCTTTGGCTAATGAAAAGCAGAACCACAATTAAGGCCAAATATCTGAGTCCCAGGTCAGTGTTCTTTCCTCAGGGTCCCATGCCACCATCTCTTGAGTTGGAGGGCCTTCTGGGCAGCAAGAGTTGACAAGAGTTGACAAAAACTTAAAAAGTCATGAGCACATACTCAGTGAGTTGGGTTCACTCTGCTCCATAGCATAATCTAAGCCCTGACTTTTGCAAAGCATAACAGAGACTATGAGAGTCCAGGTAAATCTGCAAGAGTACAGGAAAAATAATAAGCAAATCTACTCTAAGGAGTCAGCAACAACTTCTTCAAATGCAGATGCCAGACTTGAACAGGCCTTGGAACCAAATAAGGACAAATAAGGAAGCAAATAGAGACATAAGGAAGTTGTACCGTTCCCCAGTGTGGAGAAAGTGAGGTTCTGTGCAGCTGTCTTTATCCATCCCTATATGCCTACTGTAATTGCCTCAGTACAGGGCCCCATCAAACACATCTCTGGGAGATATTTTAACGCAGTGGTTAGCCTGTGGGTTCAAATTCATACTCTGTTTCTTACTATCTCTATAATCTTAACATTCTTTGTACCTTCATTCTCTCAACTGTGAAACTGTAATAATAGTGGTTTCTCCTTCATAGGACTATTCTTACGTCAAAGGTCAGAACAGTACCACCTTACATGCTTACCATGTAGTAAGCATTTGGTAAGTGGTAGCAGCTATTTTGCACTTTTCAGTAATTGCCAGTCAAGCTCCTATGTTAGGCATCATGAGAAACACAGGGATACACTAAAGGTACATTATGGACTGAATGTTCGTGTCCCCCAGATGTGATGGCATTAGGCGGCAGGGCCTTTTGAGAGGTGATTAGGTCATGAAGGTGGAGCCTCATGAGTGGGATGAGTACCCTTATAAAAAAGACCCCACTGGGGTGCCTGGGTGGCTCATGTGGTTGAGTATCTGACTCTTGATTTCGGCTAAGATCATGATCCCAGGGTCGTGGGATTGAGCCCCACATCGGGTTCTGTGCTAAGCATGGAGCCTGCTTAAGATTCTTTCTCTCTCTCTCTCTCCCTCTCTCTCTCCTCCCCCCCCCCCACCCCTCTCCAACTATCCCCCTCTCTCCTGCTCATATATGAGGACACAGGGAGAAGAAGATAGTTGTCTATGAACCAGGAAGCAGGTTCTCACCAGACATCAACTCAGCTGGCACCTTGATCTTAAACTTCCCAGACTCTAAAACTATGAGGAATAAATCTTTCTTCTGTATAAGCCACCCAGTTGATGATATTCTCTGAGAGCAGCCTGAGTGGATTAAGACAAATTATATGCAATCAGAGGAGATGCAAAGTACAAAAATAACTACAATTCAAAGACAGACTGTGCAGGTCATAAGGGTTGTGTCTGTATCGGTTACCATTTAGGAAGCATCTACCCGAGGTAGATACTCCAGTTATTCCCATTTGATAAGGAACAGAACTAAGGGAGAGAGTGGTTACTTAACTTGCCCACAATCCCACAGACAGTGGGCAGCAGAGTCAGATTTTGAAGACCAGCTTTTCTTACTGCAAATCTTGTCTTCTCAACCACAATACACAATACAGTCTGATAACATGCTACCTTGCAAGTGTGATGATGTGATAAGGTTCTAAATAAACTGCATTAACATTCCTCAGAGTTAACCTTACCAAGCCCAATAAGTCCCCATTGTATGTGCTAAATAGTCTGTAAGTTAATTATTTAATTAGCTGGTGACTTACCAATACCTCAATAAGCCACTAATATCTAATCATACCTATCAACAGTAGCCTAATACTAATACCATTAGGCTGGAAATAGTCCATGGACCCAATCCATTCCCTGGTAACTAGAACAATGCTGGACACATAGTATATATTCAATAAATATTTGTTGAATAAATAAACTTACTCCTGGTTTCCATTCATTTTCATGTTCAAATATCTTGAATATTTTATGATTGTTGTTTGTGTTTTGTGTGTAACCAGGCACCTGGCCTCATAAGGTCTATGAGCTCAGTAATATTAAAGTGACACCTGGCCTTTCCTAACCCCTCCATCAATTGAAGAAAGCCAGGAGTCATAAGAGAAACTTTTCTGGTGTGCAACTCTACCAGAAGCCAGAGAAAACACCTCGCCCAGACAAGGAATGACAAGGAGATCCTGGACAGGGCAGTGTGGGGAGCAAGCTGATGAACTCTGAGGAGAACAAAAATTCTATGGCAAGGTACATGCCAGCAACCTAATTAAGAAAAATGGACAGAGAATTAGACATGGAGCCATGCATCAAAAGATAAATTAAAACAGGTATGAACCACTGACCCACTATTCCTATTCTGTGATCTTTAGTCAACGTACCCATAATGCAGTTTATGTTGTAACAACTGCTCACTGGTAGGAGAAACTGTAATAACACGTCTTACTCCAACGTATGGCCTGGCTTCCCTTGTCTTCCAAGGAAAGATCTCACTTCTGCACAACACAAATTGGGATAGGCTGGATGCAGCTATGAGCAAGCAGAGGGAAACTGAAGTTCCCCATTGCTGTGCCTCCTTGCACAGAACTGCGTGTGTGAGAAGCAGGCCTGAAGTGGAGGCTCCCCAAAAGTGATGGGATAAGATGGAGCGGTCAGGTGTAGGAGGCAGAAGTAGAAGAGCATCCCTGAGGCTCTAATACAATCTGTACGGAAACTCGGAAACTCGAGGCCAGGAGATGTGGAATGAGCCAACTCTTCCAGGCGCCATGTTAGTCTACCTAGATGCAGAGAGTCACTTGCATATTAAGAGAGCCAATGCAATTTTACTTGTATTTGACTTTTTATCCATCAGAGTCTGACAGGAAATGGGTAACAATCCAAGCCAGGTAAAAGAGGAGAGAGGGTAAGAAATCATTTATAAAGAAGTTGGCAGTTTAGATGAAACTAACCAGGGATGATGTCCCCGGGGCTAAAACATCAGGGACTCATTACCATTTCTGAACCCACAGGGACAAAGGTTGCCAGACCCTGGGGGAAAGTAGCTCTATAGGGAGACGCTCCCTGACAGCAGCTGTGGCCTTTGGTACAGGGCACAGCCAGCCTGCAGCAATACAGCAAGGAGGGAGCCAGGGGAATTAATACCCTACCACTCTTTCTGGTGGTGCCTCCTGTTGGCCAAATCTAACCAGAAACCAAAGGGCAAGGGTGACCCTGAGAGGCAAAGTGGAGTGAAGAATGGAGAGTAGAGTAGGAGGGGGAAGGGGTGCCCGAGGCAAATGTGACAGAAGTTGATTTCATACACCTCACAAATGTATTCTTACCCTTCTCCAGCCTACTTTCTACTTGTGAGGACCCCACTGAAGGGCCACATCCCATGATCTCTGGCTTCTAGTTGGGTTTGGCCATTGACAAAGATGAGAATATGATCAAGGTGTTATTTATTATTTATCTGTTTGTTTGTTTTGTATTATCTCTACCTTAACAAAGGGAAGCTGAGAACACGAGTCTCCATTCAGGTTCCATAAGAAATGCTCATTCCACATGTCCCTTCTGACTCTCACACACTGTCTCTTATGGGCCCACACTATAGCTTCATGCCTTTGTAAAAAAATTCTTTAAAAAAAAAAGTCCCTTTTACTTATCCCATTTTGAGTTGTTGCCTTTTTCCTCTTGGGACCCTGACTAATTCACTTTATAAGGATTATTTTTGTAAGGTGCCATTTTTCTACAGTAATGAATATCCAATTTTCCAATGGAAATAAATGAGAAATTAGAATTTATTTACCAGAAATCCATTTTTACATCTTACAAACCATTTTGGAATAATATATTCCACTACAGAAAGGCATACCTGCACAAGGGACAGTTCATTATAATTATTTTATCATACAATTGGGAAAATAAGAGATAAAGGACATTACTTTCATCCCAAGTCCCTGGGGCTCTGCCACTGGCTACTTCCAAGCTTCAGCTTAAGCAAATTTTTCCCAATGCTAACATTAAAAGCAACCTGACTATTTAGCTTAACTATTCAGCAAAATATGGATTGAGGAGATATTAATCTGAACAGAGTTGAAATTCTAATTGTGTCTTTCCTGCTTAAAAAAAAAAAATTGCCATGGCTCCCCATTGTGTATAGAATAAAAACAAGCCCAAACCATCAACTCCAAAGCCCTCTGAGATCCAACTCCAACCTACCTCTCTCCTCCCCTGCTCTCTGAGCTAATATCTTATATTCTGCCTACCCCAGATGGCAACAACACCAATCTTTGTTTGTGTCCTGTCTTTACTTCCCTGTGGCCATGTACTCCCTCTGTCTGAAACATGTTTGCATCTCTAGCCATCAAAATCCCACTTGACATGCAAAGACTTAAACACAAATATTCACAGCAGCTAAAATTTTAATACCCACAAACTGGAAACAATACAGATGTCCATCAACAGGTGAACAGATACACAAACAGTGGTATATCCATACAATAGACTTCTACTCAACAACAAAGAACACCCTTTTCGTACATGTAGCAACATGGGCGAATCTTAAAATCATTATGCTGAGTAAAAGAAGCCAGATCAAAAAAGAATACATACTGTGTAATTCCATTTATATAACATTCTAGAAAAGGTAAACTAATTTATAGTGGCAGAAAGGAGACCGAGGGGTTGCCTGTGGATGAGGGCAGAAAAAGAAGGGATTACCAAAGGCCTGAAGGACTCTTCAGAGGGTGATAAAAACGCATGTTAGTCTGATCACGATAATGGTTTCACTGATACACACGTTTCCAAATTCATAAAATTGAACACTTTATATATGCTCAGTTTACTGTACACCAACTAAACCCCAAAAAATGTGTCAAAAGTATGATAAACAAATTAAAACACAAACTGGAAAAAGTACTGACAGCAGGCCAGAAAGAGTATTGCTTGCAGTATATTAAGTGCCTCAGCAAATTTAAAAATACAAATAAAACAAAAAATAATACAAAACAATACAAATAGAGCGATGGAAAATGGGTACAGTGACAAACATGCTTGCACAAAAATCGCTCTGTGTGGGGCACCCGGGTGGCTCAGTTGAGCCTCCAATTCTTGATTTCAGCTCAGGTCATGATCTCACGGTTTATGGTATGGAGCCTGGCACCTGCTTGGGATTCTCTATTCTCCCCCTCTCTCTGCTCCTCCCCTGCTTGCTCTCTCTCTCTCAAAAATAAATTTAAAAAATAAAATAAAAAGTAATTAAAATAAAATAAAATTGTTCTGCCTCCACGGAATGTAAAACTACACCCCCTTCACCACAGACTCTGAAGGACCAGAAGTGACATCAGTGAGCAGGCAGGGAGAGGGCTCCAGCAGCATCTTAACCACATCCTCAGCCCTTTTACCTTCATCCTGCTGGGCTCAGCATCCTCCGTGCTACCCGGCATGTCCGGTCACCAAACTCCTTATGGGAAATGGAAGCCCATTCCACTCGGACACTTGTCCTTGAATTGCACCTCCCCAGCCCCATCATCATCGGCTCCGTACCATATTGCAGTCACAGTTAATTTAGACTCCTCCAGCCCAATACAAAGAAGGGATCGTTGCTAATCCTCAGGCCAGGATAGAGCTCTGTGCCGGGCTTTGCCATAGTCTGTGAGCTGTTAAAGCCAGTGGCACACCTCTGCCCCAGAGGGAAACACAAACCCCTGCGGGCCATTGTGTGTTCATGGGGAGCCCCCTCAGAGCCCAGTACAGGGCCTCCTGCCCCGCGTCCCCGATAACATCTTGAGTTTTAGTAGGGCATGTACCAAAGCACTGTCACATACTTTTTTTTTTATTCCACTTTCACAAGAACTCTGAGCTAGTATGATGATTAATATTACCATTATTCTGATTCCCAATTTGAGGAAACGGGCTTGCAGTTGGGGTGCCTTTCCTCGAGGCGGCCCAGCTGCATCAGAAAGGGGACTCAAGCTTCCCCGCCCCCAACTCAGGCCTCCTCCCCGTCCTCCGTTGTCCTCAGCACCCCAATCACTTTGGGAAGGAGAACTGGGCAGAAGCGCCCCCAAGGAGCACCTGCAATGCGTTCTGATGGCCCCAGGGTTTTCCTGCCTCTCGTCTCCCTCTGCCCCGCTGTTCCACTCTGTTTGCGGGCAGCAGCGGACTGAAACTGACAGGCTGGCGGGGAGCTGAAGCAGAGCGGGGTCCGGGTTGGCGGGGTGGCGGGGAGGGGGGGGGAGACATGGGGGAAGGGAAGCAGGGAGGGGCGCGGCAGTGGCAACAACTGGGATGGAAAAACCCCAGGTGATAGGGAAGAAATGAGGGAAGAAACAGTAGCATCCCTAAGAAGAGGGAGACAAAGAGAAAAGTTGGACAGCCTGGGGAACACAAAGCGTGCATAAACCTTTAAGAAGGGGGAAAAACGAATGAACAGATGATGGCTCATTTATTAATTATTAACAAACAAGTAGCACTAATGCATAGCATCGTTAAAGGGCGTTTTGTGAATATTCATAGGTAGTTGTATTCCAAATGTTCTCCCCTCCACCAGCCAACGTCCTTCCAATCTTTGTTCGAAAGTCACTTATTCTCATCACAACCACACCCCCGTCAAAACCACACCATGACACCCTGCTTCTGTCTCCCATAGTCCTTATCATCAAGACACTGTAAATTAGTGTTTTCTAATTTTTACCGCCTATCTCCCTGTACTAGACCATATGCTTTACAAAGCCATGGCTTTTGTGTGCTTTGTATACTGATGTGAACAATTACCTACTATACCTTTGGTGCTCAATACATATTGAAAAGATAAAATAACAGTAAACAGGAAAGGGAGAGGGGTTTCTGTCCATGCGCCAGCCACCACTTCCTGCAGAATTCCTGTCTCCAATCGGCCCTCTTCTCTCACTGAGGTCTTGCAAGAGAGTTCAAGAGGACTTTCCTTCAGCAGTGAGCTGTGCCTTTCCCTCTGAGCAGGCTTTTAGCCTCAGAAAGGGCTGTTGCTAAAAGCACCAACTCTGAGCTCCTGGCCGCTAACCTCTGGCAGTCTGAACCCAGGAGGGCAGCATCCTCCCACAGGCTCAACCCAATCAGAGCTCCAGACTTGAATGGTCCAACCCTCTCATTTTACAGATGTGGACTGGGACCCGGTGAGGTGGAGTGACCTTCCCAAGGGTACACAGTGAGCCCCTGAGTCCCTCTATCATCTCTACTGATTTCATGGGGACTTTGTTTGTAGGTGGCCAATGGACCAGCTCTGGGGAAATGCTGAAGGTAGAAGATGCCCTGGGGCCTTACAGCTTTGGCCTTCTGTTACCTTCCTTCCTCCTCCCTGCACAGGGTTGTCCTTTCCCAACCTCCCCAGAGCTGTGATGTACCCGGTGATTCATCCAGTGATTGCATTTGGCCCAGCAGACAAAACCCCTATTTGGATTAGTGCAGGGAAGGAGACTCTGGCAGTAGGGTTTCAGGCCTCAGGGAGCTGAGTAGAAAGGTATTTTGCAGAGGAGGGCAACCTTGTCCAAACCCTGATAATGTGTTTTTTTAAACGAGCTTGCAACCTTTTGGAACCCATGTGACAGCAGAAGTCTACAGCCAGTGAGAGGAAATGACTTGCCCAGGGTCTGTCTGTGAGTTGGGCTGTAGAAATCCAGGTTTTTCCATTCCTGGCTCTCTGCCTGCAAATTTTCTCTTCCCTCCATTATCATCACAACTTGAGCAGGAAGAGCTGCATATATAGGGAAAATTCAGGCAGGTTTTCTCCAGATTCTCCCAGATCTAAGTAAGCCTGAGATATGGGAGTTTGTTCTCACCATGCCTCTTCCAAATAGACAAACCACATCATCGGAAAGAACTTAGAGTGAGAAACCCAATGCGTAAAATAGACCATAATGACTTCTATTTGTTCAGCATCTAATATGTGCCAAGCACTTACAATCATTCAGCCTCTGTATAATCCACACAACTATCCCATGACATAGGCTCAGAGAGGTTAATCAGCCTGCCAAATGTCACACAGCTGGTAAGTATCTGAGCTGGCATTCAGACTGAGCACTGCATGTTTTGGCTCCCTATCATGCCAAGTCCCTGAAATCCTGGCTGCAGTGGGCAACAGTCACAAAGGAGTGAAGGACCAGTTTCCCATCTGCCTTCAGGAGGATGACTCTCTTGTCCCTCAGAAGCTGCCATCTCCACGAGTTCCTTTCCATCCCACATTTCTGGGTTAGGTTTTCTACAGCTCTGTTGCCATGGCACTGGGGGCTCTCGTCACTATTCCAAAACCCAGAAGAGGAAAATAAGAGGACTAGGCTCTTTGATTTGAGAGCTGACCAGTTCTTTTAAAAGATAAACTCAATCTGGTCCTTGAATCAGGATTAGAAACAGGAGACAGATAATGGCACTTGTGGACCTTGGAGTTATTTAGCTTCTTGCTCCAAGTTCAGTTCACTTTTCAGACAGGATCGCATTCTTCTCCACAGGCTCTTAGCAAAAGCCCAGAGGAGGGACGGGGACAATTCTCTGTAGGCTGAGTCTAGAAGGAGGCTCATGGCCCCTGCCCATGTGTCTGAACTTGTTTCTCTTCACTCCTCTCTTGCCTGGCATGAAAGATAAAGATGTCATGCTCCTGGCACTGTTACATGTAAATGGGAATTTATGTGAGGGCCACAGTTTGCTCCATCAAGTTTAAAATATCAAGAAATAAATATGCTGCAAGGTCTGTAGCCTCTTAAAGATAAGAAGGATAGAGGCACCTGGGTGGCTCAGTGGGTTAAGCAGCCAACTTCAGCTCAACTCATAATCTCGTGGTCCATGAGTTCCAGCCCCGCGTCGGGCTCTGTTCTGACAGCTTGGAGCTTTTAGCCTGCTTCAGATTCTCTCTCTCTCTCTCTCTCTCTCTCTCTCTCTCTCTGCCCCTCCCCCGCTCAAACTCTGTCTCTCTCAAAAATAAGTGAACATTAAAAATTTAAAAAAAAATAACAATAAATATGAGAAGGATGTTAGTGTTTCAAGCCCTATTCCCCCCACCCTGCACTCACATGGCATCTTCTAGAGGAACAAACAGAAGCCCTGAGAGAATAAACAAATGAAAGGGAAGGAGTTTCTGCTACCCCCCTTCAAAATAGCCTCGTATTGAGCCCACCTTTCCTGCTGGCAGGGAGAAGCAATTTCTACTCCCCACTAGGATGCTCAGAGTATGTTTTGTTATCACTCACTCTCTGGGCTCATTGGTTTTTCTCCATGACTCTACTTGCTCTTAGCGCATTGGTATAGTGGAAAGAACGTGCCCTTGGGAATCAGGCAGACCTGGGTTTAAAGTTCAGCTCTTCCTCAACTGTATAGCTGAGTGATTTTAGACAAGTTACTCAATATGCTCTCAATCTCAGAGCTAAAGGACAGTCTGGACAGACCCATTCACTCTCTGATTTCCTGTCCTTGTTTACTGAAAGTAAGATATCAGAAGATTCCAGGTCCTTGCTTTATGCTTCAGTATCCTAGTGCTTGTGTTTCAAATGTTTTTAACATTCAGTTTTGGATTCCACATCTCAAATTCACCAAGTTTTTATATTTAGACATTAGGGTTTAAGTCTTGCTGACTGGTTCTCAATACAGAGGGATCTTTTGGGAGTTCTATAACGGGAACACATACCAATTTCCAACTTGGCTAAACCACTCAATGATGAAAGAAGAAAAGACAGAGCTTTTGCTTCTGGAAAGCATGCTATTTAGTAACCAATTTCCCAGTTTGAAGGTGAGGCCAAGGATGTTAAACATTATTTGTTTAGTCATCTGTGAATCAGCTCTCTCTGCTCTCCGCTCTCAGCCCAAACTGCAAAGGAAATTTTATTTGAAATTTGCAATAGTCCCAGCCTCGGACAGCACATAAACAGAGAAAAGAGAAATGGCCTAAAAGTGCAATTGTAGAACTTCCTATCCCAGTCAGTACCTTTGAAAACTGAGCACAATAGACACTATGTAGTAAGAATCCATCCAGCAATTCACCCTCATATTTCAATTAAACCATTTACTTACCTGTCTTGTCAGAATCAGTCTCAAACTTAGTAGGGCTTGGAGAGCTAAGTAATATTCTAGTAACTCAGGAATTGTAATCTTTCACAAATCCTTCAGTACTCAACAGGCCTGAGTTAAAACCCTTAGAGGTCTTGGGGATTTGGGGAGAAATGGAGCTAATGGATTTAGGGTTTCTTTCCAGGGTGATGAAAATGTTTGAAAATTGATTGTGGTGATGGCTGTGTAATTGTGAAAATACCAAAAAGTATTGAATTGTACACTTAATTATTTTATTTTATTTTTTGGTGGTGGGGGGGGGGAGGGAGAGGGACAGAAGGGGAGAGAGAGAAAGAGAGAGAATCTCAAGCAGGGCTGAATCCTATGACTCTGGGATTATGACCTGATCTGAAATCAAGAGTTGGACACTCTACCAACTGAGCCACCCAGGTGCCCCAAATTGTTGACTTTGAATGGGTGAATTTTATGCTATGTGAATTCTATATCAATAAAACTTTTAAAAAATTGTTTAATGTTTATTTTTGAGAGAGAGAGAGAGAGAGAGAGAACAGAGGAGGGGCAGAGAGAGGGAGACACAGAATCCAAAGCAGGCTCCAGGCTCTGAGCTGTCAGCACAGAGCCCAACGCAAGGCTTGAACTCATGAATCGTGAGATCATGACCTGAGCCGATGTCAGATGCCCAACCAACTGAGCCACCCTGGCTCCCCACAATAAAACTGTTTTTAAAAATTCCTAGCATCTAATTCTCAGTTTCATTGCTACAAAGAGGGTATAATACCTGACAATGTTGTTGTGAAGACTGAGTGGCTGTAGTAAGTGCCTAGTGTTGGCTTACAATAGATGCTCAATTAACAGAGTCTGTTCTTGTCAGAGTAACAGTGGTAATAGTAATTAGGACAGCAGAAGTAGTGAAATCATCCCCACATCTTCCATTATTTCTTAGTCCATAGTAGCTTCCATTTTCTTTCTCTTCTAGATTATTATATGTACAGTTCATTTGAAAAATTGATGACCTATCTTTTCATTGTAGGTCTTATTGTTGTCCAGAACAATTATTCATATCTTCTATTCAGGCAATTTTATAGTTAAAAGTAACTTTTTGCTTGTTTATATCATCTTTCAACTAGACAATGAAACCCCAATGACAGAGAAAGTCAGTGCCTCTCTCACCAAACTTACACTTGGAGGCACTCAGTATGATTTCTTGACTGGATTTGACTACCGGATCTGTGGGGGAATATGTAATTAATCTCCTCACAGCTCCTTTTGTGTCTCAGTTTCCCCATCTGTCCTTTCTTTTCTAATTTCCCTCAGTAGCTTATCAACCACCTATCTATGAGTGTGAAGAATCAGTCTTTAAAAATGGCTTCCTCCACTTTCTACCACCCTTGTGAGTCAGAAGAAATTATTGTTCCCACTGACAGATCATCAGAGAGTCTTGCACAGAGGGCTTGTGACACCCTCCCAACGTGTTCCTTTACAGAACTTTAATAAATGTGGCCCCCAGAAATCTTTTATTTACAGAATCCTGGGCCCCTACATGGGCTTCCAAGGAGCAAAAGGGTCTTTCTACTTGACAAATATCTTCCTCCCTGGTTAATTCATTGTTCTATGTAGCTGAAGGAACTCTTTCTTTTACTAAAACAAAGTAATCAAGGAATTAAGTAATTAAGTTAGCAAATGAGGCTTGGCACCTGGAGGAAATAGAACCAGTGATGATCAAGAATGAATCAGAATACCCCCAACAACATAGAATCCACAAACTGGCAGAATATGTCTCCTAACTGCTGCCACCTTACATCATCTGACACATGTGGCTAAAAGTGGCAGGAGTGGGTGAAAATGCTATTGGTTTAAGAAGCTCTGTAGATTAATTTGGAGTACTGATTGTGGGGCTCAACAGTAGACTGAGCGTGCACTATATCTTCCACAAATGACCTAGACTAGCAACTCAGTGTATTAGAATGCTTTTAGCTGCAAGTGACAGAAACCCCTGCTCAATCAATAAAGAACTTGACTAGCTCACATAACAGGAAGGCCAAAGAAATGCAAGTTTCAGAATTGATTCAGTGGCCTGTTGATGTCACCAAGGAACCAGGTTCTCTTCATGTCTCTGCCCTACGGTGTGCAGTATTAGCTTTAATATTAGGCTGGTGGCAACTTGGCAACAACAATTCTCAGCATCTCATCCAGACACTTCACCGTGTCTTAAGAGTAAAAAAGCCTTTTGCAGAGATTTTGCAGGACTAGCCACTGGTACAGGGAAGAGAAATACCCCCTTCCCCATTCAGACCTCCTCTGGAGCTGGGAGGTAAGGTTGGCACATGGCTACATGGAGAATGGAGGACATATGAATGAACACAATTGGAGTTCTGTTGGGAAAGAAGGGGAAATGGAAGTGTGTAGACAACCAAACATTACCCAAACCATCCAAGGGCATAATGGGACCACTGGCAAGGGTTAAACACCTAAATGAACATATAGGCAGAAATCGTATTGTCCACAGACTTAGGGATGATAGGGCTTATTCTTTCTTAGACACAATACAAAGTGATCTTTCTTAGGAACTCCAGAAGAAGGTCAAATCATCCAAAAGATATGCAGCAATGAGTGGAAGTGACATGAAGGTAGCTGGGGGATGGATGGAAACACGTGGGCAATGACTAATAAAACCCACAGGCTTCTGCAAGGGTCTGAAATGTCTAACTGCCAATGGGAAATGAGAGTGGAGGAGGGGGTGTGTCACTAACTGTTTCCAGCAGCACTGTGACTGTCTGATAAATCAAGAGTGTCAGTGTGAGTGTCCCTGGTTTATTAAGTTAATACAAGAAAAAAAAATTTAAGATATAGAAGGGACCAAAGCCAAGTTCACAAGCAACAGCCAACTCAAAGCACGATAACAAGTTTCTCTTTGAATTGTCCTGGCATCACTATCTTCTCATCTCTGACGGGCATGGTTTGACATTTTTATAGTCCATAATGATTATGAAACCAGAAATGCCAATATCTTCCCATCAAATTTTTTGTAGAGACTGTTATTATTAATTATTGGGTAACACTCTGCAGTTAACAAAACAATTTCTCATAGATGATCCCATTAGTTTTTTTTTTTATAAATTTTTTTTAACGTTTATTTTTCTGAGACAGAGAGAGACAGAGCATGAACAGGGGAGGGTCAGAGAGAGAGAGGGAGACACAGAATCTGAAACAGGCTCCAGGTTCTGAGCTGTGAGCACAGAGCCCGATGCTGGGCCCAAACTCACGAACCGCGAGATCATGACCCTAGCCGAAGTCAGACGCTTAACCGACTGAGCCACCCAGGCTCCCCGATCCCATTAATTTTTATATAAGATAGGTATTTGTTATTATCACCCTTTGCAGTTGAGGAAACTGAGACTCAGGGAAGTTGAGTGACCTGTTCTAATCTTGATGGTGAAAAATTAAAACTATATCCAGGGTGGTCTTTCATAGAGGCAGAATATCAATGTGCCTTTTATTGCATAATTTGTGGCATTTTGGAGGCCTTGAGGAGTCTTAGAGACTTTCTTCAATCTTGCCCTGAAGCTAAGCCTGAAATTCCTACTCATGGGAACATGTCCATTGAGCTAAGACATGATGTCTTCAAAAGATCCCTGCCATAGGGTCCAAGTACTGCCTTGGAAAATGGAAAAGAAATGGGCATCCAATTCTCTGTCAATTATACTTCAGTGTCCATCCATGCTTCCCTGAAATCCAGGGCTGTTTAGCCAAATCTTACATGGAAAACAGCCTGAGATCCAAGGAATGAAAGAGTATATTTAAACCAAAAGGGTTGAGGTTAGTTGGGGGCAGCGGGGGGAGGGGGGGGGGGGGAGGGGAGGGGGGAGATGCCACAGGATTCCATCTTCTTTCTGATAGAATGGGACAGAAAGGATTAGATAAATGCCTCAAGTAGCTTGCGGGGAAAGGGGAGAGGCTTAAAGCCCAAAGAATGAACTTAAAAAGGAAGTGATTACTAGCCTAGAGTAAAACCCAAAGGAATCTGAGTTAGACTCCTGGATGCTGAGCCTTCCTTAAGACTCCAGGTTCCAATCTTTGGCACAGCTTGCCGAGGACACTGAATCAAACATGCAAATTTCCCCAGTGTAAACAGCCACAGAGCCTCAGCTCAGAGGATGGGGGCCCTCGTGGCGCTGTCTTCGGTGCTGAAGTAGCACAGCCTTGTGCCCGAACATGCAGAGACAGCAAAGGGTGATTTCGGGCTGTGCCATGCTCCACTTCTGATTTCTCTTGAGTCATGCTTCCATCAACCCTGGAATTGCTTGTTTCAGAACTGAGACAAAAGTGCCTAAAATGCCCACCTTTACCTTTATTCCCACCACTCCCACAAGCTTCTTGAAGAAACAGAAAAGGGATTTTTGAAGCTCTGAGACATGTACCAAGCAAACTGGAAGGTGAGATCATTTGCCACTAATATCCTAGGAATCCACTTTTTGTGTCCCTTTTTGTCTATCTGTGGTTCCTCCTTACCCTGTCTCAAGTACATGTCTTCCACAATCTGCTTCTCCTCTTCTTGGAAGAGAGTCTGGGAGTAATCTTTTCTAAACTAGAATGAATTTAAGTCATTTGAGAACTTACATGCCATGAAATGAAAGGTTACACCACCATTTAATAAAGGTATTTGGGAGGCAATAAGGAAGGAGGAGATTCCTCCAGACTTCCAACATCACACCCATAAGCAGCCTCCTATTGTCTCTGCATATAACCAGTCCTCATTATTATTGCCATTACACAATGTGAAAAGTTTTAGTATTATAGGGAAAAAACACATTGAACTTACTATAAACCAAAAATATTTAGTGGAATTTAAGAAACAAAACATAGGGAAAGGGAAGCAAAACTAAGATAAAAACAGAGAGGGAGGCAAACCATAAGAGACTCTTAAATACAGAGAGCAAACTGAGGGTTGCTGGTGGGGTGTTGGGATGGGGGATGGACTAAATGGGCATTAAGGAAGGCACTTGTTGGGATGCGTGCTGGATGTTATATGTAAGTGATTAATCACTAAATTCTATTCCTGAAATAATTCTTAGACCATATGTTAACTAACTTGGATTTAAATAAAAATAGATGATAGATAGATAGATAGATATTTGGTCATTCAGGTGAAATATAAGGATGACCAAGACACAGGCTCTATTATCAAAGCTTCCCCAACACAGTTGAGGGGATGGGTGGCATCATGCAAACTAATGATTCATATATCAAGACATAAGCCAAGTTTAATGGAGGCCCAGAGACCTGTCTAGGGGATCTAGGCAATGATCTAGAAAATAAGTTTATCAGGTTAATAAAAGGGTAAAGAAAAAAAATGTGCAGGTTTTATGGTTGGAAGATGTGGGCTCCAGTCCTAATTCTGCCAATTACAGTGTGATCTTATGAAAGTCCTTTAGCTTCTCTTTCTTCACATGCAAAGTGAGAAGAGTAATAACACTAGACTCCCTGAGTTATTTCAGAGATGAATTGACATAATATGAAAACATACTTCCTAAACTGCAAAGTACTATTAAACAAAAGGCTAACCATTTTCTGATTCTTTGAGTGACAATACTTGAGCTTGTGTGTAAGTGCCATGAAGGCAGGGCTGGGTTCTTCTCACTGGTTCCAGTGCCTAGCAAAGCATCATGTTCCCAGAGAGTTGTCAAGAACATTCTTATTCCAAAAGAGCTCTGACTTGGAGAAAGAAAAAGGACAATGTTTGTCATTAGTGGCCAGTTCTGCCCAAGCCATCCCTGGGGTGAAGAGCTGAGAGGTGCAATAGAAAAAAGACGGCTTTCACAGGAGGAGTTGGCCTAAAACAGTAGCTCCAGATGGAATTTCAGCTGGAAGCATACAGCAGCAGCTGAGCTCAAAGAAATGACTGAGGTTTTCTGGACCTACTCGCTGGCTGGTGGATGAGATGAATCAGAAAGGAATAGAGGACAGGTGGTGCAGGCAGAAGGGAAAGGAGATGGGATGAGGAGAAGCAAAAGAGAGGTCATGATATAGGGTTACATTCTAAATCCTTGGCTTGGGTGGAAATTTTCAACTGATATAACTGCCACTGGATATCGCTATAGCCTCATGAAGAGATACTTTTTAGAAAGAGCATAACCACAGATTATTAAAGTTGAAAGAGACCTTTAAAATGATCTAATCTAACACCTTCATTTTACAGATAAGATTAGGGCCAAGAGAGGTGAAGTTCAAAGTCAAAACACGAGTTCCTGAGAAAACAGAACTAGGATTCGTGTCTTCTAATTCCCAGGTCAATTTGTTTCTCACTACTCAATAATTGAATTAAGGTGAAGTTTGAGGTGTTGCAACAAATAAGCCCAATACTACAGAGACATGAAGTATAAATAAGAATTTTACCCATTCATGTAGCAGTCACAATGTGAGTGGTATATGGGGTCGGATGGCCCAGAAAATAGATTGATAAGGAGACTTGTATGCCAGAGCGTTACTGGGGAGTGCTTTCTGGAACAGGAACTGGCTGAGGGGCTGTTGCAATTGCAATAGAAACTTCAGGGAATATCACAGGAAGCTCTGTAGCTGGGATTCCCTTTACAGTTGTCCAAAATTGAGGCATGGGGGCCAGGCCCTTTGACCACACATTGACCATCACTGGATGGTGGTCTTCTCCTGGAGGAGGGAATAGAACTTAAGGTGGGGCAACTCTCTTTGGCCAACAGCAACTCCTAAAAAGTCCAAATGTGCACCCTCAGCAGCCAATGTTCCCCAAATCAGGGGGAATGAGGGCTTCCAATCTGAAGGGGGAAATTTAGGCAGCTCACCACACAGTAGTTCAGCTTTTGGAATGGGGGCAGCAATCTGACTCCACATGGCCATTCAAGGATCCCATCACTGCTTAGCCATCCCTTAGAAAATTGACATCATCCACATTTCCAAAGCTGGGTCACCATATTGTCTGGGTTCGTGTCATGGGAAGGAGAAAGACAGCATGGTGGAGACACACCAATATCTTAAGTAACAGACCTAGAAGTGGCTCAAATTCTGTTGCCAAAGACCCAATCACATAGCTATACCTAATAGCAAGGGAAGCTGGGAACGGTAGTCTTGCCACAAAGCATGTGTCCGGCTACTGTTCCACTTTCAAGAGACAGCTTACTAAGAGGACCCTAAAATTATCTCTTTGTGTTTTATTCCTCCCTTTGGGGCTGGATAACACATATTCATTGAGACTTTTCTACCCTATTATTCTTTCTGAAGCCAAATTTATTTCAGAGAGAATCACTCCCTCCAAGGCAGTGGTCAAGCCAAAATGCTCTCCAGATAGGGGCCATTCTCACCTGCCCTCAAAGTGACCAGAAAACTATCAAAGAGACTTTCAGGGACTATCTGTTCTAGAGAAAACCTATGTTCTAGAGTTTCTCCATGCTCAATAAAATCTGGAGGGCACAATGGCTTATAGTTTTTTCCCCTCCTTATGTATGTGATGCAAGATGAGCTACAGAGACTTTCCAGGTTGAAGTTTTAGCTATCTAATAATTTGTGAATATCCTATCTCTCCCCAGATCTGGCTGGTCATAGCAACGTCTCTTCTGGCTCAATGCCCAATATGACCTGACCTCACATATTTCATATCAGAACCTTGTAACCTAACTGCTTTTGAAGAAAGAACTGGAATTTCTCAGGATCCTGGGAAGGATAATAGTTCTGATTCTCTGAAGTCCAACAAAGCCTTCCAAAGTTGCAATGCAAAAGCATTTTTTCTTTCTTCCCATTTATAATTCTTAAGCCACACTAAACCCACAGAAATCATCCTTATAGAGCATTCTCTTAGGCCTCCAACCCAGAGAAGGAGGAGCAGAGACCTATACTCAAGGTGCTTCTAATAGTCATGCAGGGAGCATAGCTGAAGTCAGAAATAACCAGGTGTGACCACCCAACTTGCCTGGAACTCCAATCACAAAGGAGGAATGACCAGGCACCAGTGGGATTTATCCTTCTTTAAAAAATGTTCACAGGTCCATAAAGCTTTAGGTAAGTATAGCCTCTGCTCATGAACACATTCCTCTTTGAATATACTTGCTCACCATTGCTTTCTGTAGTCAGTGCTTTGCAGCTTATAAAGCACATTTACATTCATTAACTTAGGGATCTCCAAAAAAGGGTGCAAGCACATACATATGCCAGAGGATAGGCAGAACCATCCATGAACTGTAGGAAAGAAAATATCTGAGCCCCTGTGTTAAATAGCCAAAATTGATTTTTATTAATATCTAATACATGGATTGACATTGATGACTTTTTGTCCCTGTGTCAGAAGTGCAAGTGTAACACACAGGATATGTGTTACCCGGGGAAAGAGTGAGAGCTCCACAACAACATGGAAGGCTTATGTGGGGTTGCAGATTATATTATCTAGTTTTAATTAAACTAACTTCCCCCACCACACACACACACACACACACACACACACACACACACAAAGTGGATGCTTGGTTTAGAAAGAAATCCTAAATGGAGGGGCGCCTGGGTGGCTCAGTAGGTTAAGCATCAGACTTTGGCTTAGGTCATGATCTCATGGTTTGTGGGTTTGAGCCTCATATTGGGCTCTGTGCTGAGAGCTCAGAGCTCGGAGCCTAAAGCCTGCTTCAGATTCTGTGTTTCCCTCTCTCTCTCTGCCCCTCCACTGCTTGTGCTCTCTATTTCTCTCCCTCTCTCTCTCTCTCTTTCTCAAAAATAAACATTAAAGAAATTAAAAATAAATAAATAAATAAATAAATAAATAAATAAATAGAAATCGCAAATGGAAGTGAATACTTATAACACAAGCAACAAGAATAGGCAGGGCTGACACTTCCACTCCTAGTAAGAGCTCAACCATATAATAGCCATAATACAAGATCAAGACAATTAGGACTTACTCATATCTAGGAAGTTGGCCAAAAATTTTTGAAATTATCATAACTGTTTAAAATATCATTTGATATCCACTACCATCAATAATAAACCTTATCCTTAGTGTATGACTTGAGATATTAGCTAATGGTATAAGTGATGCAATTTACAAATACATAAGCATACATATATTGGGGGCACACACACAAATACATGTTTACTGATGGAAAACATTCTCAAAAAGATTTGGAGACCATTGTCATAACTCATTTGAACAATTCCTCATGAATCACTTGTGAGTGGTATTATTTTGCAGTTAAGAAAACTGAAACTCAGAGTGGCAAAAAATGCCCAGAGACCATGAGCTATAAAATTTATGTGGAAGTGGGTGCACCTGGGTGGCTCAGTTGGTTGAGTGTCCGACTCTTGATTTCAGCTCAGGTCATAGTCCCAGGGTCGTGGGATAGAGCCCCACATCGGGCTCCATACTGAGTGTGGAGCCTGCTTAAGATTCTCTCCCTCTCCCTCTGCCCCTGCCCCCTGCTTTCACTCTCTCTTGAAAATAAAATTTAAAACATTTATGTGGAAGTGAAGACTGGCCACCAATGAAACTGGCACCCCAAAAGCTGAGTGAGCAATTCAGGGAGACAGCTGTGGAAATTAACAAGCAAACTCCACCCCCATAGCTACTGAGTCCCAGGATCTGCTCTGTTCTATTCCTAACAGAGTATGCCAGGAAAGCCAGCACCACAAAGAATATCTCATTCTATCAGGCTGAATGATGTTGTCCTGAACCCAGGAAGCCTGCAGAAACATCATCTTTTACAAAAAAAGCCAGGCATTTGTCCTAGGATGCTTTAAAGACACTGTCACCATCCCCATCAACAAACACAAATGTTGCCTTAGTGTATATGTCTGGAGTCGGAAGTGAGATCACAGTCCCAGATGACTGAATCTGACTTTACAAGGGGGGCCTGATCTTGGCAAAAGCCAAGGTTTCTCAAAGTCATCCCTTTGGGGGCTGCAATGTTTAAAACAAAATTTCCTCCCCCACTAAAACTCACTGGGTGGAAATAGCCCTTGGAAGAATGGAAACCCATTTCCCTCTGCAGCAAGCCGGTCTGCCTCCCAAAGCTCAGAAATGTGCTGTGCTCAGCATTTCTGTGCTGATGCAGCATCCATGGTCAAAAAAGGCGGGCGGCTGCAGCAGCCGCAGCAGCAGCAGTTGCTCTAGGGGGTGGAAATCAGATTGCACCATTTCTACCTCATTTGGCAGCAGAAGCACCGAGTCACAGGGAAGATGAGGTTCTAGTCCAGAAGCAGCTGGGCTATGTCACTCTAAAGGTGGTGAGTAAGATGGCTATTCACTGGGGCATTAGGTTTTTGTGCTATTTTCCTAAGTGAAGGTTCTGGGTGTAAGAAGATATGTGTGTGTGTGTGTGTGTGTGTGTGTGTGTGTGTGTGTGCATATGTAATTGTACACATATATGGGCACTCATATTTTCACTGAGCAGCAATACTTGGAAAGCTGTAAGTGGAATAAATAGAATGTCGTGTTTTCAGGCTGGAGGGGGTCATAGAAATCATGCATTCCAAGCCCCTTATTTCACAGAAGAGGATCATGAGGTCCAAAGAAGTGAAGACTTTTGCCTGAGACTACAGAATTAGTAAGTGGCCAGGTCTAGAACCTAGTGTTCTGATCTCCAGTGCAGGATTCTTCCCATTGCTATACATGGGTATAAGATGACTGCCTCTGTGCCAAGTGACCTGTATCCCTGAAACCTGTAACCACAGCATTAGTGTCACTGAGACCCCTCTGGATGTTTCCAGTAAGCATGGGAAGCCATTTCTGACTAACTGCAATCTGGGGCACAGCAGCAAAACAGCAGCACGTGTTTGCCGTAAATTGTTCCAGTCCTAATGGCAACCTCCTCCCTCGAGGTGATTTCTCCGGTCACACAGCAAACAAAGTGTATACAGCACCGGCAAATCCTCCCGGCGGGGTCAAGTGGGCTGTTGATAGGGCTGGAGAGTGTGCTTCATCAATAATATCCCCCTTTGCTTGGAACAAATATTTGCTGAGTGCCACCCATATGCCAGGCACCATCACATTCTTTACCTCAGTTCATTCTCCTCACAGCTTTGTGAAACATTATTATCCATCTCGGACAAGTAAAACTGAGGCTGAGGGAGGTTCAAGTATGCAGGCTATTTTGGGTCTTTAAAAGTGCCTCGTTCTAAGAATTGTGGTTTTAAAAATAGTTATTTTCTATGATCCTCTTTACCAGAATGACCATTGCCCCTGAAATAGAAGGAAATGTTCTCTCCTTAACGAAAAGCCATTATCTGCAACACTCTGGATCAAATGTGTAGTCAGATCAGGGAAAATGACATTGAACATTTGCAGGTTTTGACTCTAAATTAGGCATTGTATGGGCCTTTTGGGTTTTCTCAGGTTTTTCTCCTATTTTTCTGGATTCTGGTTCAAGTTAAGATTGCACAACACGCCTAAGAACCTTGGCTCTTTAAATACAGCTCTACCCCTAATTGTGTGATCTGGAATAAGTCAGTTTACTTCTCTGAATCTTCTCATTGATAAACTGACAACAAAGACTAGATGATCTCTATCCTCCCTTTGAGCATTGAAATGTTTATGTATGTGTTCATTCATTCACTTACTTAAGTGTTTCTTGAGTTCCCATGACATACCAGATGTAGTGTTGGTGGTGGAAGGAATTTCAGAGATAACCTCCTCCAGCCCCACACCTCTCAAGCCTGCAGAGTTACTCACGCAGGTGTAGTTCTAGTCAAGCTCCATCGAGACACGGTCCAGCATGCTTTCTGGGAACCAAGTATGCCCTACTCAAGTCCCCTCCCAGCTGGAAATGATTTGAATTTCCTTTCCCGTTGCTCTCTTCTATAATAACACTTATTGAGTACTTACTCAGTAAAACACAGTGCCAGGCACTGTGCTAAACAGTTTTCATGCACTACATCATTTAATCCAGACAATAATCCTATTCAGTAGATAATATGATTAGCCTCAATTCACAGATGAAGAAACTGGCAACTTGACCAAAATTGCAGTTAGAAAGTAGTGGGGACAGAGGTTCTGTTTGGGATAATGAAAAATGTTTGGAAATAGATAGTGGTAGTGGTTGTGCCACATTATGAATGCACTTAATGTCACTGAATTGCACAATTTAAAATGGTTAAAATGGTAAGTTTTATATTATGTATATTTTACCATGATAATAAATACAGCAGCAGAGAAATTTAACCTAGGTAGAAAGACTCCAAAGTCTTCTACCTCAACCATTCCTTTTTTATTCTCACCACAGACAGGACTCAGAAAGGAATGTGTTCCCCCTCTAATGGAGGGCTTAGGTATTTTTTGTTTGTTTGTTTGTTTTTGTTTCTTAAGAAGCCACAAAATAATGCCCACACATTGGGAAAGTTCCTTTCTGTGTTTAAGGTCAACAGTAACCTATTTATGAACAGATTCCCAAGTCTGGAAGAGTCAGAAATCACTTCCATGTTTCTTCTCCCATTTTTCTCCCAGTCAATAAGCTAAAGCTCTATCTGCAAACTCAATTCAACTTCAAACACATTTAAATATCAGGTACCTTCTTTGCACAAGATCCTGGCTTACATGTTTTGGGGAGCAGAGATGAGAAAGATATCATCTCTGCCTCAAAGAGCTCACAGTCTAGCAAAAGGGGCAAACACAGAAATACAAAGAAGCAAAGTCATTGGATAGAATTGCTGAGCACCTATGCTAGATGTGAAGGCTACAGAGGTGAACAAAACAGTTTCAGTCTGCAGCAAAGATGGCACAGATTCAGTGAGAAGGGCCTTCAGAGGGGAAAGACTATACATTCTGTTGAGATGGAAAGGTATTTGCATGGGGGATTTTTCTCCTCATCCATTAAATAGCCATGAATCTATTCCAGATGTTATTAGAGGAGAAATCTCACCACCTGGCCTTCCTTTTCTTCTCCTCTCATTCTTTCTTTAGGCTTACTCTGTTTTCCTTTTTTTAAACTTTTTCTATTGGACACTTAGATCACTCATCTTTGGTCTTTCTTCTTTACTAATATAAGCATTTTAATACCAAGGTCTCCGTTAAGCACTTCTAATAACTGCAAGACAAAAGGTCTTGATATTTTAATTAATTATTTCAAATAATTAATATTTTACAATGATTTATTCTTGGACCAGTGAGCAATTTAGAAATGTCTTTTGTTCCCAAACACATGGGAAGAAGCAAGTGGATTTTTTTTTCTGGTAATGATATCTCACTAAATTATATTGTAGTCAAATAATACAATCAGTATGACATCATATCATAGTATTTGTTCAGTCTTCATTTGTGGGCTACTACGTGATCAAGTTTTGTACATGTCCCATGTACACTCCAAAAAATTGTGCTTTTTCTAATTACTGGTAAGGGATTTCCAAGCTTGTCCATTACAGCAAGCTTGATAGTTCAAATCTTCTATATCCTTTCCAACTATTCTTATCAATTACCAAGAGAGCTACCTTAAAATCTCTTACTATCATTTCCAATTTGTCTTTTTCTTCCTAAAATTATTTTTTTGCCGTTGTATTTTGAAGCTATGTTTCTAGGGGCCTACAAGTTTAAAACTGTTCTTCTACTTAATTCTTCTTCTTACATTGTTTATTATGCGGAGAGCATCTTAATCACCAGTAAAGTCTTTTGTCTTCAAGTCTATTTTATCTGACATTAATGAACTACACAGTTTTCTTTTAGTTAGTATTTACCTGTTATTTCTTTTCCCATCCTTTCCTTTCAGCCCTTTTGTTAACATGTTTTTATGCATCTCTTTCAAACAGCACATAGCTAGATTTTTATTTCTGGTCCAGTTATATTTATTTCCTTTGAGCTCTGCTATGCCATTAGAAGAATATTCATATATCTTATCTGAAAATTTTAGATACTGACTTCTAGGAGGTTTTCAGGTTTCTTATTGCCAGAAATGAAGGGTCTACGACCACATTATTTAGTAAGATTTCTAAGGGTGCTTCTCACTGTTTCTCCCTTTAGAGTGTTAAAAATTGGCCCTTTCTCTCACTCAGTCTGTGCTGTTCCATTACATCAAATTTCATCTTGTCCCTCCCAGACATCCCCAAAGAACTTCACATCTACAACTGAAGTCTTTAGTGTCTCCTCTTATTCCTGCTAATAGATTTGTACCAGAAGTGAAATGATGAAGTAGATCTTGTAGATTGGCCCTTACTTGAAAACAGACCTTAACTTTAAGGCTCAGGTCTTCAAAGGAAATAGAGTTATTTAGACCCTTGGAAAATGTGGTCACAATTGGCCTTCTTGGAAATTAATGGTATGCTATTACCATAAGGCATTGAGGAACTTATCTGGCTTCATTAATAACAAATTATACTAACAGTCTTTCTTTGCCAATAGTTACCTTTTTTTTTTAAGTTGAAAAAGAAGGTCTTTAATATTTGTTTAGCCCTTACTGTGATGGAGCACTGTGGTTGTTGTTGTTGTTTTTATGCTTTATGTCATTTTATCCTGACAATAACTCTCTGAAGTAGATGTAACTATTATCCCTGTAAAAGAGGACCTCCAAAGTTTGAGGTTCTGTCAGAGCTGGGCTCAGGCCCAGGGAGAAAGCAAGTCAACAGACTCTACAGTTTCCCAACATAGAATTCTACTTCTTCTCATCTGTACCCAACTCTGGTTTCCTACACAGTTGTATAGCCCTTTTGTCTGACTTCTAGCCACTTAGTAACTGTGTAGCCTTGGGCAAGATGCTTCACTCCTCTGGGCCTCAGTTTCCTTATCTTTTAGCTCTAAGATTCTCATCTCTGACGACTTCACATACAATGGGGTCCAGACTGCCAGTGTACCAGGGGGAGGCAGAGCTGTGTTTCTGTTGGAGCTTCTGAGATCCTCAGGATTCAAAATCTTTCCCCAGAATTCAGAAGGAATTCATGGCTGTATTTCTCCCTGTTTCATAATGTGCTATTTTTACAATACGTGTTCAGTCAGATTGTGGGTCAACTACAGGATACATCACGAAATAATCCTTCCCTAGGCTTCCCTTCTGCTCAGAATGGGGCTGACATGGGTCACACAGCATGTGACACTGCATTTCACCTGTCTGCTTCCCTGACCCCTTTCTCTGGGGTGGAGGAGACGATGAAAGGAGCCCAATCATCTCTGGGCCCATCTTCAAAGAGAAGGCAGAAAGATAGAGCAGTACAGATGTGTTCTCAGTAAACAATAGTCCTATGATGCCAGCATTATCATCATCCCTTGTATTGTATGTAAAACAGCCCAAAATACATAGGTAGTAGAACTAGTATGTGGTCTCACATCTGTCTTGGCTCTAAAACCCACACTTGTTCTCCCATAGAATCCACACTCTCCAGTAGAAGTCAAAGACCTATGTAAATCGAGCACAATTTCAGAAGTGCCAGGAAAACATCCTCTGTTTTCCCCAAACATCCATCATTCACTGGCTTATGAGTCCCCAAAATGCTATTAATTGATGTTACCACCTTTTAAAAATTCCCCTAAGAGAAGAAACATAGTTAGGTACAGGTTACTCAACTGGGATCTTGTTCTGGAAGCATAAGGAGGGAGCCTCACGAAAGGGGAGAAGAGAACAGAACAAAGAAAGCTTGGAGCTCTGAGTGAGTGGAAAAAATCCCTTCATCCTCCATTTCCCAGTAAGACAAGAATTAGGCTCAGAAAGGAAAAATCACTTGTCTAAGGTCACTACTTGCAGCAAAGGAAGAATTAGAACTCAGGCCTCCCAGACCAGTGTCTTGCTGCATGCTGCAAGGAACTTTCTTGGTAATATTGTGGTTGTTGACATATAATGAGTAAAGAACTTGGGATGAAATGCCCTCTTTTCCTGTCCTAGGGTAGCCCATAATTTAAAAAGTGTATATTAAAGACAGAAACAATTCCCATTAAAAAAAAGAAATTCCCGTTGTCCCTTTTATTCCCTCCTAACTTGTCTATCACTTGCTTCAGTGCACTGTTTTCCTTTGTATTGTATCAGCTCAGAGTATCTGATCATGCACCAAAAACAGGGAACATCTCTGCCAAGCAAGAGTCCTGCTTATCAGCCCTGCCTTGGGGGAGCCAGGGAACCTGAGATCACCCAGAACAAAATGGAAGTATATTCACCTTGGTTTACCATCCTCCATCCCAAGAATTTCCCTTAAGGAACTCTGCCCTTAAAAGAGCCCCTAAGTCCTTCTCTATTTTCCAACTCCCCTCCCCCACCTCATCCCAGGTGATGAAACACTGTGACTGGTTAAGATGCTGTTTAAATGCAGAATGTTATTATCACCATATATCATCCAGATCAGCTTTCTAGGTCGTACTAAGATGTCAGAATGATGCAAGCCAACATTTTTATTATTTAGGATACAGTATACTAAGTTTATGTTGATTACTCTAAGTATCATCTTTGAAAGATAACTAGCATTAAAGTGTTGATAATGTTCCACTTTTGCAATCATATTTGCATAGTGTACAACAGAGTTTAGCAGGAAAAATTATCTTAAGTGGTGTTTCTCATCTGCTCTGTCAGTCTCACACTGCTTGCTTTAACTTGGTACATGAGGTAGGACAAACGCTTATGATTTTTTTTTATATCAGCTTTACATTATATAATGTTATTCTTGTTCCTTCTGGGAAGCCTGCAGCATGGAGTTGTAATGGAAAAAGCAGAATCTTTGGGGCCGGTCATAACTGAATTCCAATTCCAGCTTATGCA
The DNA here is from genome assembly GCF_022837055.1 of Prionailurus viverrinus. Classification (NCBI taxonomy): domain Eukaryota; kingdom Metazoa; phylum Chordata; class Mammalia; order Carnivora; family Felidae; genus Prionailurus; species Prionailurus viverrinus. The sequence goes on along the minus strand of NC_062564.1, from coordinate 50,850,082 downwards.
CTTGAGAAAGTCATTTAACCGCTCGGGGAAGCAGCCACCTCTTCTGTAAAATGGAGTTAGCAAGGCTGTGAGATTGTAGATAATATATGAAAAACACCTAGACAGCACTGTGCCTGGCACGCAGCTGACTGGCATACAGCAGCCCCCTTTGTTTCACATACAGTGGTTTTAAATGCCTGTTTACCGGCAGTTTGAAATTAAAGATTGAAAGTAAGCTGACATTCCCTGCACTCTACTTCTGGCTGACGATTCTTTGGCCTTCCAGCAGAGTTATATATGCAGATAATCTGTTTGGTGCTGCTCAACACAGAAGGGACACTGATTTTATTTTATGAACAATAGTTGAATGTCTCCGGAGTGTCGGCTACTGAGAAATAAATATTGTAGATTTCATTTATTCATTCATTCATTACAAACAAGCTGTCCTCCAAACGACTCCCTCATTCTTCCTTTTTCCCCTGTACTTTTTTTTACACTCCCCCAGGTCCTACTACAGTCTTTTGCCCAATTGGATGCTATTTTTCATTTTCATCTTGTCACCACCTAATGTCCAAATTTATTTAAATCATCCTCAGACACAATCCTACAAGATATGAATCACATTCGGGATTTTTTTTTCCCTCTGACTTGTCAGCTGTCTCATTTATGATTGACAAGATTTCCATTTCAGTTAATTTCTACTAATTCTGCTTCAAATCTGTATATCTAATGAACGCACCAATCGGCACCTCATTATCAGTCAGGACCATTTTTTTCCAGTGTAATGCACTGACTTCATAATTTACAGTACAAGGTAGCTGCCATTAAGTGAAACTCAAAGAAAGCCTTGTCCAGTTTGCATGAAAACAGTATCTGGCATGTGAGTACAAACATCATATCCTCTCTAGGCTCTCATCCTTTATACATATGAACACTGTTTGCATGCTCCCGTCAGGCTGTTAAACCCAAACAAGGCTTTTCTCTTTGTAAAGGTATGTTGAATTGTATATCTCTGCATAAGGACGAAAAGAAAAACAGTTTGTCTGCACACACACACACACACACACACACACACACAAACAGTCCAAGTTCTCCAATGCAAACACAATCTGACACAGGCTAAAAATTGCCTGAAGCACTGGCGAGTTATAGATCTTCTCCCTGGGGCAGATAATTCATTAGGAAATAGCCTCATGCCCTATGTAGCAATTGAACAAAAATATTTACTTGTGGTAATATCAGATGATAAGGGTAACAGGGTTTCTTTCTGAGCAAGGGGGAGGGAGAGCCATGCAGTAAATGCCCATCATAAGCATTGCAAATGAATCATTAGTCGTCATCCTGCAATCTAGGTCAGGATGGAGCTAAAGGGAAGGGCTTTTAAATCGGCTACAGGGCTCAGGTTGGATCTGCTTATGTGAAGGCACAAGAGACAGACAGCTACATTGTGGTGAGGCATTTTAAGGGGGATAGAAAAATGCTTTCACCTGATATAGGGGCCTTTTCCTGACCCAAAGAGTAATCAAGAACAAAGAGGGTTGTACTTTCAGATGAATGACATTTACACACACACACACACACACACACACACACACACAACTTCTAAGCCTTCTGTGTTCAACTTTTCAGGCCCTGAAAAGTGTCTGCCAGATAGATTTTAAAAGGGAGAGCGTATCTTTCAGACTCAGGAACATGTGGATTTTGTTTTAAACGATAGAATCCTACACTATTTGTGTCGAGAAGGGCTTTACAAGTCATGTACTCCAACCACCTCATGTTGAATGAGAGGATGTGAGACAAGGAGGAGAGTGACTTACTTGCCCAAGGTCATACAAGTCACCTTCATCATACAACTGTTTCATTTTCTTTTGTTTTCTTTTAGAGATTCATTTTTGTACAATATGAATAATTGATTAAATAATGCAGAAACAAAACAAATTGACTTGGTAACTGCCACCTGATAAACTAGATATGGGTCAGATACTCTTGCCACGTGCCTCATCCTTCCCCCAAAATGATTATGAAAGGGTGCTGTTTGCCAGACCTCTGTTTTGGGGGTTCTTCCTCAAAACCTCCAGCCCAGGCTTTAACGTAATTATTTTCTAGGCATGTTGTGGTACTTGGCCAAAGGCTCTGAAACTTTTGTGTGACTCTCGCCCTATCCCTCTGGGGCCACAAGAGGCTGGCAGTGTGTGTTTTTCTAAATATGTTCTGAAATATCATTGAAACTAGAGAAATTTAAATAGAGACTGGAATTTCAAAATTAAATCCAAGTTACTCACTGAATGTACTTGCTAGGGTCAGTTTGCTATTTCTTGTATTTACCAAAGTCGTAGGAAAACTTAAAGGTCAAATGTGATATGAGGAAAATATACAGGCAAGGAACGAAGAGAACTGGCTTTCTTTTTAACTTTATCACTGGATTTGCTACACAGCATACACATGATTTCTAGAAGCAATGTTTCCTTCTCTCTGGGCCTTGCTTTTCTCTTGCTTTCCTCTTTTATCTAAATAAGAAGAAAACCAAACGCTCTCCAGGGTTCCATCATTAGTTATGCTATTCAAATGATATCTCCAAAACGGATTTGTTTTTGGAAGCCACAGTAACTGCCGAACTATCTGTAGCTATTTCCAAGATGCGAACTGATACTAAAGGAAGTGTCTGCTAAATTTATGTAAAGCTTTCAAAGGAGGTAGTTTCACTATTGAAATAATTCTCCAAAACAATGGTGACTGACTTTGGACTAAGAGCTTATGAATCCAACCCTCTAACCAGTATTTTTTTTCCCCCATTTCACTTTCCAGCTTGACTTGTGAGGGGTTTTTTTCCCCTCTTCCTTATTTAAAAAGGTTTGTTAAGGCCTGATGAGAACTAGGAATAGGTAGGCAGTAAGTGTAGGCACCCATAAGTAAGTAAGAACAAGCCTGGTTCTTATCTAGCCTGAACACTTCAGTAGGAACAGAGCTCTGTATTCAGTTTCTTCAGCCACCACAACTTGAAGGTTATAGAATATTCTATTTCAGGACACCTTTAGGAACGAGGAGGCCGGTTAAAAGTACTGCAGTGTTATTTTGATTTCTGCCACTGAATGAATCACTCCTCCTGAATGCAAACACCAGCAAAGAATGCGTTAGAGGATCCGCCATCATATTAAAAATTAAATCCGGCTGCATTTCATAATGGGCTTTCCTTTTTAAAGCACGGTTTCATCTTCTCACCATGGAAATTGCGTTCTGATGGCTGTTCTTTATGGTTAACACTGAGGCATCGGCTGAGGTCAGAACCCTGCTTCTCTGAACAGGGAACCACAAATGTCACAGACACATGGTACGCCTGGCAAATAATATATTTCTTTCCAATCTCCTGTGTCTTCAGTTTGCCTAACGTCATGCTCCTGGTAAGCTGAAGAGAGTTTATTTCTCCGGTCTTCTTTCCTTCCTTTGGTGGAACCAGCAGGAGGCATGCAATTTACAATGAATTCAAAAGTGCACCTCTTTTGATTTTTGTTGTTGTCTTTATTTTAACCTCCAAGAAGAGAGAGATTTAACTCAGTCTTCACCCCAGGCTAAGCTAATACTTAGGTCATGTCTGAGCTCTCTGGGGAACCCCGCTTTATACCATCCGAGGGGCAATGGTGTCTTTTCACGTGGAGCAGCACAGCTGTCCAGCCATATGGGCCCCAAACAGCCCAGTCAATCGGATTTGGGGAGGTTTTACAATGTAATTTCTTAACGTGTTAGTATTTGGGGTGAGTTTGATCAGGGGTAGAGACAGCTCTTAAGCCCAAGGGTTTAGGTTTTAAGAAGCCATCACAAATGTCCCAGCATCTGATCAGACTGGTTAAAAACAGATAAGAAATGTGTGACTGGGGGAAGGGAAAGGACTCCTGACCCCCTCGTTGGAGACAGCCCCAGGGGTATGCTGTAACTATTAATTCAGCATCAGCTGCTTTTTTTTTTTTCTTTTCTTTTCTTTTCTTTTCTAACCCGGGGCTCATCATTTAAGGCGTTCCCACTCAGGCCTGCAGAGCCTGTTACAAAACCATCTCTCTGCTCCCCTCCCCCCATGCCGCAAGATGAGAGAGCAAATATCCTGCATTGCAGCAACAGCGCGGGAGGACTGCATTGAAACCGTCCTCAAGCCAAACAAAACCAGGCCTTTAAGAGAAACCTAGGAAAGGGCAGCAGCCGTGTGCCCTGCCTCCTCTCAGTCAAGACAAACTGCAAGTCACAGCCCCATCCCTCCACATAGAAGGGGTTCAGAAACTGCTTAAGGAATTCTTAGTGAATAGAAAACAAATAGTCCTGAATCTAAAACCCTTATCAAAATGGTGGAAGTCCTGAACCAAACTACCGCCAGTATAGTTTTTCCACCAGAAAAGTATTTTAGTTTGAGGGGTACGTTACCAGAATGGTTAAGTTTTCCCCCGGAAAGGTATCCCAGATGATGGCTCTTTCCAACTAACTACAGTCTTCAGAAGTAAAAAAAAAATCTATTGCAGGAGTGTTTTATATTCTCTTCTCCTTTCCCTGGCTCTATTTCTCCTTGTCTGTCTCAGTCTCCCTTTTCAATTTAAACCAAAGCTTTCCTTGTCTTAGAATTTACAAAAACTGCTTATTTTTAAGCTTCTCGTGGTACACTGTTGGAGGCAAAAAGCCAGTGCTAAGAGGTTTTGAGATTGCTATTCTTTCATTGGGACAAACACCTAGTAATTGACCAGAGCCCAAATGGCCTTGAAGCTGGCAGGACAGCGCCCAGGGTCTCCATTCATTTGGACCATTCCCGCTCGGTGGGCGCCCATCTGCAGCGACCCCCGCAGGACCGCTCTCTCGGCCGCCCCGCACGGGCCATCTGATTTGAGGAGCCGCTCTTAGCTGTCAGGGGCTTGCTCTACCTATCCATCCCTCCTTGCATTGAATCCAGTGCTGCCCAAGAAACAGTTTTGGTTGTTGTTGTTGTTGCTGTTGTTATTATTGTTGTTGTTGTTGTTGTTGTGGATTTTTTAAAAGTCATCAAAGAAGAAAAGCCCGAACAGGAGAAGCAGATGGGCCCTGCGTGTGCGGAAATCGCCGGGATTGAGGTGGACTCCCGCGACTGCAGAACGGACTCTTCGCAAAGACCGAAGATTTCTCATTGCTGGCGCTGGGTTTTTGCGGAGGGTCTGGTCTGGGGGGTGCCTTAGGGTTTTGTTTTCATAGGCAGATTCATCCTGAGTCCTTCCTTAAGGCCAAGCTAACCCCGTGCTCCCGGAAAAACACACTACACGGCCACAACCAACACAACAAAGGCGCCTCCCGAAGTGAGTCTAAATGTACGCGGGACGGGTGGCGGCCGGACGTGGAGACGCACTTTTGTGCCTCTCTAATCTCGGGAGTCCATCTGGCCCCGGCGGGCGCGGGCGGACTGGAGGGCGCGGAGGCGGTGGCAGGGGGCGGGGGGCGGGGGGGTGGTGGCAACCGGGAGGAGGGGACCCGGGAGGGCGCGCGCGCACGTACCCAGAGGCGCGGGCACGCGCTCCCGCTCTCCTTCACATTCACCTTGACTGCGGGGGGGCGGGGGGCGGAGGAAGGGACTACCTTCCCCCACCACCACAACCCTTCTCCCCACGCCACCCCACCCCCGCCACTGTCCTGCCCAGACGCTGCTGGAGGCTGGCAGGGAGGGAAGGAGGGGAGGTGCAAAGACGCTCGCGGCGCTGCTGCGGCCGGACAGCCGCGTGCTCTCCGCAGTGATGTCAACCGCATCCGCCGCAGCGTACCCCCCCCCCATCCACCCCCCACCTTGGGCCTCGCCCGCGCCGCGGTCCGCGGAAACCTCTGTCTGGCGCCTCCAGCCTGGGGACGAGAAGCTGGGGGCGTGAGGGTGCCCTGAGCCCCCTACTCCGTTTGCAAAAGCGGAAGAGACAGGGAGTGGGTGAACCCTGGTGCCGCGGCTACTGGGGCGGAGGAAGGGGAGGGGGCGGTCGACCTAAGGTATAGGTTTGACACCCAGGACTGCTGAAGGGAGTCTGCCGGGGACTGGTGCAGCCGCGGTTACGTTTAGGGGGCGGAGGGCACGCTTCACTGCAGGTGCCGCGCTGCGGGCATCGCGAAAGCGCCCCCTTTGCCCAGGATAGAAACGGATAAACGGAAGCGCGTGTGAATGTGGGGGTGCGAATTGCCACCTCCAACCTTGGCTTTCCCGCTCTTCCGAGCGCTCCCACTTCTCACTTTCCCCAAATCCGCATTTTCCTTGGCACAGCTCTCCCCGAGCAAGAAGGAGAGGGAGGTACCCGGGGGCAGTGAGAATGACGTGTGCTGGTGCAGAGAGCGGGTGGGGGGCTGCGGGCCCCGCTCTGTGGACCGGCTCCTAATCCTCTTGTTTTCGGTACAGTCAGCAGATGTGGCTTCTTTTAGCTGAATAATCCGTTAAAGGAATAATAATTTTTAAAAAGGAGATCGACCTCACCCAAAGAGGATGGCGAACGAGATTAGGGCTTGGTAAGGATAAATTAAAAGGCTCCAAATTCTGTCTGTCCCTCTCTGCCTTCCTCTCTACCCGCCTCCCCCTCCCTTCACCTCCCTCCCCTCCCCCCCTTCCTCCTCATCCCCTGCAATCCGCACTCGACGCGAGTTCACGCGGAGGGCTGGATTTTCAGGCTGAACCGCAACTTGCGCTGCGCGTTATTATTATTCATCTGAGGGTGCTGCCGCCACAACCTTTGCCTCCTGCGCTCCTCTCCTTCCCCCCGGCCGCTGCAGCCAGCAGTGCAGTCCCTCCTGCACGCATGCTCTGGTTCACCAAAGGGAGATTCTGAATTTTTTATCATGCTTATGATCATCACCATGATGCTCCTTATCATGGTTATCATTTCCTCCTGCCAGGTGGAGCGACCACCAGCGCCTTCTCGCCACCCGCCCCTTCCCCAGCGAAGGAAGCAATTGGGGCCGGGCCGGGGCGGCCGCTCCCTAGATGTGGGCTTCCTTTTGCCTGTCCGCATCCCTCCCTCATTCATCTGCATGTATATATCTTGATCCCTTTATTCCAGTAGATCTACTGCCTTTCGATGGGTTGGCTGAAACACTTCGGACTGCGACCAGTCTCTTAAAAAGAACAAAAAGAGGAAGACCTTGAGTGGACCCCAGGACAAAGCACTTTGGGCTCGGCAAGAAGGGACGCGCGGGAGCGCTGGCTGGGAACTGGAGTGATCTCCCGTGCCAAAGAGCGCCCATGAAGCGTGCGGACCTCTGAGGGTATTCGGATTGAATTTTATTTATCCTTTTGGCATGCTTGAACGATGACATTGTTGGAGAGGGGTAAGGTTTTGTTTTGTTTCGTTTTTTTCTGGGAAAGAGAACTGAATGGTGAGAGGTCAGGTAGACTTAAGTTGGCTTTCCTGCTCCCCTGCCTCCCCTCCTAGAGATCCAGGTGTTGGAGAAGAGACTAGGAAGTAGAAGGCTTAGAAAAAAAGTAGACACCGGGGATGTTGTCCGGGGGCTAACGGGAGAGTGGAGTGAGGTGTAGGTGAGTGGGGACTGGCCAGCTGGAGGAGGGTTTTGGGTGAAAAAAGAGGTTTTTTAAAACCCCCTTCAGCTTCACAAGATGAGTTTTGCTGGGGAGGAGAATATGGGTGTCTGCCGATAGAAGCTCTGAGAAATTGATGAAAAATTGGTATGTCCATGTACACACTTAAGGAGGCGTCTGGATTTGTGTGTAAACAGAGTGGAGAGGTGAAGGAGCGCATGGAGGGAGGGGGCTTAAAATAATGTCTTATTATCCCTTTGGCTTTGGGGACTCTCATCCTCTGTTCCTCCCCCCTTTTTTGACCTAGGGATCCAGCTGCATTAGACACGAGTGACCTTTTAAATCTACGCCCACCCTTTACCTGGTAAAGCCCGTTGACAGTTTGGGGTGGGGTGGGGTGGGGTGAGGAGAGTGGCAGGGGTGTTTCGAAGACATATATATTCTCTCTCTCTCTCCCTCTCTCTGCCCCCCTCTCCCTTTCCCTCTCCCCCTCTCTCCTCCCTCCTCCCTCCTCTCCTCTCCTCCCCTCCCCTCCGTCTCCTCCTCCCTCGCTCTCCCCCCATCACTCTTTCTCTTCCTCCCTCCCACCTCCCTCACTCCCTCCCTCCCTGCTGCATTTTGCATGAGCTATCTAGGTCATTAGCATTTTAGCGTATGCAAGACTTGACAAAGCTGATGAGGGGCCAGATGGGCCTCGCTCTTATGGGTTTTTTTTTTTTTTTTCCCTTTTTTTCCCCCTCTTTTCCTTTTTCCCCTCCACCACTTGGGACCTGAGCAAGAGGACTGCAGCAGGCGAGTTTCGGAAGGCTGATCCCGGCCCGGAGCGCGGCAGTTCGCCCCTGCGGCACGCCCGGCCAGGCTGCGCCCGCACTCAGCCAGCGAGGTAAAGGCGGCGGCGGCGCGCCCTGCTCTGGCAGCCGCTGCCAAGCCCCCGCTGCCCTCCGCTTTCTGTGCCCTCGACTTCCTCCTCCTGGCCCCCTCAGTTTACTGGGCTAAACTGAGAGTGAGAGATGGGTGGGTAGGGTTTGCTGTGCTGGGGCGAGGTGGGGTTGGTGTTGTGTTGTGTTTTTTTTGTTTTTGTTTTTGTTTTTTCATTGTCTGGAGCTGCAGGGGAGGCGAGGCGTGAGGAAGGGGGTAAGGGAGTCGGGGTAATTAACACGGGGGAGGCACCCCTCCGTCTCCCACTTCCACCCACACCCCCAACCCTCCACCCCCTCCGCTTTGCAGGAAAAAGCCTGGATCCGAAAGGATGGGGGAGAACAAAGAGCCTTTGGAAGACGTCGCTGTTATCTCATTGTCTGTGTGATTGGGGGAGCTGCGGTAGGGAGGATGCTGTGGTCCTGTTCTCCCTGCCTCCCCACCCCCAACCCTCTCCCCGCTGTCAGTGCGCACGCACGCGCCCTTCTTTTTACTTATTTTTCCTTGTTTTTTTCATCCCATCTTCTCCCCACCCCCCTTCCTTTCTTCCACCTGTCCTTCCTTCCTCCTTTACTTCCTCAGGAGAAAGGCCTCTCTCTCCGTGTTCACAGCGGACCTTGATTTAAATGTCCATACAATTAAGGCACGCGGTGAATGCCAAGAATGGGGCTGGCTGAGCACCGTCGGTCCGCGAGGGCCCGCCGGGAAGGAGCCACGGAGCCGAGGCGCCCTCCGCAGAGCTCAGCGCCGCGGCTTCGGGCGGGAGGGGTCTCGGGCTCCCGCTGGCTGGGCTAACCCTGAACCGGAGCCCTTGGGGCGGGGAGGTGTGCAGCTTGTGACAGACATGGGCTTAGAGAGGCAGACAGACTCAGGGAGAGAAGCTGATTCTGTGACAGAAACAGATCTGTGCAAGCACAGATGCGATGGGGGCGGAGGGGGGGGTGCCTGTGAGCGCATTACGGAGTGCTTCTGTGTGCATATTTTTCTCTGGGCTCGGGGCGCATTGTATGTGGGTCGACACCTTCCGTGGCTGTGTTTTTGTTCTGGGCTTAGCTTTTGGTTCGCCCTTTAAAAAAAATAATCTGGCATCCAGAAGACTGGCAGTCTGTGCCAGGGCTTGGACCACAGATATATTGTGTTCTCCTTGAGGCTGGGGGTGGGGGGGGGGCGGAGTGGGTAGCCAGTTGGAAGGGAGGAGGGAGGTGTTTGTCATTCTTTGCTGTCGAGCTGTGGGCACCTGACAAGCTTAAGGAAGTCATTGGGATATAGAAGGAAGAAGGAACAAACTCCTGGAGGGTTCATAAGCTCAATCAGGGCTGAAAGCATGGCCAGGGCTCTTAGGAGCATCTCACTTCCTCCTTGCGGCTGTAATTGTAGTTTCAGGCAGAGATCCAGGAGATGCAGAGGAAGGGAGAGGCGCAGTAACCTACATGTACCAAAGGGGGGAGGGGATGAATTCCTTCTTAAATCTGAACTGAAGGAAAAACAGAATGTGCACAAGTGTTGATTCTGAGGAAAGCCTCTTTTGAAAGGGGCTGTCAGGGAATGGAAAGCGCTAACCCTCCCTCATTCTGAAGAACCTGCTTCCCAAATCGGGCCTTCCTCCCCAGCACTCGATACAGACCAGCAGCTGATCCTAGAGAGCCCCCGTAGCTGCAGTGGATGGTGGCAAGACCTAAACTCATAAATTTCCAGGTGGAGGAAATGGGAGAGGGACAGGTCCCTGCAGAGAAAGGAGGCCAAGAGCTGGATCATCCTACCAGGAAGCCGGCTGAATCCCTTTTCCCACCCTTGGCAGAGGCCTGTCTTTGCAAGACCAAGGCCATAAGGGATGCACAGGATTTTAGTCTTGATTTTTCACGCGTTAACCAAGGCCTAAAGGAGTTTCGGGGTGAAGCTTACTGAGGCATTCTTTCCTCTGCAAAGCCTCAGTCTAGCCCACTTAGCAAATTAGCATTTAAAGATACCATGGATCCCAAGCCTCATTTCCTCCCAAATATTTATTAAGTACCTATTATGTGCCAATCACCGTGTAATGATTATATCTTAGGTTCTTCCTCTGCCCTCCTAAAGGAGTATCTGGAGTCAGGAGAGGTTACTCCTGACTCCATCTAGATACTCCCAGAACCTTCTCTGCCACCACCTGCTTACCCCTTCTTTCTAGAAGGCTGCAGTTTCCATCATGCAAACTGCAGGCATGGTGCTATCCTTCAACTCCCAGAAGGCAAGTTTGGCTAAAGGACAGAAGAGAGCGCAGTTTCTCTGCCCCCTGAACCTTAGCCAGGGTTGTCCTAAGAGGCACAGGCAGCCACTACCTTCAAAACAGATCATCCTCCAAATGGTGCCTCCTTGGGGTATAAATCCCCTTGCCTCCCTCCTCCCCTAAGAAGGCTGCTTTTGTGGTTTTGGGGCACAATTTAAGCCTCTGATGACCAACCCTTTGCCCTACGGTTGCCCACGATAGTGAGATTCATCTCTGATTGTTTTCCCATAACTCCATCAGACAGGGCTGTACCCTTCACTGATGTGCCTGCCCGTCAGCACAATCTCCAGATGCCTCCCCCAAGTAATGGCCCTTTTAGGTGGAAACCTAACACGCTTCTCCCTGAGAGCTTCAACCACAGGCACCATGGACAAGGCCTGCCAGGTTCCTGCTGCTGATAAACTATGGAAGGGAGGGGCATATTTTTTATTACTTATGTAAACTCTTGTTCCAGAAAGCTTTAATGGGTGTGGGAGTGTTCTAGGTTTGCCGGGTCTGTGTGCATGGGTGTGGGGTTTTCCTGTGTTCACCAGATCTCACTATGAAATGTATTTTTATGTGGGGCTTTAATGGCTGCAAATGGCAGAGATGAATGTACACTCTGCTCCTGGTGTAATTTCAAGGCCCCCTTTGTGTTCACCAAACAGAGGTATCTGAGTGAAGGTCAGTCCTAGCTTCTTCCCTTCTGCTATATTCTGGGCCTATTTATGCCTAGTGATATTTATGTAAGAAAACTGAAGACTGATGCTCTTCCAAGGCATTTCTCAGATCCCCTCCCTGTCCATTTGAGCCCCTCTAATTATATCCTGTGACTTAAACGAAGGGAAAAATACATGATTTTTAAAACACAGGACACGTTGAGGCAGTGTGCTGACTGAATATGCTAAGAAGGCCCCCATGAGTCCACACACATCACCATCATTATGGTCCTCGTGACCATGGGAGCTCATATGTTGCCCAAGGTGACTGTATGAGATACATTAAGATGGATTTAGAAATGTATCAAAGGAAAAATTGGTAATATTCTTGTCTCCCCTGCCAGCGATGGCCCAGGCGAGATCTCTGTTTAAGCAGAAAAGAAACTGATCTTTTAACAAAAGCTAAGGTAAACTCTTCTGTCATTTCTATCACCAAAGGGGTGGGGAGCAGAGACAATTTTTGTGGCTGCATGAGGAGCCTTAGCCAGAGAAATAAATAATTCCACTCAGAGAGCGGAAGGGTGCTCTCTCTGAGCAGGCATATGCCCGTGTATGTACATATATACATACATTTTCTCTCCTAACCACATCCATCGCTAACATTTATAGGAAAGCATTTAAACACACACACACACACACACACATACACATACACAGAAATCTATCCATCTATACTGTCTCCACAGGGAAATAATTTTCTCTTTGCCTCTACTGAACTTACATAATACCCCCACCCCCTTGTTCCAACCTTAGAATGGAGTCCTCTGGGGGCAGCTGCAAAGCACTCTCCCTAGGACAGATGGAGCCTCCCTCATCTACTCTGTGGGTGGTTTTAGAGCCCCATGAGTCAACCGGGACTGAGGGCTGTGCTGGTAGTATGTGTTTGAGGCTCGCCTGGCTGATTCACAGTGATGAGTATGTCAATAATAACAATTATGAGAATTATGATGCCTAATAAAGATTTTTTTCTTCCAAGTCCCATCTACAATTCTTTCATTGGGGTGTTTTTGCCAAGTCTTACTCAATTTGACTCCAGTTTAAAAGAAAAAAAACAAACTAAAACATTTAATAGTTCATTGCATCTCCAATGTAGACCCAAAACAAGAGAAGGGACTTCAAAGGGGCTGAAGTCCAGTCAATGTGTGCTGCTCTGTGCCACCTTATCCTGGATGCCTGGGGCCTGGAGAGATCTGCACCAAATTTAGATGGCCTGGAAAAAATGCAGGCCTTATTGAGAGCAAAAAATGTTCCAGGTCAGAAATGAAGTGTCAGCAGCTCTCAATAGGGCTCACCTCATTTCTTACCCTTCTCCCTTTGTCCTAAGAAGTGTTTCCCCAGAAATGAGGACCTGGGTCATTGCTGCATAAGCCCCCCAAAATAAACCTCAAGGATCACTAGGGGCTTTCTCAGAATTAAAGTGGGGGCAGGTTTATTTTAAATTAAAATCCAGTCTATTTCTTAAACATGTCCAAATATTGAGACTTAGAACCTAGGAGGCAGTACTGTCGGGGGAAGTTCAACTTGCTACTTCGCCTAGCCCATTTAAGGCCGGTCTTTGCGGAAAGCACGAGTGTGCAGTCCAGCCTCCGTAGCGGGGGATACCCGGCTAGGCTTCGCCACCCACCCGGCCTGCGGCCCCACCCCCAGGGCTTTCCAGTGACCTGCTTTCCAGCGTGCAGGAGGCTTTCACTTTTCTCTTTCTCCAATGCCCCTGAGACCTCTAAATTGAGCAAGGCGAAGAGGAGCAGGAGCTGGGCCCCAAGGCCCTGGGTCGTCCTGCATTTCCCAAAGCTTCGGACTGATCCGAGGTTCAGGGGTAGCCGCGGAACCCCCACGGTGAAGACAGCCCTGGAGGGCCCACCTCTTTCCCCCTGCCGCTCACCTCCGTTTCCCAATTTGGCTCAAGCGCCAGATGGACACACGACAGTCAACGTTAGAGACGATTACAGAGTCGGGGTGGGAATAGGGGGAGGGCCAAGGCGGGGGTACATCTTTAGCTTTGAAAAATGGGACGTGGCAAACCTAAGGCCTTGGCAGAATGGAATGTCCTCCCTTCTCGGCACCCCAGCGCTTGCCCAGCCGCAGGCTGCGGCCTAGACCCTGCGCCTTCCCGCCGTGGCTCCCGGCCTGGCCTGCGCGTGCGCGGGGAGGGCCAGGGGCCGTTCTTCTCCCCTCATCCTCCTCCAGGCCGCCTTCCTGTCCACTCTAGAAGCTGCAATCTCCATAACCTCATCCCGCACCCCGGAAAGCCTCAGAATGTGCGAGAAAGAGGGGCGGGCACAGCCCAGGGAGGAGGTTGAGACTGGGGCTCTACCGAAAGGTCACTGTTCAGCCACTCCCCCGACTCCCCACCAACCCGGCGGCAGGGTGAAAGCACTTTAAGGGTGGATTTTTGGAAGGGGAGGGATTTCCGTCCCAGTGCATCCTACGTGACTCCCCTTTACGGCGCCCAGCCTCTCCTATCCCCATACCCACGGTGACCTGGCCACAGGGCCGGGGCAGCGGGCACCTTCCCCCAGGACCTAGCAACACGTCCTCATCATCCCCAACACCCTCCTTCCGCACCCTCACAGCACTCTCTAGAGAAGCCAAAACAGCAACACAAAACCCTCAGCCCAGAAGGAAAATACACATTTCTCCTTTAGCCTTGATGCTAGTCTTATGCCACAGGAGAGGGAGCCGAGAAATTGGTCTGAAAGAGAGAAGCAGACATGCTCTTTCTTCGTGAACCTCTGAACCCTTGCCGCTCTCCCAGGAGTCCTTCCCGTTCCCTGGGCGCGGTCTCTCTTCTAAAAAGAACTTAATTCCCTCCTTTTCCTCACCTGCTGGGCCCACCAGGGTGCAGAGTCCATGATGTGAGGCTCCTTCGGATTAACAGACCAGTGCCCTGAGATAACCTTTAGAGCCCTGGTCTCAAGGTCATGTGCCCCAGGAAAAGGAGGCCGACTGGCCTCAAGAGACCACAGGTCCGGACCAGAACGTGCCTGGCAAAGGTCATGCCACGGAAAGCTTCTGACATACAGGAAAGTGCACCTGGACTTCACAGGGGGCCTCCCTTCAGCCCCCTCTCACACTTACACAGATTGATGTGGCAATATTTATTCCCATTTAATTGAGACACTGGTTTAATTTCAGATTGCCTCGGTTTAAGGCCCAATGGGGTTTTCTGCAGCTCTTTTCCCTAGTGCCTCTACAGAAACTAATTGCTGTTAATATCCAATTTTGGCTTTATTATTCGTTAGCCAATTATGTATCCCATAGCCCAGGCCCCTTGCTGCTTACTGCCTCTGCTGGAATCAGCTAACACTATGCCTGGCTTCTGCTTTTTTCCCTTTGCCTGATTCAGACCCCTCCCCCACCCCTAGATGATTTACAGGGCACATCAGTCATTTTGTTTGTCCCAGCAGTTAGCGCAGTTGTGGGGGGGGGGGGTTACTTTGAGACTTTTTTTTTCTCCTTTTGAGAGAAATTTCTTCTTCGCAGGTGAAGTATACAATCGGCACTTTTTAGAAAAGAAAATTTAAGTTTTTCAACTCTCTCTTCACCACCTCTGGGCCTCCTTGTTCTGGAGCGGTTTTTGGAGTAGCCTGTTTCAGCCAGAAGCAAGGGTGCCTCATCCTTAGAGTTTCTCCTGCAGCCTGGCTCTCCTGTCACCTCCCCCAGGGGCCGCCTGCGAACTACCTACTGCATGTATATGACACCTTGGACTCTAACAGTGCCCAGACCATGTCATTTCATATTTCAAGGAGGGAAACTTGAAAATGTGATTTGAAAAAGGAACGATTTTCAGAGGTGAGGAGGCAGCTTTTGTCTCTACCACAGATACCCTGGAAACCGCTCCTGCTTTCACTCCTTAGCATGTGGAGCTGATGCAACTGGGGACAAGAGCCTTAAAAAAAAAAGTAGTTTTTTGCCTCCTTTTATTTGTGTGCCCCGAGTTCACTGATACACAGAAGCAAGCACTTCCCATTACTGGTGCTCTGGAAACAGGAAAATAAAAGTAAAAATCATAACGACAGCAGGAAGATCCTTCTTTGTCTGTTTTCCCTTCTTCCAGCCCCCCTTTGAATTAATGCTTTAAATGCTCTGATGTGCTCTTACATTTATCTCTGGCAGTTCTATAGCAACCTGCATAGTGTCAGCATCGGGATCGAATGGAGAGAAAACAAAATGTCAGAGCAACTGGTTTTAGCTGAGGCCTCCCTGAGCTACCTGGAGGCCCCCTCCCCTTCTGATAAAGCCAGAGGAGGCTGAAGGCTTTCATCATAGCCTGGGAATCCCATGGTCAGGTTTTTCAGAGGAAGGAAGTGAGGGTGCATGTAGGTCTGGAACACTGTTAAGAAGGTGCCTTACACATAAGGCTCAGTAAATACCACCAAATTGGATGTAATTAAATTAGCAGCAGCTGTCCTGCTTTTCTTGCAGAAAAGCTCCAATTGTGCATTCAGGCCTTTTGGGCAGAGAATAGAGTGACCTCACAGAATGAAGGGGTCTAAAGATGTTTCTGGTTCGTCTCCTAGCCTCAGCCTTGCTTAACTCATCCAGGTGTCTGGAGTTTGATTTCCAAGTGGTCCATGCGTTGTAGAGACTGTGTACCTGCCCAGTCCCAGACGTAAATTCAGAGTAAAAACAAACAAACAAACAAACAAACAAATCCTTCTATCTTCCTTGTAGAGCACTTCTTTCACTTTCTAATTACCCTTCTATGCAAATCTCTCCCTTTCGTCACCCCCAATCACATCTCATCCGAGGTCTGCCCCATGGGGGTGTGCTGTAAGTAAACACAAAAATACCAATTCTATTCCCTTCTACTGTCCTCCTCCCAGCCCGGTGAAAACATCTATATTCTCAATGGTCAACAGGTGTTAGGAGAAAATCAGTGATGCCAAGCCATCTCATACCAGTATGTGAATGGCTCAGTCTCTTAATTGTCCCAGAGATATTTCCACTTTAGAAGAGATGCTTAATGTAGCAAGTGGGATTCAGTTGTTGGAGTTTCTTGTAAAGGCATTTAAAAGTGGGAAAGCAGAGAAACATCAACTTGGGAAAGTTGGGAAATACCAGCTTTCCCACTTTTTGTGTGAGGAAAGCATCGTTGCCAGACGGACCAATGCTCCAAACACATAGATATGACATAGTTCATTAAGAAACACATTCCAAGTGAGTATCTGGGTGGCTCAGTCGGTTGAGCGTGTCCAGCTTCAGCTCAGGTCATGATCTCATGGTTCGTGAGTTCGAGCCCTGCTTTGGGCTCTGTGCTGACAGCTCAGAACTTGGTGTCTGCTTCAGATTCTGTGTCTCCCTCTCTCTCTGCCCCTCCCTGCTCATGCTCTTTCTCTCCCTCTCAAAAATAAATAACATTTAAAAAATTTTTTTAAAAATCCCACATTCCAAGAACCCCAAATGAATCCTTGTTGGTTCCCACCTTAAGCTCTGACATTATACTAGTCCATATAGAAGGCAGGGAGGAGCACCTAGAGCCTTTAAGAAAAACACCTGTGATTTTTGCATAATAAATGCCTACTGGCCCAGGCTATGGCCACCACATTTAAAACCACCCCTTTCATGTCACTTTGCATAATTGTGAATTCTGATTTTGCTGTTCCATGAATCACAATTATTCACTTAAATGCTGGCCTATATGACATGGTGATCCCACTTCACTCCAGAATCCAAAGCAGACTCAAAGGAGTTCCAGGCACAATTGGAACTGGGTAGAGCTTGACTTTGCCACAGTCCAGCATTGGTTTTGTTCACTTTCCTCTCTCTAATTGACCCTTCCCTTGTCTAGTGGAGCTCCCTCTTCCCCTGACACCCTGACTGTGTCCTGTCCCCACAGCGCATCTATGTTTCAGACAATGGCAAAGTCAGGACCAGGAGCATGTTCTTGTAGGGCAAGAAGGAGAAAAGGTTGTGACTTTTTTCCAGCACATACAGTAACTGCCTTCTCAGCTTTCTGCCAACCTCTTAGAAAACTTGGATTTGGAAAATGTCAAATGTCTCTCATCTTTCCACTCTTCCTCTTCTACCTCAGCATCTCGCCACCTTCTTGTGGACAATTAATCAATAGCAACAAGGTAGCATGAGAAGTTAGGAGCATAATCTTGCTGCCAGGCCATACTGCATCCCTGTTGCGTTAAACCTGTCTTATTCAATTCCTGAATCACTCATCATTCTATTGACTAAAACCTATCCAAGACAGCATTTGGGGCATCTAGGAACATTATTTAATGCAATACCAGAGCCTCCCAGAAGTCTGGAGGGATTTGGTTTTCTTCCATTTTTTGAGGCCTCCAGGATATTATAAAATTAAGACGTGCCGAAAGCAGGGTTACCAAACTTGTGATGTACTTTATATGCTTATAGTTAAGAATTTGACGGGTATTGAGGAGGGCACCTGTTGGGATGAGCACTGGGTGTTGTATGGAAACCAATCTGACAATACATTTCATATTAAAAAAATAATACATGAAATAAAAAGAGGAACTATTGATTTTTAAAAGAAAGAAGAATTTCGAATTACATGATTAATGTCTGCTTTCAATTCTGCTACTCAACCTGGGTGGTATGTATAGCATCTTCCAAAAATGTTACCAAAAAGTCTGCATATGAGACCCTTTGTGACTCTGGCACCCGAGCAGAAAATCCTGTATGCTCAGGCATAGCCCTTGGCCCCCAGAGAGAGCATAGCATAGGGTGTATGATTGCAAGCTCTAGCATCAGACCACCTCTGTTTGATTCTTGGCTCCATCACCGGGCTATGTGACATAAGGTACGTTGCTAAACCTCTCTGAGCATATTCTGTAAGACAGTGATGATAATTATGCTACCTACTTTATAGAGTTGTTGTCAGGATTAAGTTAGACAACGCGTGTTAAAATGTTTAGTGTAGCACGGAGCAGTATTCAACAGAATTATATGCAAGCATATATGGAATTTTAAGCTCTCTGGTAGCCACATTTTAAGTAGAAAGAAACATGTGACATGAATTTTAATCATGTTTTATTTAACCCAATATATGTAACCCAAAACATTATAATTTCAACATGTAATCAATATAAAAATTGTTACTAAGATATTTAACATTCTTTTATTCATCGTTAGTCTTCAAACTTTGATGTGTATGTTATACTTACCATTTTAGTCAATAGAATGACTCAATTCATATGCTAAATTTTCATCAGAAATACTTGCCTCATACTCCAATTTCATACAGTGTATAAAGAGGTAAATTCACATGCCCAAGTTAGTTCTAACCATTTTTAACAGTTTCTAATAACCAAACAGAGCATGTGTTTTTAACCTTAAATTAAAGATTCCATTCTTCAGTTGTAGTAGTCATATTTCAAATGCTCACTAACAACATGTAGCCAGTGGCTCCCATGCCAGACAATGCAGGTTTCAGCATAATACTTGGCACACAGTAAGTGCTCAATAAATGCTTACTGGCCATTACTCTCAGGGTCCATCCCTCCCCAGACACAGGGAATGACTCCTTCTCTTCCCTCAGATTCTAGATTGGACCAGGCCTGTCCTTTGCTCTACCCAGGGCCTGTGAGACGAGCCCTTCCTGACCTTCTCCTCTGT
Source organism: Prionailurus viverrinus (assembly GCF_022837055.1). Lineage (NCBI taxonomy): Eukaryota > Metazoa > Chordata > Mammalia > Carnivora > Felidae > Prionailurus > Prionailurus viverrinus. The sequence goes on along the minus strand of NC_062564.1, from coordinate 50,831,133 downwards.
GATTTCATGAAGCCTTCTGCAATTGCTAGGAATATTTTGCTCTGTGCATGTGTAAGGAGCAGGGAGAGCAAGGCTTTTGTGGAGGGTTATTCTTGGCAACAATAACTTGGTACATCTGTGCAACAGAAATGACAGGACTAACGTGGTCACACTAGTGACTGACATTTGTTCCTATTCACAGACCAAATTGTATGTGAGAGAAAATAGACACGAGTATGGGACATGCTCCTAAATTTAATTCTGTGCTAATTTCTCATACTGTTAATTACGGACCTTTTCTAGCTTTCTCCATATTCATTTTTCAAGCAATTTTTATTAAAATCTTGCTGTGTGTCAAACATTGGTGTCAGCTAGGAGGAACTTGTAGATACATAGGATTCACTCCCTCTCTGCCCTCAGTAATCTTACAGACCAGTAGAAAAACTAAGGTAAGTGTGATTGGTGTCATGAGAGAGACAGTCAAAATGCTAGGAGAGTTCAAACAAAAGAAAAATGCCTTTTCCAATGAGAGAGTTAGGGAAACTTCAAGAGGCAGGTGGGATATTGAGGGGAGGGGAGCATCCTAAATGGAAAGATTAGCTTGAGGACCATCCCAGGGATGTGAAGACTCTGCAAGACTAAGCCTAGGTATAATGACAACATACCAGAAAGAAAGTGTGGGGCCAGATTGCATGTGGGAATTGCTGGATCATATAATGTCTTAGTCAGCTCAGGCTGCCATAACAAAATACCACAGACTGGCTGGCTTAAACAACAGAAATTTATTTTCTCACAAGTCTGGAGGCTGGAAGTTCAAGATCAGAGTGCCAGCATGGTCGAGTTCTGGTGAGAGCTCTCTTCCCGGCTTGCAGATGGCTGTCTTCTTGCAGTGTCTTCATGTGACAAAGAGGGAGAAAGAGAGAACTCTGGTCTTTTTTTATAAGAGCAATCATGATAGTCCCACCCTCACCCAAGCCTAATCGCCTCCCAAATACCATTTGCCAAATACTATTTGCCATCTCCAAATGCCATCACGTGGGGAGTTAGGGCTTCAACATATGAAGTTGGGGTGGGAGGGACACAATTCAGTTCATAGCACATAGTAATCCTATTTTTTAATTTTTTGAGGGACCACCATACTGTTGTCTATAGTGGCTGCACCATTTTACATTGCCACCAACAGTGCACAAGGATTCCAGTTTCACCACAACATTGCCAACCCTTGTTATTATTCTGTTGTTGTTTTTTTCTTAATAGCAATCACCCGAGTGGATGTGAGGTGGTATCTCGTTGTGGTTTTGGTTTGCATTTTTCTCAAGACTAGTGGTGTTGGAGCATCTTTCATGTGCTTATTGGCCATTTATATATCTTCTTTGGATAAATGTCTGTTCAAGTCCTTTGCCCATTTTTTAATTGGGTTTTGTTGCTGCTGTGACAATCATTACTCTGAGGCAGTTCTGACAAATGGAGTGGAGTCAGGAGTCCTAACCCACTGAATAAAATTTTACTGCCCTAAGTCTAATATCAGGTAGTCGCCCTGGTCACCTGCATACCCTCTGATCATCACGTGTCTCCTGGCACTTTGTGCTTAAATCCTCAAATGTTCCTCCTTGGTTGGATTTTTGAAACCCTTCTTGCCTGCCTCCAATTCCTCAGGGCAAGGCTTGACCACTGGAGGATTCCTATTCCAAATCTGATGAAGGACTTCAAACAGTAGTATGTTTACATCCATGACCCTGACCTCTAGCATATTACTCAGAACTCTGATGATTTCAAGTGACAGACACCCAATGTGAACCAGTTTAAGCATGAAGGGGAATTTAGTGACTCATGAAACCCTGTACAAGAATCTGTTTGTAACTAAAGGACGGCTGGAAACATGCACTCTTTTAGTCTTCTGTCTCTATGCCTTTCTGCTTGTATTTAATTCTTCTCTTTCTGCAAACTGGCCTCTGCTTCCCAGGTCTTCACAGCAAGACATGTGGCCATTGGAATTTTCCTGGGTTTTACATTTTATAGCCTGCTTAGGTCAGGTGCCCACCCCTGGGCCAATCAACTTGACCAAAGAGATGGAAAGCCCCAACTGGTTAAGTGTGAGTTAGGTGTAGGCATGGAGCTCCCATGTTAACTGTGGATGTAAGGGAGGGGTGTCCACCTAGAAAAAGGTACTGGCTAGTTAATACCACAGTGTTCTGTGACCACCCATGTCCTGTGAATGGTGCCCTTGGACTTGTGATGGAGGTCCTGGTAGAATATCCTATTTCTGGACTCAAAGCCACCAGGCTGGTATCTCTCTCCTATACCCTCCCTCTTCAGAAGGCCTCAGCACCAGAGCCCATTACATCCTCTGGAGTCCTGTAGTTTATTTATTTATTTATTTTAATTTTTTTTAACGTTTATTTATTTTTGAAACAGAGAGAGACAGAGCATAAACGGGGGAGGGGCAGAGACAGAGGGAGACACAGAACTGGAAGCAGGCTCCAGGCTCTGAGCCATCAGCCCAGAGCCCGACGCAGGGCTCGAACTCATAGACCGTGAGATCGTGACCTGAGCTGAAGTCGGACGCTTAACCGACTGAGCCACCCAGGCGCCCCTGGAGTCCTGTAGTTTAAAATGCTAATCACTTCTGACCCTGGTGCCAAGCTCCCAGCAAGCTTCAGGGTCAAGTTTAGTTTATGAGAGAAGCTGGTTGTGAAGACCACAAATTGTTACTTTTTTTTTTTAACCAACTGTATAACATTTGGTGATTTTCACAACACCACCCTGCTTCTATCTTACTGTGTTCTCTCCCTCGCAAGCCACTAATACTTCTTATCTCCTCCCTAAGAAAGGAAAAGGTGGGGGGAGCACCAGAAATGCCTATGGCCTCATCTCCCAGGGGTTCCTGGACACAGAGTAATTTGGGACCTGAAGGAAATCCCCACAGAAAGGCCCTGCCTCCAGGCCTCACTAATTCTGGATTTAATTCTCTCCTGTGAGCCAGGCATTGAATTACTGTCCCCCAGCCCCCATACCTCCTGTTTTCCATTGTCTCATCTAATAAAAGTTCCAGATCTGAAAGTATCTGAGACCCTAACCCTAATCCAATTAAACCTGCAAAAGCAACTAGACTTGGGAAAGACAAAGAGGTGAAGAGGTTAATAGCAGACAGAACCTCCACTGAAGAGCTAAATTAGCCTTGCCCACCTCAGGAGAAATGTTAAAAGCAGATTACTAAGACTGCTGTTGGTGATTAACATTTGCTCAAAATTCTAAGTAGCTGATTTTTTTCCCCAAGTTAAATGTTAACCTGAGGAAAGAAGGACAGGAGCTATGGGAGAAGAATGTAAAAGAGAAAACAGAAAGAAAGGCCTGTTGTGTGGATGTCTTCCTCCCAAAGTAGTGGGGATTGAGAATGCTTAGGAACCGCTTCCCATTCCCCTTTGTTTCCTTCTTAGGTAGGAAAGATGGAGATTTTCACCACCTTCATTCAACAGAGAAGCTGTGCTCCAGGATGCAGGAAGCAGGGTACCAAGCCTGAACTTGACAGGGAGGTTGGAAGCTACCTGGAAGCCTTCCAGTTTTGTATCCTATCTTGGTCAGTTAGGGCTACTATAACAAATACCATAGGGCACCTGGGTGGCTCAGTAGGCAAGTGTCCAACTTCCGTTCAGGTCCCCGTATGGAGCTCTCTGCTGTCAGCGTGGAGCCTGCTTCAGATCCTCTGTCTCCCTCTGTCTGCTCCTCCCACACTTGTGTTCTTTCTCTCTCTCTCTGTCTCTCTCAAATAAATATAAATAAATAAATAACATAACATAACATAAAAAAAAAAAACCAAGTACATAGCCTGGGTAGCATAAACAACAGACTCTTACTTCTTACTATTATGGAGGCTGGGAAGCCAACTCAATTGCTGGTGAAGACTCTCTTCGTGGTTTGCAGACATCTGCCTTCTCCCTGTGTCTTTAAGGTTTATTTATTTATTTATTTATTTTTATTTTTTGAGAGAGAGAGAGACAGAGCATGAGTGGACGAGGGGCAGAGAGTAAAGGAGACACAGAATCTGAAGCAGGCTCCAGGCTCTGAGTTGTCAGCACAGAGCCTGACATGGGGCTCAAACTCACAAACTGCAAGATAGTGACCTGAGCTGAAATTGGATGCTCAACCGACTGAGCCACCCAGGTGCCCCTATTCCTGTGTCCTTACGTGGCAGAGAGAGAGCTCTGGTCTCTCTATCCCCTTGTAAGGGCACCAATCATCATGGGGTCTCCATCCCCATGACCTCATTCAAACAGTTACCTCCCAAAGGCTCCACCTCCAAATATCATCACACTGGGGATTAGAGTTTCAACATACAGATTTGGGGGTAGGGGAGGATGGAAACATCCAGCCCAAAGCAATACTTGTGAATCTGTGAGGTGGGTTTGTTCTGATGCAACAAATAACTAACACTGAAAAAGCCCGATCTCTACTCAGTGTTCTGGGGCACTTTGGTGCATCAGGACCATATTCTTGGTGCAAATAAATATATTGATTTTCCTTGATATCCTGTGATAGAGGTTTCATTTGCCATGATGAAGAGTAGAAAGAGTATGATGTGAGTGTGTACGTGTGACTCTTTGTGAATACCATTAGTAGGATGTCAGTGTAGATAGAAATTCAGTCCAGCAAGCAGGGAGTCACAAGAGTAATGCGCAGAACAGCACTACATTAAGGCACTAATCCAGATGTATGGGAAGAAACAAAGAAAAATTGGATATGGATCTTAAGTTTTAGAAACTTACAATACAGGGAAGAGAAGACTTGTATAAAGGGCTAAAAACATAACAGAAAGTGATAATTAACATAGACTGCTGTTAAAAAAGTCATGTAGTTTCAAGAATGTAAAACGGTGCGGCCACCATGGGAAACAGTACCAGTTTCCTCCAAAAATTACAAATTGAAGGACCACATAGTCCAGCAACCCCACTTCCAGGTACAAATCCAAAAGAATTGAAAGCAAAGTCTCAAACATATATTTGCACATCCATGTTCATAGCAGCATTATTTGCAATGGCCAAAAAGGTGAAAGCAGCCCATGAGCCCATCAATAGATGAATGGATAAACAAAATGTCATCTATCCATACAATGGAATATTACTTAGTCTTAAACAGGAGTAAAATTCTGACACACATGACAACATGGATGAACCTTGAAGACATTAGGCTAAGTGAAATAAGCCAGTCACAAAAGGACAAATCCTGGATGATTCCACATACATGAGGTACCTAGAATGGTTAAATTCATAGAGAAAGACAGGAGAACGGTGGTGCCAGGGCCTGGGGAGAGGGAAGGTTGGGGAATTGTTTAATGGGCACAGAGTTTCAGTTTTGCAAGATGAAGAGTTCCATGGACAGATGGTGGTGATGACTGCACAAAAATATGAATGTATTTTTCATTAGCACTGAATGGTGCACTTTAAAATGGCCAAGATGATAAGTTTTATAAGTGTGTATTTTGCCACAATTTTTAAAAATATCATGTTATTTCAGACAAGACTTCCTGGAAGAGGTAGCATGGACCTGTGCCTGAAAGGGCAGGTAAATTTCAACATGTAAAGAGGAAAAAGGACAACAGAAACAGAAGGAAGAATGCAAAATGTCCAAAGGCAGACATATTCATAAGAAGACACAGTGAGTGGTTTGTTTCCTGGAACAAGCGTTTAGGAAGGAAAGTAGGCTTCAACAGCCTAGACGACGGGGCTTTGAAATCCAGGATTTTATTCTCTATGCCAGCATATCCAGCGTTTCCGTGGTGTGGTCCACAGAACACTGGTTCCATGAGATGCTGTGGGTAGAGGGGAGGAGTACTCCCTGTTCCACTGCAACAGTAATGGAGTAATAATAAGTAATAAGTAATCCCAATAGAGATTAATGGGTTTAGCTCTGCGACCACTTCTTCTACCCATCTTGGCCTGCAGAGGGAAGACACTACGGAACTTTCTCATTCATTCCTGATGCCCTTGGTAAAATGATGTATCCTCTGGGCCTTCCCATGGAACATAATCCGCTGGTGGATCTTCTTCTGGCCTCCAGTTATAAGTCCATTCTAGTATACCCACTTCCTCTTTCTGCCTTCTACTACCATCTTCCAGAGTAACTCAGGCATTTTCCACTTTGCTTAGTGTTGGCCATTGTCTTTTTCCGGGCTTCTAAGAGCAATCCCAGCAAGCAGCTGAGTTTTTTCCATCCTCTGGGGTCTTCAATAGAGTGTTAAATCTCATGAGGGGCTTCCAAATCAATACATTTTTTTTAATCTTTATTTTTGAGAGACAGAGTATGAGTGGGGGAGGGGCAGAGAGAGAGGGAGACACAGAATCTGAAGCAGGTTCCAGGCTCTGAGCTGTCAGCACAGAGCCCAACATGGGGCTGGAATCCATGAACTGTGAGATCATGACCTGAGCTGAAGTCAGACACTCAACCGACTGAGCCACCCAGGTGCCCCATCAAGTCAATACATTCTTGCCTGTCCAGCATCACATCCCATGTACTTGATCAAGTACCCCTAAAATCCAATCCCAGACATGCCCCCCAGCTCCTGCCAGTATATGTCATCTAGTTTTTATAATTCTTTAGGTATAAAGTCTCTTTTCTCCTTCATTTTGCTGAGCACATCTCCAGTCAGATTTAAATCTATGCTGAAATTTAACTAGTTATCAGCCTGGCAGCCAGGAGAGGAGATGAGGTCAACTCCTTAGGGGAGGCACCCAATTGTAGGGGAATGATTTCTGCAGCATCTTCCAGCACAACAAAAATTCTGGGCCTTACTAGGGAAGGATGAGCTACCTCTGCAAGCCCAGAAGGTCCGATGGTGGTTGTAGAGTTAACATCTTCAACATCCATCCAAATGCCCAGTCTCATGTTTTAAGGTCCCAGGCTGCCATAACATAATACCACAGACTGAACAGTTTAAACAACAGAGAGTTATTTTCTCACAGCTCTGGAAGCTTGGAAATCTAAGATCAAGGTGCTGACCGATTTGGTTTTTGGTGAGAGCTCTCTTCCTGGCTTACAGATTGGCTGCCTTCTTTCTGTGTCCTCACATGGCAGGAAGAGAGATCTCTGTTTCTCTTCTTGGAAGGCCACAGTCCTGTCAGATTAGAGTCTCACTCTTATTATCTAATTTAACTTAATTACCTTCTAAAAGTCCTGTCTCCAAATACAATCATGCTGGTGATTAAAGCTTCAACATATGAATTTGAGGGGAACACAATTCAGTTCATAGCACAGATTTTCACAGTGCCCTGTCCTTTGCATAATGCACCTGCCTTAGCTGAGCATTCAAACATATTTGGGGCTTTGTGACTCACAATGAGGTCTTCAGCCTGCTGCTCAAGTGTGTCTGCCTTTTCACTCTGGGTGGAAAAAGCCTCTTTGTGAACTACCACCAAGGCATTCTGGATCTTGCATTTAGCCATTATCTGCTTTTTAATAGCCTTCAGTCTCTCATTATCCTTTTGCAGGATACCAGTACAACTTTGCAGTAATCAGTCAACTCCATTGTCTCTGTAGGCACTGTTTTCCCCGTTTTCTCCCCAAATTTCTGTATCATCACACCGGCCACAGAATTACCCTCCACCATGACATTTTCTCAAGTCACCACCAGTGATAGCTTTAGCAATTGAGCCACCACATTGTGGTGACTATTCGTGACCCACCTACTAATCAAAATGGCTTCCTATTTCTATATTGGGTGAGTGATGGGCATACCCATCTTGCCCCTTATTTTTTCACACCACTCTCACACCACTTCACTTGTGTTAGTCCAAGTCCTCTGAGAATCAAACCCACGAAAGGAATAAGCATGCAAGGGGAAATGCCTATGGGAGAGCAAATGGGAAGAAAGCCCCAAAGGCTAGAGAGCCATGTCATATCACTTCTCCCAGGTGAAGGAGAGAGGGAGGAAAGAAGGTTAGATGGAAACATCCTGGACTGCCATGAAGTCTAAGAAAGTTTCAGCAAGGCCACTAAGAAGTACTGGAGTCAACATCAACTATCAGTATCCTTGCACATTTAGTCACTGACTGGGAGTACCCAATGGGAAGTCCTGACTCAGCACAAATACTGCTGCGGATTTCAGAAAAAAGAGCCAGGGAAATTGGTCCCTTATGATCCCTGTAGCTAGAAGTCGGCCAAGCTCAGTCACTACTCCACAGTGCTCCAGGCCTTCTCTGACTCCAACTGGGAAGAAAGAGAAAAAAAAAATGTTACATTCAACAAAAGAATAAACACATCATGTTTTTAAATCCTTGAATGTTGATCTCAATATCCACTTCTTCCAATTAATTGCAGAGGTAAACTTCTTATCACTGCATAATCTCCACCATATTGGTAGGTATTTGTTATTTTCTCCTACAGGTCAAAAACAACACTGATGGCAGTCTGTGAAGGCAAGGGTGCTAAAGGCCATCTTCACATTTTGCCCCCCATAATTTTTTTGATAATTGCCTTCTGAGAAGCTCACCACTGAGAAGTGTTCACAATGATTTGCCACTGCCATGGCATCATTTTATAATGTTCACAATGTGAGGCTAATCTCTGTGCATGAAAGTTTAATGCTCGATCAAAGCATATCCCCATGCTACCTCTGAAAGGAAAGGAGTGGGCAGGTGGGATCGTGTCCCTTTACCCAGAAAGGAGAAACTCAAGTCCATGGGAGCAGAGTGGCCACTGTGCAGAGTTGATCTGGTGCAGGCCTGAGTCCCTCTGGTTGACAAAGGCATTCCCCGGGTGCAATTACATGTCGGTCCTTTGTCAATGGTTTTTTTATATCTCTACTCAGCTTTTTTCTTTTATTTTATATCCCATTCCAGATCCTTCTGACACTAGTCAAAATCAATTCGCAGCCATGAAAGGCAAGTTCATAAGCTCCACCTAGCCTAACTCATATAAAATTAGAGAAAAAGATCCTCTAGGTTGTCAGTTCAGCATTTATCGAGCTCCTGCTGCATACCAAGCACACACTGTTAAGTCCTGAAATACAGAAATAAGATCCCGGCCCTACTTTCTGAAAGCTCCCAATCAACTCTTCCACAGTCCTCATGCTCCTCACTGCATTTGGAGTGCCAGGGTCTAAATTATTCACAGAGGATAAAATGGTCTATTTTGGGGTAACTCCTATCACACTTCGTGGTGGCTGCTTCCATTTTTAAAATAGCCTCAAGTGTGACTATTAATCAGGATATCATTAAAAATAATATCTGTCAGGATGACATTCATTTCTGTTCCATAAATAATGTCACCAGCATTGAATTCCTGAACAGTGGAACATTTACAGAGTTACAGAAGAACTCTAGGTAATGAGCTTCTGGAGGACAGGGCTGTGTCATTTGCCTTTCTGACACAGAGCACCTAGGACAGTGCCTGCCACAAAATGGGAGCTCAGCAAAGGTGTTCTGAATAAATTTAAAAATTCCTACATCTCACATTGTGACCGTGTGGTGAAAGTATGTAGCTCTTCTTTGTGACATCGAGCTCCAAGATTCAAAAAGTTTCCAAAACATCTTAATGTGTCTTAGAGACCATTATTGCTTTTTAAAAGTATATTTAAATCTTTAAAAGTGTGCTTATCTCACATCTCTTAGGTGAATACATTTTGTAAGTTCATTACTCAGTGTGTGAAAGGATACATAGTCCCATTGATTTTAAATCTACTTCTATTAAAGGTCAAGAGCTGCCTCTTTTTGAATGGGATAAAAATCAATGTCAGTGTTGCTTTGTCCACTTCTAATTTTCTCTAATGCTAATATTGTAGGCTTATTTAATTTTTTAAATTAGATTTTAGATAATTGTAGATTCACATGCAGTGGTAAGAAATAATACAAAGTGACCACATGCACCCTTCACCCAGTCTCCTACTAATGGAAGCATTTTACATAACTACAGTATAATATCACACCTGGGAAATTGGCATTGCTACAATCCACTGACCTTATTTAGACACTAGTTTTACATACACGTGTGTGCGTGTGTGTGTGTGTGTGTGTGTGTTCAGTTCTATGTGATCTTATCACAGGTGTAGATCTGTGTACTCACCACCCAATCAAGCTTTAGTACAGTTCTCTTGCCACAAAGATCTGGCATGCTACCATTCCAAAGCCACCTCCTTTCCTCCCTTCCCTCCCTAACCCCTGGCAACCACTACTTTGTTCTCTAGCTCTATTTAATAGAATGTTACATAAATGCAACCATATAGTAAGTAACCTTTCTTTTTTTTTTTTAACGTTTATTTATTTTTGAGACAGAGCATGAACGGGGGAGGGTCAGAGAGAGAGAGAGGGAGACACAGAATCTGAAACGGGCTCCAGGCTCTGAGCTGTCAGCACAGAGCCCCACGCGGGGCTCAAACTCACGGACCGCGAGATCATGACCTGAGCCGAAGTCGGAGGCTTAACCGTCCGAGCCACCCAGGCGACCCAGTAGATAACCTTTCAAGATTTGAGATCCACCCAAGTAGCTGCAGGTGTCAATAGTCTATTTCTTTTTCTGACAGAATAGTATTCCGTAGTATATATGGAATAGTATTCCATAGTATGTAGCACAGTTGAATAATTCACCTGCTAAAGGACACTTGGGTTGTTTCCAGTTTCAAAATCTATTTGATTTTATAAATTTTTTTTTCAAAAAATTAGGTCTTTGGGGGCACCTGGTTGGCTCAGTCAGTTGAACATCTGACTTTGGCTCAGGTCATGATCTCACTGCTCATGAGTTTGAGCCCCACATCAGGCTCTGTGCTAACAGCTCAGAGCCTGGAGCCTGCTTCAGATTCTGTCTTTGCCTCTCTGTCCCTCTCCCGCTCAGACGCACTCTCTCTCTCTCTCTCTCTCTCAAATATAAATAGAAACATTGAAAAATAAAATTAATTAATTAAATAAATAAAATATTTTAAATTAGGTCTTTAGCCATCAGTTTTATCATATTCAAAAGCCCAAATACTTTGTTTCCTCTCTTATCCCTATTGTTGCTTGTTCCTTTAACTTTTTAAAATCCTAGCATATTTTTCAGAGTCCTAGCATATTTTTCTGAGGTTTATTGACTAAAATTCCACATAGAAATCAGAATCAAGAACGCAATACTTTTAAATGATAGTACAATGATAATATTTTCTCTTATGTTTTTAATACCTTTCTTGGTTGGGCCCACACTTAGTTAACTTTTTTTGGCTACATGAAGCTGATAAACTCAGAGAACAGTCTAATATTTTCCACAAACAATTAGCCCAAAAAGCTGTAAGTATAGTTTGGATTATTATTTTTCTCAATATTCCATCTTTTATTTAGCCATGCTGAAACTCATTTGATACTTTTCTGCAGCTCAAAGAGTCTGGCAAGAGATTCTTCCATCCTATGACCCTCAGTTTGTGTTTTCACTACCTGGTAAGTTCTGTGCAGTCTGCATACTTGGAGACTGCACCTTGCAATCCCCTACCCTCCTTTTGTGTGCAGGTCCAGGGCTTCAAGCCAGCTTTTCTCAATTTCCTGTGACTGTGTCTCTTGCTAAGGAGTATCTTATTTATGACTGCTTTCTGTTCATCAGAAGCAAGGGATTCACTTGACTTTCCAGAGCCCTGAACCAGATTTCTGAGCTCTGGTAAACCAGCCTCATTACTGTCATAGACTGAAGAAGAAAGGTACCAATAAACTACCCCAGTGGTTCTCACATCTGTCTGCACATCATGTCCAGATATTAAATCTGGGGCAAACCCAGAGCATGAGCATTTTTAAAAAGTCCTCAAGAGTCACATAAATTATAGGGGCTCCTGGGTGTCTCAGTCAATTGAGCATCTGACTCTTGATTTGGGCTCAGGTCATGACCTCACTGTTCATGGGTTTGAGCCCAGCAGCAGGCTCTGCTCTGACAGTGCGGAACCTGCTTGAATTTCTCTCTCTCTCTCTCTCTCTCTCTCTCTCTCTGCCTCTCTCTCTCAAAATAAACAAATAAACCTTAAAAAATTTAAAGATTCACATAAATTATAGTAAATCCATATATTTTGAATACTATGCAACCGTAAAAAAGAGATCTTAAGGGGGACTCTGTGAGTGAAATGTTACAAGGACCACAAAGTACCAGAGACATCACTACAAGCATGAAACCTACAGACATCACAATGACTCTCAACCCATATCTTTCTATAATAACACTGAATGTAAATGGACTAAATGCTCCAACCAAAAGACAGGGTATCAGAATGGATAAAAAAAAATAAGACTCATCTATTTGTTGTCTACAAGAGACCCATTTTAGACCTGAGTACACCTTCAGATTGAAAGTGAGGGGATATAGAACTATCTATCATGCTACTGGAAGTCAAAAAAAGTTGGAGTAGCCATACTTATATCAGACAAACTAGACTTTAAATTAAAGGCTGTAACAAGAGATGAAGAAGGGCATTATATAATAATTACAGGGTCTATCCATCAGGAATAGCTAACAATTATAAATGTCTATGTGCCAAATACAGGAGCCCCCAAATATATAAAACAATTAATCACAAACATAAGCAACCTTATTGATAAGAATGTGGTAATTGCAGGATACTTTAATACTCCGCTTACAGCAGTGGATAGAACATCTAGACAGAGAATAAAGAAAGAAACAAGGGCCCTGAATGATATATTGGATGAGATGGACTTCACAGATATATTTAGAACTCTGCATCCCAAAGCAACAAAACATACTTTTTTCTTGAGTGCACATGGAACATTCTCCAAGATAGGTCACATAGTGGGTCACAAAACAGCCCTTAATAAGTAAAAACCTTAAAAAAATTTTAAAGAGTCACATAAATTATAATAAATCCATATATTTGGAATATTATGTAAGCATAAAAAAGATGGAGGAAGTCATTCTGTGCACTGGAACATCCTTTGAATAAGAAGGCAAATTCCCTCTTGCCCATCACCTTTCCAGTCTTCTATCCTGAAATAAGAACTTGATGTCAGGAGATATGGCAACCATCTTCTGATAATGACAACAAAAGTAAAAAAAAGATCAGGCAGGCAGCTACAAGGTATCTAGGTCTTCGATGATCTAGAACCATGGCACCAACCCTTCAGACCAGTCTGCATGAAAAGAAACAAGAAAATAGAAAAAAAGATGCATGGAGTAAAGCAGGGATGAGGAACAGGGAAGGTCTGATGGGCTTGAGTGTCAAGTCCCAGTTCACTGCTAAACCTGGTTGCATGCTGCTCTCACACCTTGCAATGCACCTGATCTTCTCATAAATCCTTCTTCCTTTGCTTATGTGAGCATCGCTGGATTTCTGTTACTTCAACCAAGGGTCTCACCAAAAGCAGTACTTCAGCATTGTGTTATCACTAATGTTTATAATTTTGTCTCTCATCAAGAAAAGGTTAAAATATACTTGATAATCTGGGAATGCAAGCTGGTGCAGCCACTCTGGAAAACAGTATGAAGGTTCCTGAAAAAAACTAAAAATAGAACTACCCTATGACCCAGCAATTGCACTACCAGGCATTTATCCACAGGATACAGGTGTGCTGTTTCGAAGGGACACATGCAACCCCATGTTTATAGAAGCACTATCAACAATAGCCAAAGTATGGAAAGAGCCCAAATGTCCATCGATGGATGAATGGATAAAGAAAATGTGATATATATATATATATATATATACACACAATGAAGTATTACTCAGCAATCAAAAAGAATGAAATCTTGCCATTTGCAACTACATGGATGGAACTGGGGGGTATTATGCTAAGTGAAATCAGTCAGTCAGAGAAAGGCAAAAATCATATGACTTCACTCATATGAGGACTTTAAGAGACAAAACAGATGAACATAAGGGAAGGGAAACAAAAATAATGTAAAAACAGGGAGGGGAACAAAACAGAAGAGACTCATAAATATGGAGAACAAACTAAGGGTTACTGGAGGGGTGGGGAGGTGGGCTAAATGGGTAAGGGGCACTAAGGAATCTCCTCCTGAGATCATCGTTTCACTATATGCTAACTAATTTGGATGCAAATTTTTAAAAATAAAAAATAAAATTAAAAAAATAAATATATACTTGATAATCTCTAATTTGTAAAAAGTAGGCGAGTTATCACAGTGTGGTAGCAATAACATTGGCTTTGGAGTTGGACAAAATTGGATTCAAATCCCCGTTCTGGCCTTCACCCAACATGTGATTTTAGCCAAGTGACATAAGTTCTCTGAGTCTCCGTTTTCCTTACTGCATAGAGGGTTGCTTACTGCATACCCATCTACAGGGTTTTTAAGGGCTGAATACAATAATGTATGTACATGGCTATTATTATTATTCAATAATAATAGGAATTTTTGAAAAAAGGTGAAGTATGTATTATATCTTAGAAATGTTTACCTTGAAAGTGACTTTCCTATGTAATAGGATTATCATTTTTTTTAGAGAGAGGATTACCCTATTTTCCTAATGATCCAGATGGTAGACCATCAGTGCATACTGGCCCAAACTTGGAATATTGCAAATATTATTTTTGAGTGTCAATAAACCATCAGAAAAATTATATGCTAGCTAAACAATATCCTTAAAGTAAGATTTCTAAAATTTATAGTCACTGTGTAAAGAGATTGGCAGCCAAAGGCTGCTCTGAACATCACTTGCCAGAGCTCAGGGACAAATTGGGTGTCTCAGAACACCAGATGACTTTACAGACCACACGCCTCCCATATTCATCTAAGCCCCAGAGATTTTGTGCAATCTCTGCACTAGAAAACCACATCCACAGGTCTGCTCTTCATCATGAACAACCATAGCTTTAAATACAAGACAGAACTTTACAATCAAACAAATCCAGATGGACAGTTCTCTCAAAGCCAAATCTATACCCAGGACACAGATTTCTAGAATAAAATGCAGCCAAGACTGATACAAAAACAACCCAGGGAACAAAAAGTCCCAGTCACTATAAAGTCATCGATCACTCTGCTACTCAGAATTGAGCACCACGTGCACATAGGGTGGGGGAGTAGGGGAGGACCACAAAGTAGATACCAAAGCCCTGGAAATGTGCAGGGTGAGTGGAGGTCAGTAGAACACAGTGGTAACAGAGGGAGGGCATATGCTCCTCTAACAACACAGTCCACTTGATCTCCATTCCTTGTTAAAGAATTAGGGCTTGCCTTCACGCATATCCATGGCCCTGCTAAGGGCCCTTACGCTACCCATGTAAGCCACCATGGTCATATATGATGCATCAAGAAGGTGAACTGTTTAGAATACTTTGATCTTCCAGGAGACACAGAGGTTATACTCCTTCTCTCAGCCTTGCAGGCTAGGACTTCAACTTGATCAGTTTGCTCCAAAGTGGCCAGGCCCTGCAGGACTACCTTGTGCTGACCAATCTTGTAAGAGACTCACTGGTAAACCAGATGTCTGTTGACTGACCTTTTATTAGGAGAATGCATATCCTGTAGGCTGTCCTCATTTGGTAATAACCTTTGCTCCCAACCTTCTTCTTTCCACCAACATATCTTTACCCTATATCCATGTCTTCAAAACCCTTCTCTTTGAGACAAACTCTTGATAAACTGTTAATGATGGTGGTGGGTGGTCAAGGATAGGCTATTTCTTTTGTAACTACAATAATAATGGTTACCATCTATTGAATAATTGTTATATGCCAGGCCTTTGGTAAGCATTTTACATACATAATCTCATGTAATTCTCAACCATATGTAATGGGCTTATTATTATTATGGTTTTTATAGATGAAGATGATTTTTATAGATGAAGAAGTGGAGGCTCCGAGTGGTCAAGTAACTGAATTGTCCCAGATTGGGCTGCCCAGGAAGCAGACCCTGGAGTTATTGTGCTGGATGTTTGTTAGGGAATGCCCTTGAGATTAGGACCTGTGGAGCAGAGGGGATGGTAATGGGAGTGGGTAGAAGGAGAAGTTGAGCTATGATGCCCATTGACAGCCTCAGCCAACCCATGGGTAGCTCTGGAGCCAGAATGGTGCTTCAGAATTGCCTCAGATTGGGCTGAGATGGCCAGGTCTTTGTATTCCCTCTCAGTCATTGGACATGGATCCTTCAGAAGGGTGGATTTTAGGTAAGGTGGCTCTGCAGCTGAAGTAAATCCCAAAGAGGCCAACAACTGGAAAAAGTTTGCTCATCACACTTCCGGCAGCTGGGGCAAAGAGTACTTCATTGACACAGGAAATGGGTGGCACATCACCCATTTGATGAGTCTGGAATGTTAAGAAGGTCCAAACCTAGTGAGTGGTAGAAGCAGACTTGGAACAGAAGCCTCTCTGACTCCAGACCTTTCCAATGAACCAGCTTTCTATAGCACCTCCCACAACTCTTTAAATTGACTGTTTAAGTTTCAGCTCTCAAAAGATGGTTTTCTTCTTTTATGCGCTTTGCCTGCAAATTGGTATCCTCCTCCAAGATAGTAGGGCCCTTGGGCACATTTATGACTCTTGCCTAGAGGAGAATGACTCTCCTCCCCTCTATGGAAGAATAGTGGCCTCAGCAGTGTTGACATCTTGAGCCTTTAGCCTGCAGAAAAATCAACAAATACTCATGTCCCTCTCATAACACACTCAGTGGTTATTTTAGCCTCAAGACCAGACATGCATGCTCACAGGATGAAACCAAACATTTCAGCAGCTCTACTTCATCCTACTGCTCTAGAACAATTTCCATCCATTTCCCTCTTTAAAAATTTACTTTTGAGACCTTATTTAATTTGCTTTTCTCCATCAGAGCTATTAAAGTAAACAGCAGTGCGTCAAACAACGTAAGAGTCACAGATCAATTTTGTAAAAGTGACACTTCATCTCTGTAAGAATTTCAAACCATATATTAAGTTCCTCAAAATGACATTACCCAAGGTTAACCACCGTTAACATTTTTTAGTATATACTTCCAGTATATCCTGTGCATATATTCAAATTAAAATATAGGTATTCACTTTTACATAAATGGGAATAAGCCATAAATATGATTTGGTAATCTGCCCTTTCCCTCACCAGTGGGATAGGGGCATCTTTTCATGACTACAGATTCTCACACTGGAGCATATGAGTAGCTGACAATGACCCTAGAGATACAGAGAGAGTTGCAGAGAAGGGGGTAAGTTGTGATAAAGCTTTAGGATTTTATCCTAAGAATAAGGAGAAGACATTAAAGGACTACAAAATTTAATTTATTTTTTTAATTTTTTATTACATTTAGTTATTTTTGAGAGATAGAGAGAGGCAGAGCACAAGTGGGGAGGGACAGAGAGAGACAGAGACACAGAATCCAAAGCAGGCTCCAGGCTCTGAGCTGTAAACACAGAGCTCAACATGGGGCTCGAACTCACGGTCGGCGAGATCATGACCTGAGCCAGAGTCGGATGCTTAACTGACTGAGCCACCCAGGCGCCCCTAATTTATTTTTTAAGTGGCTTATTCTGACCACTGGTTGCATCAAAACAAGTCACTGTTTGTTTATTGCCATTATTCAGTAAAAAAAAAAATCTACATTGAAATGATGTTCCCATGGTGTTCAACCTTAGACATGAGAAAGGCAAATGTGAGCAACCTCTACTCAATCCACACATAAGTTTTGGGGTTAGAATTTATTAATTATCAGAGAAAGAACCATCAAATCAAAAGGGTTTCCTCTCTCTATAAACCTTATCTGTCTGCTTCCAGAAACGATAAATGTTTGTGGTAGAAAATATAGAGAATTGAAAGAAAAAGAAAAGAAAAGTTAACTGATTTATAATTCTACCATCCACAGATAACCACTAATCATTACCATGTTGGTATATGTTCTCCCAGTCTTTTATCTAAGAATATTTTTTTCTTTTACAAACAAGAGCAATCATTTCACACAAACTTTTTATATTTTAATGTATTGTGAACATCCTTCTTGATCATTAAATATTTTCCCACAACTTCATTTTCAATGGTCATCTAGTATCCATTATGTGGTACCATCATTTGTTAAAATGGTCTCCAGTTGTTGGCAATTGGGTTGTTTCAAATCACTGTGATGAACAACCTTGTAAGTAAATCACACTGTGATGAACATCCTTGTAGAAAGGTATTTGCATGTATTGCCATTTTAAGATTACAGCCTATTCTTACAGCTCCGTCCCACATCATACCAAACATTATAAAATACACCTCCAGCTCACATCAAACATCACTGTTTTTGCAGTAAAAATGTAAAGGATTTTTATAAGTTGCTTTTGAAATAATTTAGCTGTAAGGAGCACATTTAATTTGGCTATGACTTTTCAGCAATCATTTACCATATAGCATAATTCTTGTAAACTGAGAAAAATCAAACCTACAGATAGCTTTTAAATATAATGAATTTTAGGGGCACCTGGGTGAATCAGTCAGCTGAGTGTCTGACTTAATTTTGCCTCAGGTCATGATCCCAGGGTTATAGGATGGAGCCCCACCTCATGCTGGGCATTGAACCTGCTTGAGATTCTCCCTCTCCCCTCTGCCCTTCTCCCCCGCTCATGCTCTCTCTCCCTCTCTCTCTAAAAAATATATGTATATATAATATGTGTAATAAATATAATGAATTTTATGAACAATAAATTTAATAATTTATTAAATTGATATAAAATTATATTTTGTGGATATTTAGTTCAACATCTGTTAATTTCTTTTTTCTTTTTTTTTTTTAAATTTTGGAGCCATGCGTTTTTTTTCTATGTCTCATTCCATCTATTTTGTAGGCTCTTTAAAAGCTTACAAGCCTCAGTCAGTATGACTGTAGATCCTAATATAAAAAGTGACATTGCAAATTGCTAAAAGGGGCCAATAATATAGAAAGGGTGTTTTTTTTAAGTTTATTTATTTTTGAAAGAGAGAGTGTGCACAGGGGAGAGGCAGGGAGAGAAGGAGAGAGAGAGAGAATCCCAACCAGGTTCTGTGCTGTCAGCGTAGAGCCTGACAGGGAGCCGATCCCACGACCGTGAGATCATGACCTGAGCAGAAATCAAGAGTCAGACCCCCAACTGACCAAGCCACCCAGGTGCTCTAGAAAGATACTTTTAATAAAGCATGGCCACTATCACTCTTGATAAATTGTGAACTATGTCTGTGTTCCCCTCCTCTTCTTCTTCCACCCCTCTGCACATGAATTTAACATTGACCACCTGTAGGTCAATGGGTGTCCCTGGGAGAAATAAGAGAAAGAAAGGCATATGGCTTCTTAGGAGTTGATGGCCTGCTTCCCACTTTTTGGTGGAAGGATCATATGGGTCAGCCCACACATTAGCACTTGAACTTGCTGTTGCTGAATAGACATCTGCTGAGATGGACATGCTTATGTATTTGCATGGATACATATCAGCAGGGCTTGAAGACGTGGCATAGTGATGGAGGCACAGGCCACCAGTAAACAACTGGACCCCATATCCTCCACTCTACCCAGCATTGACTTTCTACACCCAAGGAAGCCGACTTCCCCTTTTGTGTTTTCATAAAGCCAAGGGGTCCTCATTCTAAAGGCATCTCTGGCACAGAACACAAGAGGAAAGAAACCCACCCCCATCCAGCCATCTGGGATTAGACAGGCTTTAACATGCAACCCCCAGTATATTGAGGCAGGATTTCTCAAACTACCTCCAAATGTCAAGTGGAGGAATGTATTACAGCTCATCAATAGATGCTTTTTTTCTTTGAAGAGACATTTTAGGCAGCAGAAAAAGTCACTGCCTGTCCCTACCCTTCCCTTCTCACTAATTTTTTTAGTGCCTTTATTTTTTAGAGCAGTTTTAGGTTCATGAAAAATTGAGGAGAAGGTGTAGACATTTCCCACAGACCCCTTGCCCCACACATGCATGGTGCCTCAGGACTCTTCCCTCTTCCAGAAATGCCTCTCCTTTCATTTCACATTTTGTTCTTTGTGTTTTAGCCCCTTATCACTGGCATAGAATCTCTGAGGTTTCTTCCTTACGTCTTTACCCTAGCTAAGTTTTCTCTACCAAAAATTTCTCTCATTATTCTCTGAGTTTATTAGCCATGCATTTTCTTCTTATTGCATTTTATTTATTTTTAATTATAAGAGTAATAATATGAACCGAGCATATCTTGGCATTTAGCTATGATCAAGCCACCCACTCAACCCACCTCCACTAATTACTACCACCAATCATATATTCAACAAACATTTACCAGATTCCTGTTGGTACTAGGGACCACACTAGGAATTGCATAAGACAAGAAGCAATGGATTTAAGTTGGAGCAGATACGGTTTTTATGAAATAGAATTGATGTAATAACTCTTTACGGCTTAGCCAACGTTTTCACCAGAATCACCCCCATTTACTTCTTATGACAACTCTAAGGTTGCCTCGAACCACAGAGCCAATATCTACATGTGCCAGACATCTGTTGTTGGCCCCTCCACATCCACTCTTCCCACCCTATGAGTGTCACAGAAAGTTGACTTTCATGTGACCAGCAGGGTCCTGTGCCATGTGACTTTGGTTGAGTCTGGCCAGTGAGGAGCTTGGCAAGGGATCAGAAGAAGGAAGGGAGGGGACAGAGGTCAGGATATTTATTCCCCTGGTTTCTCTCCTTAAGTTTCCTCAAAGGGGGACGCCGGGGTGGCTCAGTCAGTTAAGCGACAGACCTCAGCTCAGGTCATGACTTCTCAGTTCATGATTTCAAGCCCCACGTTGGGCTCTGTGCTGACAGCTCAAAACCTGGAGCCTGCTTTGGATTCTGTGTCTCCGCCTCTCTTTCCCCCTTCTCCACTAGTGCTCTGTCCTTCAAAAATAAATAAACATTAAAAAAAAACCACAAAGTTTTCTCAAAGCGCTATGAATCTGGACCAAAGGTCATTGTTCTGGACCAAAGGTCAAGGCAACCTGTTCTACATAACTTTCCCTCCCAGTTCTGGGAACTTCTTCCCCTCAACCTTAAGAGTGGCAACACCTTCAGTGCTGCTAGCCCCATGTTCCTACAACATTCTTGTAGTTCCTCTTCACCTAACAACACTTTTGAAATGAGTTACTCTGTAAACAAAGCCCTCTCAAATTGTTTTAATTTGAAAGAGAGAGTGGAAGCGTATCCAAATGTGGTATATGTTAATAGGTGACGTGTTTATGAGTGTTTCTTGTAGTATTCTTCTACTTTTCTGAATTATCTTAATTTGCGTGGTATAATTTATTTATGTTGATCCCTAACTGATACAGTAGCCAAGCCAGAGTCCAAATCAAGCCTTTGTAAGCAGACATAGAGTGACCAACCGTCTTGGTTTGCTGGGACTGTCCCAGTGTTATCCCTGAAAGCCCTGCATTCCTGAGGGGAAACCCCTCAGTTGCAAGCACACTTTTCTACAACCCCAAGCATTTATCCAAGAAAGAACCAAACTGGTTGTGGTACAGGAAAAGCCCAGGCAAAAAAACCCCTGACTATCTTTTTGGTTAAATAGTGAGCCTTCAGCCTAACTTCCCAGCCCAGAAATGAATATGGAGAGAATCATTATTTCTAAAATACTTAGGTTGTTTTGATTGCATATTAATGATAAAACTAACTCAACCCTGAAAAAAAATGTGTTGAACTGTAGAGCCTTATGATTTCAAACTTAACATTTCACTTTATATACATTTTTTATAGTAGCAAAGTACCATAAGACGATCAATGAAGAATCTGCCAACACACGAAAAAAGTCACATTAGGATAAAATTCTGTGCAGGAAGTATAGTAAAATTATAAGTTCCAAGGAGAAATGGAATTATGTAAAATTTCTAACTATTAAAGAAATGTTTAATTTAGTTTTTTAAGTGGGTAATTCTGGGTATCAAATCACCATAACATTTATGTTCCAAAGGATATACTAAGAGTTATAAAATAGTTTCTTTAAAATTTTCAGTGTTTGCAGTATATTGGATTTCATGGCTCTTGCAAATATTTAAACTTACAATGAAACATTTTTAGTGTCAACTTTAAAATGTGTCAGAGAGAACATAGTTGTTTTTAATTGTTTAAGTTTTTTAATGTTTATTTATTTTTGAGAAAGAAAAGGAGCAGGGAAGGGGCAGAGACAGAGGAGGACAGAGGATCCAAAAGCAAGCTCTGTGCTGATAGCAGACAGCCCAATGTGGGGCTCAAACTCACAACCCATGAGATCATAACCTGAGCCAAAGTCTGCCGCTTAACCAACTGAGCCACCCAGACGCCCTGAGAACATAGTTTTAAAAAAAACAAAAAACCAAAAAAACAAAACAACAAAACAAAACAAAAATCCTTAAGGGCTACATAAGCACGTACATTAGCATGAATGAACATATGATCATCATAATAGTGACTTTTTGATCACCTGCTGCATTATCAGGCACATAACATTTCATTTCTCTCCCAACTTATTTGTTCAAAAAAGTGATAGACTAGCATAAGAAGCTCCACAAACCCTTCACTAGTTAATATTTGCCATTTTGCCCATTCTCTTTTCATATTGTGATATTTCTTCCCTAAATATTTCAATAATGCATTGTTTAAGAAAAGAACATCTCCTGTAGAACCACAACAGCATTATCACACTTAAAAACTTCACCATAATTTTACATTATCCAATATACAGTTAGTATTCAAATTTCTCTAGTCATCTAAGAATATTTCTGCTGGTTAGGGTATTGTTTTATTTTGATCCAAGATCTAATCAAATGTCATGCATTTGGTATAATGACTTTCTACTCTATTTTAAGTTAAAATGGTCTCATTGCCTTTTTAATATATTGTCTTATATTACTTATATTATATTATTATATTATATTATATTATATTATATTATATTATATTATATTTATTATAGTTTTTGACAAGTCTGGGTCACTTGTCCGATTGTCTTATAGAAAGCCTCATGTTTTGGATTTGTCTTATTGCTTCCTCATAACTTAGTTTCAAGTTAGACATTTTTGGCAAGAGTACATCTTAGGTGATGTTGCACCTCTTGTCCATCACTCTACTTCAGGAGGCACAGAATGTTAGGATGTCCCATGACTAGTGATGCTAAATTTAATCTCTGAGCTCAGGTAATTGCCCACTCTAAAGGTCCATGTTGTCCTTGGTAATTAGTAAGATTCTGAGGGGGGAAACTTTGAGACCATGGGAATAAGTTGTTCTTCAACAATTGTATTCATCCACTCATAATCCATACCTGAATCAACTATTACATTAGAGGTTTTAAAAAATGGCTTTTGGGGCACCTGGGTGGCTCAGTCAGTTAAGCACCCAACTCTTCTTGATTTCGGCTCAGGTCATGATCTCATGGTTTGTGGGTTCGAGGCCTATGTGGGTCTCTGTGCTGACAGTGTGGAGACTGCTTGGGATTCTCTCTCCTCTCTCCCTCTGCCCCTCCTTGATTTTTGTACATACTTGTTGTCTCTCTCTTTCTCTCGACGTAAATAAATGAACTTTAAAAAATGGCTTTCTATCATTTCTTCTATCATTAATTTTATTTTTATCTTTATTCTAGCTATTAGTATGGACTCACGGAAATTTTAAAAATCAATGTGTTACCTAAACATAAGACCCCAAACTATAAAACTTCTAGAAGAAACAGGGAGAAATACTTGTGACCATAGATTTGGTAATAATTTCTTAGATATGGCAAGGACAGGCAACAAAAGCAAAGTAGACATATAGGACTATATCAAGCCTCACAGCTTTTGTGCATCAAAGGACACAGTCAACAGAGTGAAAAGGCAATCTACAGAATGGGAGAAAATATTTGCAAATCATATATCTGATAAGGGGTTAATGTCCAAAATATACAAAAAATTCCTACAACTAACAACAAAAAATTCAAATAACCAGTTAAAAATAAGAAGACTTAAAAATTTTTTTATGTTTTATTTATTTTTTGAGAGTGAGACAGAATGTGAGTGGGGGAGAGGCAGAGAGAGAGGGGGAGACACAGAATCCAAAGCAGGCTCCAGGCTCTGAGCTGTCAGCACAGAGCCCAACATGGGGCTCGAACCCACGAACTGTGAGATCATGACCTGAGCCAAAGTCTGACGCTTAACCGACGAGCCACCCAGACAGAAGACTTTAAATAGACATTTCTCCACAGAGAATTATACAAATGGCCAAAATGAAATGATGCTCAGTGTCACTAATCATCATAGAAATGTAAATCAAACTACGATGAGATATCAGCTTACACACATCGGGATAACTACTATTTAAAAAAAGAAATAGTGAGTGTTGGTAAGGATTTGGAGAAATTGGAACCCTTGTTCTCTGTTAGTAGGATTACAGAATAGTGCAACCACTATAGAAAATAGTATGGTAGTTCCTGAAAATTTAAAAATAGAATTACCATATGATCTAACAATTCCACTTCTGGTTATACATCCAAAAGAATTGAAGGCAAGATCTAAAAGATATTTGCACACCATGTTAAGAACAGCACTATCCACAATAGCCAAGAGGTGGAATCAACAAAAATGTCTATCGACCGGTGCATGGATGAACAAAATGTAGTATATATGCATAATGGAATATTATTTAACTATAAAAGGAAACACTAATTATTTTTATTTATATGAATGGCTCGCTGTATATATCTAATTACCATATAGCACAACTACAAACATACACTTCCCTCAGATGGTTGGACCACCTTTATCGTGGATTTTATTCTCAAAGCCTGCATATATATATGTATTTAACCTTCATAGTTCAAGTAGCATTGCTGCCTATTCACAATTTAAAATATCCAGGAGGAGTTCTGCTGATGAGGATCTAAGTTCCTACCTCCACAATTTTTATAACATAAATAACATAAGAATAATATATAAATATATATAAATATAACATAGTAGCAATAGGGGATAACATGTACTGAACATAAATATGTGTCACGCATTGTGCTAAGCTCTCTATACATCTTTGATCATTTACTTGTCATAAAAAGCCTGATTCGTGGGTGTTATTACCATGCCCATTTCACAGATAAGGAAAGTAAGGTGTAGAGCAGCTGGGTCACTTGCTCAAGATCATACAGCCATTAAGTGACGAAGTCAGACAGGGTGGTTCCACACAACAATGCTGCACAATGACAGTGTTTGATGGTGCTTGTTAACGAATGTTGCACAGAGACAATGAGTGGTTGTCAGTAAAAGGGCAGGTTTCAGTGAACGGAAGGATCAGTGAAACCAACAGTCAGTAGAAGCCAATGTTATTTTTCTTATCAACAAGATTGTAACCCTCTTTGGGGATAAGGACCCTACTGTACATTTCTTGCTTGCCAACACTTAGCATAGTCCATATGCATAAAAGCTTCTGCTGCTCTGAGAATAATGCCAAATTCAGTTGATGTCTCTAACCCAATCACATGGAAATAACCCTCCCTCACCCCCTAGCCCCACCCACATCCCATGAGTCACCTAAATTGGGTCAATTCCACTACTGAAACAGTTTTCCAATCCCTCCTCTCTTCTCCATCCTCACTGCTACTGCTCCAGACTGGATCCTGATCATTACTTGCCTGGCTTGGGACAACATTCTCTTCGCTGCCTGGGACACCCTCACAGATTCTGCAATATCCAAGTCTCCCTTGACTCTCTAGATAGTGTCAGTTACTCTTTCCCAGCAGGGCTTATTCCGTTATATGACAATTCCCTATAAACACTTTTGTGGTTTCCAGTTAGACTGAGTTCCTCCAGCAAAGGTGCTGTGTCTTTTCACATCTCTTCTGCCGAGGACAGAGTGTAGAACACAACAAACGTCAGGAAGTGTTTGCCGAATTAATGATGTCCCAAAGAACTTTACTAAAATATTTTAAATTAAAAATCATACTTAAAAAATCAAAATGTAAAGTGTTCGAGCAATACAGAAATTACAAAATAAAGATAAACCTCCCTCTCCAACGCCAGTTCTTCCCAAAGATTACACACACACACACACACACACACACACGTACGTATATTTATAAAAAAATGGAATTACCCTGCATATATGTGTATATACAGCTTGCTTTTGTTGTATGCATCTGGGAGATTTTCTACAGAATTTGTCTCACTATTTAATTTTTTTTAATATTCTTTTAATGTTTATTTATTTTTGAGAGAGAGAGACAGAGACAGAAGGTGAGTGGGGGAGGGGCAGAGAGAGAGGAAGACACAGAATCTAAAGCAGGCTCCAG
Source organism: Prionailurus viverrinus (assembly GCF_022837055.1). Lineage (NCBI taxonomy): Eukaryota > Metazoa > Chordata > Mammalia > Carnivora > Felidae > Prionailurus > Prionailurus viverrinus. The sequence continues at coordinate 50,805,014 of NC_062564.1, read as the reverse complement.
GCTCTGAGCTGTCAGCATAGAGCCCCATGCGTGGCTCGAACCCAAGGACTGCTAGATCATGACCTGAGCCAAAGTCGGACACCCAATTGACTGAGCCACCCAGGCGCCCCTGTCTCACTATTTTAAACTACTGCATAGTATTCTACCACATGCACATTTACTTAACCAGCTCCCTACTGGTGGATATTGGGTAAGTTTCAGTTCTTTGTTGTAATAATGTTCCAATGAAGTTGGCTTGAGGTCCCCTTTTTAAGTCTATTTTTTAAAAAAGAGTAACACGTCACATGGTTCAAAATCCAAATGTACAAGAGGGTATAGAGTAAAAAGTCTCCTCTTCTTTCCTATAATCCCCATTCCACCAACCCCCAGCCACCCAGTTGCTCCATCCATAGAGGCAATTAATGTCACTATTTTCTTACCTATGTCTACATTGCCATACAGTGAAGAGAACATCCAAGAGCTATATTCCAAGTATAGCTTGGAGTAGTGGGGTCTTTGTTGGGTCAAAGAATAGTGGTTTTGTGGGGTTGTTAGATGATACTGCAACTTGTCCTTCAAAAAGTTTGCACTCAGTCATACAAAGACAGATACCATATGTTTTCACTCTTATGTGGATCCTGAGAAACTTAACAGAAGACCATGGGGGAGGGGAAGGGGAAAAAAAGGTTAGAGAGGGAGGGAGGCAAACCATAAGGGAGTCTTAAAAACTGAGAATAAACTGAGGGTTGATGGGGGGTGGGAGGGAGGGGAAGTGGGTGATGGGCATTGAGGAGGGTACCTGTTGGGATGAGCAATGCGTGTTGTACGGAAACCAATTTGATAATAAATTTCACATAAAACTTATGATATAAATTTACTCACATAATTTGACAATAAATTTCATATAAAATGTATGATATAAAATTACATAATTTGTAAATATTGCGTTATTAATAAACATCAATTCAATAATTAGTAATACTAATTAGGACTTAGTAAATACCAATTTGCACTTCTACCAGCCACAAACAATGTTTATTTCCCTACACCCTCACCAACCCCAGCTATTTTCAAACCAGTAAATATTGGCCAATCTGACAGGTGATAAGAAATAGCTCTGATATACAGTTCTTTAATTATGAGGGAAAATGAGCAGCTTTTCATATGCTTATTATTCATGTGTTTGAATTTCTTTTTCTGTGAACTGCCTACTCAGGTCCTTTGCACATTTTTCTATTGGATTGTTCTATCTTATTGCTTTGTAAATTTTTTTGGCACTCTATCTGCAAATATTTTCCCTCTTAATACATTGGTGATTAAAACCCCATAATTCAAAATTCAAAGTTTCCATTCAGGTGTCAGTTTTGTCTCCCCAGTCAGATTGAAAATTCTTTGAAACCAGGGACCAAGAATCTCATCTAGTCCAAGATTATATGGCAAATTCTAGTTGATCAGCTGCAACCTTCATTCTGGGCACCTGACATGGGCTGAGATCCTCTGGGGAAGAATTGTATCTTCTGTAGTTACAGAAGAAGATGAGATTTGCCTTCCTGGGTCAGCCCCTCCATCGATCCAGTCTAGCTTTCTATCTGACAGCAGCAACAAGAAACATGTTGAAGGGAATCCAATTACCCTCTTTGACATCCACTTCAAAAGGTTAGGAATTTATCTTATGTATCACCACTTGAGATCTCTCTTCCATCAATTCATCTAAACCTCTCCTGAACCTCAGCGTATGGTCCCACTCCAGGCACTACCGACAATGAGTTCTTTTGTTTATAATGCAGTATATCAACTTCTGGGTCAGGAGGGCAGTATTATATGTAAGCACATATAATTCTCCCACTTCACTCCAAATACCTATAAATAATAAATAAAAGTGGGTTTAAAATATTAACACAATGTTCCTTGTATTGGTTCCAAAAGTTTCTTCAAACTTTTCTTTGACCCTTTTTTATTGTGCATTATTTCATGCAGAAAAAAACCAAAAATGTATAAATATACAGCTTAATGAACCATGCTAAAGGGACAGCTATGTACTCATACCACGTCAAGAAAGAACATTGCCAGGGTCTCCAACCCCCCTGTGTGTCCCTTTCCCACAAAAGGAAGGTAAACACCATCCTGACTTCTGAGATAATCATTTTCTCGCATTTCTTTTTGTTCTACCGTCTATGGATATACTCCTAAAGGCTAAACTTTAGTTTGGGCTGGTTTGGGCTTTATGTAAATGGACTTTGTATTTTTGTATTTTGATTCTTTCCCTCAACATTGGGTTTTTTAGGATTTATTCATGTTTGCTATGAATAGGAGTTTTTAAATTTTAAATTTTTATTTTTTTATTTTATTTGTTTTGAGAGAGAGTGCACATGCACACATGTGTCTATGTGCTTGAGCAGAGGAGGGGCAGAAAGAAAGAATCCCAAGCAGGCTATATTCTCAGTGCAGAGCCTGATGCAGCACTCGATCTCATGACCTTGAAAGCATGACCTGAGCTGAAATCAGGAGTCTGACGCTCTACTGACTGAGCCACCCAGGCGCCCCAAACAGTTTTATTTTTTTAATTTTTGTTAATTTATATTTTCTGCTGAAAACAGTTTTAGATCACTTCTTTTCTTTCTTGATAGTCTTCCATTATATGGCTATACCTTAATGACACATTCTACTGATGATGCACATTTGGGTTGTGTATTACAAGTAATGCTGGTATTCTTGTAAATGCATCCTGGTGTGTGTGTGTACAAGTTTCCCTAGGGGTACACTCAGGAGTAAAATTGCTGAATCAAGGGTATGCATATCTTCAACTACTAGATATTGCCAGACATCTCTCCAGAGAGGTTATACTAGTTTCCACCCCCAGCAACAGTGCCTAAGATTTCCCATTGCTCTATATAACCCTTAATACGTGGTATTGTCAGAGAGTTTTTTAAAACAACTTTGTTGAGATATAATTCACACACCATACAATTCGCCCTTTCAAAGTGTACAATTTGATGGGTTTAATATAGTCACAAAGTTGTGCTTCTGTCATCACAATAAATTTTGGGGAATATATATATATATATATATATCAAAGCATCAAAATGTGTACTTCAAATATCTCGCAATTTTATTTGTCAATTATACCTCAATAAAGCTGAAAAAAGAAGAATTAGTATCTTTAAATTCTTAGGACATTTTAATTACCACCCAAATAAAAACCCCACACTCCTTAGACATCATTGCTCAATCTTCCAATCCCAGCCCTAGACAACCATTAATCTACTTCTGTCTCTATACATTTCCTGTTCTGATCATTTCATATAAGTGGAATCATACAATATGTGGAACTTAATGATGGCATCTTTGACTTAGCATAATTTCTCAAGGCTCATCCATGTTGTAGCACGTATTAGTGTCTCATTTCTTTTCCAAATAATATCCCACTGTATGTGTATACCATATATTATTTATCCATTAATCAGTTGATGGACATTAGGGTTCTTTCTCTATGGGGCTATTGTGAACATATGCTATGAAACATTCACATACAAGATTTTGTGTGGACGTGTGTTTTCTTTTCCCTTGATTATATACCTAGGAGTGGAGATCCTGATCACATGGAGTCTGTGTTTAACCGTTTGAGGAACTGTCAAACTGTTTTCCAAAGCAGCTGTGGCATTTTACATTCCCACCAACAATGCATGATGGTTCCAGTTTCTCCACATCCTCTCCAACACTTGTTATTATCTCTGGTTTTTTATAATAACCATTCTAGTGGATGTAATTTGGTATCTCTTTCTAGTTTTGATTTGTATTTCCCTAATGGCTTCTGATGTTGAGCATCTTTTCATGTGCATATTGGTCATTTGTATATCTCCTTTAGAGAAGTGATTTTTTTCTGTATCCATTGACCATTTTTTAATTGGGCTATTTGTCTTTTTATTACTAAGTTGTAAGATAGATATATCTTCCTTACTGGATACATGATTTGCAAAAATTTTCTTCCATCCTGTGGCTGTCTTTTCGATTTCTTGTTAGTGTCCTTTGAAGCACAAGTGTTTTAAATTTAACTTCCCGTTTACCTATATTTTATTTTATTGCTTATGTTTTTGTGTTGTATTTAAGAAATTATTATGCCTAATTCAAGACCATGCAGATTTACATCTACATTTTCTTCTAATACTTTTATAGTTTCAGCTCTTACACTTAGATTTTTAACCTATTTTGAATCAATTTTTATATATACTGTGAGATAGGAGTCCAATTTTATTCCATGAGGATATCTATTTGCATATAGATATTCAGTTTTCCTAGTATTACTGGTTGAAATGACAATTCTTTTCTCATTAAATTGTCTTGACGCTTTTGTTAAAAATCAACTAACTGAAAATGTGAGGGCTTATTTGTAGACTACTCTCAATCTATTCCATTAATGTATGTGTCTATCCTTATACCAATATCACACTGTCTTAATTACCACAGCTTTGTGATAAATTTTGAACTGGGAAGTATGAATCCTCCAACTTCGTCCTTTTTCAGAATTGTTTTTGGATCCCTTGCATTTTCATGTGAATTTTAGGATCAGCATGGCAATCTCTGCAAAGTCAACTAGGAGTTTGGTTGTGACTGTATTGAATATGTATATCAATTTGGGGAGTATTGCCATCTTAACAATATCAATCATGATAACAAAATCAATCATGAACATAGGATATCTTCTCATCATTAAAGGCCATGTCAACCATGCTCTGTAATTTTTAGTTTCCTTGCCTAATCCTCCTGGCTAGCACCTCCCATACAATGTTGAATGGAAGTGGTGAGGGCAGACATCCTTGTTTTATTCCTGATCTTCGGGGAAAAGCTTTCACATTAAGTAAGATGTTAGCTGTGGGCTTTTTATAGATGGCCTTTATCATATGAAGGAAGTTCCCTTCTGTTCCTGGTTTGTTGAGTGCTTTCATCATGATGGAATGTGCTGGATTTTGTCAAATGCTTTTTTCCACATGTTTTCAGATGATCATGTTCTTTATTCTATCGATGCTGTGTATCACACATTTTTTTTTAAATGTTGCACTGATTTTTTAATGTTAAGCCAAACTTGCATTCCTGGGATAAATCCCACTTGGTTACAATGTAAAATCTTTGCATATATTGCTGTATTCAATTTCCTAATTTTTGTTGAGGATTTTTGTGTCTACAGTTGATTCTCGAATAACGTGGGGACACTGACCTCACACACAGTCAATGTAAGCCTTACCAATAACAGGAACAGTCCATTAACATGTATTTTGTATATGTATTATATACTGTAGTCTTACAATAAAGTAAACCAATAAGACATTATTAAGAAAATCATGAAAAAGAGAAAATACATTTATAGGACTGTACTATAAAAAAACTACATGTAAATGGCCCTTGTAGTTCAAATCCATGTTATTCAAACCCATATCAACTACATATTCATAAGAGATATCAGTCTGTGGTTTCCTTTTCTTCTGATGTCTTTGCCTGGTGTTGATATGAGGATAATACCAGCCTCATAAAATAAAGTGTTCCTTTCTCTACTTTTTTTTTTAAAAGTTTGTTGAACAATTGGTATTAAATTTTCCTGACATGTTGGATAGTTGGCAGATTTTTTTATTTCTACCAGCTGATGAATGCATATTGGTATCTCACAGTCATTTAAATTTGCATTTCTCTGGTTACCAAAAGTTGAATAATTTTTTATATTTTCATTGGACTTTTGAATTTTCTTCTATTCAAGTGTTCTGCTCATTTGGGGAAGGCTGTTTGTCATTTTATTATTGATTTACAGAGATTCTTTTTATGTTCTAGATCTATCTTTTGTAAATTATATGTGCTGAAACAAATATCTTCTTTTCTGTGTCTTTTTAAAAAGGCTTTTCATAGCCTTGATAAATATAAATTCTTATTTTTCTTTTTTTCTTTGACTATATTCTTTTTTAAATTTTATTTATTTTTTTTAATTTACATTCAAGTTAGGTACCATATGGTGTGATAAATAGAAATTCTTAATGCTTATGTAGTCAAATATATAGTCTTTTCCTCATCATAAGATTAGGAAATTTTGTATGTCCTACATAAAAAAAATCCTTCTCTTCTTCAAGATTATTAAAATATTCTCTTATTGTATCTCCTAATTTTTCTTCTTCTCATTTTAAAAACTTTTTTCCACCTGGGATGCTTTATTGCAAATGATGATGTTATATAGGAATCCACCTTCATTTTTTCCCCCAAATGGGTATCCACTCATCCTAACACTGTTTACTGAAAATACCATTCCTTCTGCACTACTCTGCAGAGCCAACTTTAGAATACATGTAGTATCCTTAAATGTTTCTGGATATCTCTGCAGTTCCAATGATCTATCTGCTTATTTTTATCCCAATACTACCCTTTTTAATTATTATAGCTTTAGGGGAGCTTGGGTGGCTCAGTTGGTTAAGCGTCAGACTTCAGTTCAGGTCATAATCTCACAGTTCTCAGGTTCAAATGCTGCCTTGAGCTCTGTGCTGACAGCTCAGACCCTGGAGCCTATTTCAGATTCTGTGTCTCCCTCTCTCTCTGTCCCTCCCCCACTCATGCTCTCTCTCTCTCCCTCTAAAATAAATAAACATTAAAAAAATTTTAATTATTACAATTTTAGAATTATTTTCAATAACTTGTAAAATAACTGCTTCAACCATGTTTCTTTTCATGAGTGCCTTGACTCTTCTTGGCCCCTTGTACTTCTATACATGTTGTGGAATTGGCTTCATCAAGTTCCCCCCAAAATTTGTTTGGATTGCACTGAATCTACTGATAAACTTGAGTAGAAATAACATTTTATTTTATTTTTTTATTTTATGTTTATTTTATTTTATTTTGATTTTACTTACAATTTTTTTTAACATTTATTTTCGAGAGACAGAGAGAGACAGGTGCAAGTGGGGGAGGGGCAGAGAGAGAGAGAGACACAGAATCCAAAGCAGGCTCCAGGCTCTGAGCTGTCAGCACAGAGCCCCACGCGGGGCTGGAACCCACCAACCGTGAGATCATGACCTGAGCTGAAGTCGAACACTTAACCAACTGAGCCACCCAGGCACCCCAAGATAACGTTTTATAATATTGAGTCTTCCAAACTACAAGCATGGTGTATTTCTCCATTTATTTAGGTATGCTTTAATGTCTCATGCTAAAGATTTTTATTTATTTTGGTAAAAGTATTATACAGACATTTTTATGTACTTCATGTTTTTGATGTTATAAAATTATATTCACATTAAATATCTTTCATTTTCTGTTTGTGACTAGTAGAATAGAAACATAACTGTTTTTTGTATCTAGTCAATTGGCTAAACATTCATTGATGTTAACCTTTGAACCATAAATTCTTGGGGAATTTTTATGCATACAACCAGATTACATAAAATGATGACACTTTTGTTCCTCCTTATGAATTTTGTTTTTCTTGCATTTCTGTGCTAATGAGGACTTCTATTTACTGAATACAGCAGTGATAGTGGATCCTTATTTGGTTCTCCATATCAAACAGAAAGTGAAGTTTCGTTAAGTGTGTGGCTTGTTGAGGATTAAAAAAAAATTTTTTTAATGTTTATTTATTTTTGAGAAAGAGAGAGAGACAGAGCGTGAACAGGGGAGGGAGAGAGACAGAGGGAGACACAGAATGTAAAGCAGGCTCCAGGCTCCAAGCTGTCAGCACAGAGCCTGACATGGGGCTCTAACCTACGAACCGTGAGATCATGACCTGAGCTGAAGTTGGATGCTCAACCGACTGAGCCATCCAGGGACCCTGAGAATTTGTTTTTTATTTGTTTGTTTTACTCTACTGTGTTTTTTTTTTTTTTGAAGACAGTTTTCATAAAGTTAAAAAAAAATCTATTCCCATTTGGCTATGAATGTTACCATGAATGGACACTAAATTTAATAAAATGCCTTTTCTCTATCTTTTAAAATGATCACAAGTGTTTTTTCTTTAATCTGTTACTGTGCTGGTTTACATTAATTGTTTCTCTAATTAAACCAACCCTAGTTTCCTAGAATAAACCAACTCGGTGCTAATATATTATCCTTTTTACATTGCTAGATTCTATTTGTTATTATATTGTTTAGAGTTTTTGTATCTGTGTGCGATTGGCCTAGAAGTTTCTTTTCACATACTATCTTTATCAGATTTTCTTTTGCAAGTGGTCCTTAAGCCCAGTGCAGAGCCTAACTGGGGGCTTGAACTTATGACCCTGAGACCAAGACCTGAGCTGAGACCAAGAGTCAGACGTTTAACCGACTGAGTCGCCCCATACCCTTATCAGATTTTGATAGCAAAATTATGACAGCTTCAGAAACGAATTAGAAGTAAACTCTTTTCCTGTTTTCTGAAAATTTGTTTAAGACTGCCATCACTTGTTCCTTGAATATTGGGTTGAACTTTCCAGTGAAGCCTGTGGGCCTGGGATTTTGCTTGTAGGAAGATTTTTAATTACTAATTAAATTTTTCCAATCACTTCTACAAATTTTCAGGGTTTTTTTTCTCTTCCAGAGTCAGTTTTCATCTTAAACATTATTGAGGGATAACTTATATAGCATCAAATTCAAGCATCTTTTTTTTTAAGTTTACTTATTTTGAGAGAGAGAGAGAGAAAGAGAGAGAGTGAACAGGGAAGAGGCAGAGAGAGGGAGAGAGAGAGAGAGAGAGAGAGAGAGAGAGAATCCCAAGCAGGCTCCACGCTGTCAGCACAGAGCCCAACGTCGAGCTCAAACCCACGAACCATGAGATATGACTTGAGCCAAAACCAAGAGTCAGTAGCTTTAACCAACTAAACCACCCAAGCACCCATCAAATTCAAGCATCTTAAGTGTATAATTGAATAATTTTTAGTACATTTGCAGAGTTGTGCACCTACAATCCTATTTTAGAACTCAGACTCAGTTTGGGCAAGTGTTTTTTTTCCTAAGAATTCATCCATGTCACCCAAGTGTTTTGGCATAAAGTTGTTTATAATACCTTATTATTATATTGTTAATTTTTCTAGTATCTAAGTTATCTCTCCTTTCCATTCCTGTATTTTTGTACTATTTTTCTTTATTCCTTGATCAGTCTCACCAAAAGTTTGTCAAATTTATTAATCTTTTTGGAGGAACAATTTCTGGTCATATCAAACCTCTCTGCTGTGGATTCGTTTTTCATTCCACTAATCTCTGCTTTCATCATAACTAATCCTTCTTTTTACTTTCTAAAGTTTATTATTCCTTCCTAGTAGTGAAAATGGATGTTGAACTCATTTATTTTCAGTCTTTTTTTTTCTTTTAGAGTAGAATTATTCAGAGTTGTAAATGCCCCATTAAGTATTATTTTAGCTGTAACAGTGAGTTTTGAAATGTAATATTTTTATTATTGCTCAACTCAAAATATTTCAAAATTTCTGTTATTATTTCTTTTTGGATTCATGGTTATTTACTGGTACATTTCTTAATTTCCAAATTTATGGAGATTATTTTGTTATATTTTCATTATTGATTTCTAGCCTAATCATATTTTGTTCAAAAAATAAGCAGTGCATGATTTAATACATCAAGATTTTTTTCACTTGTGGCCCAGAAGTGGCCACTCAAAAAAGTGTATAACATGTGCACTCAAAAGAAATGTTTTTATTCTGAAGTTATTGGAAGCAGTGTTCTAAATATTTACATTAGTTCCCTTTTGTCAATCATGATGTTCTAATCTTCATTGTTAGTGATTCTTTTGCAGCTTCTATAAATTAATGAGAGATCCCTGAATTATTAAATTTATATCCCTAAATTATAAATTATTGAGTGTTTTTTTAACCTTCTAGGATAATTGTAGATTGGTTCTTTCTCCTATGATTCTGTCAAGTTCTCTTTTATTAAGTTTTGTGAATGGTTATTAGGTAAATACAAATTTAGAAATTAATCAATATTTCTGATCATTTTCATGTGACCTTCTTTATGTCTAGAATTGCTTTTTGCCTTAAAGTCCTTTTATAGTGTCTTTTTATTTTACAAATACTGAAATTCATTCTTTTTGGTACAGTTCTATGAGTTTTGACAAGTGTATGGAGTTGTGTAACCACCACCACAATCAAGATATGGAACAATTTCTTCAGCCTCCAAAATGATTTTATGCTTCTCCATTGTACATACTCCTACAACTGATCCCTGGCGATCTGATTTGTTTTCTATCACTATAGTTTTGCCTTTGCCAAAATATCACACACAGAGAACTGTGAAGTATACAGCCTTTTGAGTCTGGCTTCTTTCAAATAGCATAATGCATTCAGGATTTATCCATATTATTGTGTACATCAATAATTTGTTCTTTTTGTTACTAAGTGGTATTCTATATTATGATTGTACTGAAATTTACTTATCCATTCTCCAGCTGAGAAACACCTGGGTTCATTACAGGGGTTTTTTGGTGGTTAGAAATAAAGCTGCTATCAACATTCACATACAGGTTTTCATGAAAACAAACCTTTTCTTCCTCTAAGGGGTGGTATTGCTAGGTGATATGGTACATCAACATTGAACTTCATAAGAAACTGTCAAACTATTTTCCAAAGTAGCTGTACCATTTTGCATTCCCACCAGTGATGGGTGTGAGTTTGATTGCTCTGTATTGCTGTCAGCTCTTGGTATTATCAGGCTTTTGTTTGTTTTATTTTAGCCATTTTGTTAAGTAGTAGCTCATTGGGCTTTTAATCTGCATTTCTCTAATGATTAATGATACTGAACAATTTTACACAGGTATCCATTATATCTTTGGTGAGTGTCTGTTCAAACCTTGGCTCATTTTAAAAATTTTAGTTGGTTTTTGTTGTCAAGTTTTGAGAGTTCTGTGCACAAGTCCTTTGCCATATAAGGTTATTTGCAAATAACCTTCTTCCAGTTTGTGGCTTGTCTTTTCAGTCCTTTAACAATGTCTTTCAAAGATAAATAATTTTTTAAAATGTTTACTTATTTATTTTGAGTGAGAGAGAGAGAGAGAGCAAGGAAAGGGCAGAGAGAGAGAGGGAGAGAGAGAATCCCAAGCAGGCTCTGAACTGTTAATGTAGAGCTTGATGCAGGGCTCAATCTCACCAACCACCAGATCATGACTTGGGCTGAAATCAAGAGTCAGATGTTTAACCGACTGAATCACCCAGATGAACCACTAAATAGTTTTTAATTTTATTGAGCTCCCTTTTTTTTTCTTGTATAGATCATGCTATTGGTGCCATGTCCAAAAACTTTCTCAAACTCAAGGTCAAAAGTTTTTTTCACATGTTTTCTTTGAGAAGTTTTATAGTTTGACATCTTACACTTAAGTCTATGATATATTTTGAGTTAGTTTTTATATAGTATCTAAGGTATGGGTCAAGGGTTTTGAGGGGCTTGTTTGGGGGCAAGGGTTGCAATTGTCCAATTGTTCTGGTATTTTTTGTTGAAAAGATTATTCTTTCCTCCTTGAGTTAGGTAATGGAAATTCTCCAACTTTTCTTCCTTTTCAAAATTGTTTTGACTATTCTATTTCCTGTGCTCTTTAAAAAAATGTTTATTTTATTTATTTTGAGAGAGAGAGAAAGCACAAGCAGGGGAGGGGCAGAGAGAGGACAGAGAGAATCCCAAGCAGGTTCCTCCCTGTCAGCACAGAGCCCATCACAGGGCTCAATCTCACCACCGTGAGATCATGACATGAGCAGAAATCAAGAGCCCAAAGCTTAACCAGCTGAGCCACCCAGGTGCCCCTCCTGTGCTTTTCTATGTAAATTTTAGATTTAATTCATCTATCTATAAAACCTCCAGCTAGGATTTTAATTGGAATTGCATTGAAGATACAAATCAAACTAGGGGAAATTCACATCTTAATGAATTAAGTCCTCCAACTGATGAACAGAGCATATATCTCCATTTATTTAGACTCTCTTTGATATCTTTCTTAAAGTGTATTTTGCCTGATAGAAATATAAGTACACCAGCTTTCCTTTAGGTCAATATTTGCATGGTGTATCTTTTCCTACCTGTGCCCCCTCAGAAATGTCCACATCCTAATCCCTAGAACCTGTGCATAATGATAGGTTACATGGCAAAGGGGAATTAAGGTTGCTGATGGAATTAAGACTGATCAGGCTAATCAACTGACCTTAAAATAGAAAAATTACCCTGGATTATCCAGATGAGTCTGATGTAATCAAAAAGGTTGTTAAAAATATCAGAGAGAGGCAGAGGAGAAGAGTAGGTAACATTGGTACAATGTAAGAAGGACTCAGCTTAATATTGCTCGCTTTGACGATAGAGAAAGGGGGCCATGCACCAAGGAATGTAGGCGGCCTTTAGAAACTGGAAAAGGCAAACAAATGGATTCTCACCTACAGCCACCAGAAGGAACACAGCTCCAACAACATCTTGATTTTAGCACAGTGAGATCTCATTTGTATTATTTAAGCCACCAAGTTCATGGTTCATGTAACTTGGTTACAGCAGAAATAGAAAAGTAATACACTATCCCTTTACTCATACTTCTTAAGTATTATGCTTAAAAAGTCTCTTGTAGACAGCATATGATTTAATTTTGCTTTTATTTTTCCTTACAGTCTGATAATCTTTGTTTTGTAACTGGAGCATAGGATCCACTTACACTTAATGCAATTGCTTATATATATTTGGGTTTAAGTCTAATACCTTATGTGATACTTTCTAATTATCCTATCTATTCTCTCTTTTTTTTTTTTGCTTATATATTTTCTTTTCTCTTTCTTTGCATCTTTTCACTTGATTATGTTTTATGATTCTGTTTTCCTCCCTACTGATTTATATATTATAATATTGTAATTCTATTATTTTAATGGATAACTAAAAATTAAAACATACATAATTAACTTACCAAAATCTAAAATTAGTCAATTGGTATTCTTTCCTTAGACAATTAAAAATCTTTAGAATGCTTTAACTCCATTTATCTCTGTCCAACATATTTCCTATTATTGTTATGTAGTTTAATTTTATTTTAAACCTTACAAGACATTATTATTGTTTTATCTAGTTTATGTTAATTTAGATTTTATCTGGATATTTGCCACTTTGTCTTTATTCATTTATTAATTTGGTATCATATGATTTCTGTTAGAAATGTATCCTTTTGGGGTGCCTGGGTGGCTCAGTCGGTTGAGCCTCTGACTTCAGCTCAGGTCATGATCTCACGGTTGTGAGTTTGAGCCCTGCGTTGGGCTCTGTGCTGACAGCTCAGAGCCTGGAGCCTGCTTCGGATCCTGTGTCTCCCTCTGTCTCTGACTCTCCCCCATTCATGCTCTGACTCTGTCTCAAAAATAAATAAACATAAAAAAAAATTTTTTTTTAAAGTATCCTTTGGAATTTGCTTTATTGAGCTTCTGATATTATCAAACTCTCTCTCTTCGTGTTTCTCTGTATGAAAAAATCTCTATGTTACCCTTATTCTTGGAATCTATCTTCACTGTATAGAAAGTGACAGTTATTTTCTTTTAATGAATTGACAAATTTCATTCCATTGTCTTCTGGCTTCCATTGTTGCTATTGAGAAGTCAGCTATTAGTCTTGCTGTCAATCCTTTGAAGATCTTTTTTCTCTGGATACTTTTCAGATCAGGTCTTAGTTTTTGGTCTTCTAATCTCAATATGGACTTAAAAAGAAATTGAAACACCTTGTGATTCTTAAGTTTTTACATCTCTGGGTTGGTGTCTCTTATTGTTTCTAGAAAGTTCTAGAAAATTCCTAGCCTTTCTCTCATCAAGTATTGCTGTTGCCCTTTTTTCTTCTCTCCTTATAGAAATTTGCTTAAATATATGTTAGACCTTTTCATTCTTTTAACCTTTTCCTGTGTGTGTGTGTGTGTGTGTGTGTGTGTGTGTGTTTATCTTTTTGCTTCTTTGTGCTACCTGCTGGAAAAATTTTCAGACCTTTCTTCAAAATGATTTATTCTCTCATCAGCTGTGTCTAATCTAGTGGTGAACTCATCCACTGAGGTTTTAATTTCAGTTATTGAAGTTTTGCCTCTAGATATTCTATTTTGTCCTTTTTCTATTAAAATAACTTTGTTCTTGCCATTTATTTCCATTTCCCTATAAATATATTCAAGCTTATCTTTTATCTATTTAAATATAGTAAGCACAGCTGTTTAATTATGCTTGACAATTCCGATAACTTGTGTCTCTGTGAGTCTTGTCTTATTGTTTCTTCTGGTTCTCAGTCATAGTTTTGTTCTCTTTTTGCATTTATCATCTATGTGTGCTGCTAATGTATAGAGAGAATTACTTACAAGAAGTATTTGAGGCCTCAGATGAAGTTTTTTTGCCCAGAGAGGATTTGCATTTGCTCCTCCCTGGTGTGGAGATGCTACAGGCCCCAACACTGCCCAAAGTTTCCTGAACCACTCAGATGGTATAAACCTGACAAATCCCTCTGAGGGCCAGGTCATCACCACTCTAAAGATATGGCTCTCTGAGTTTCATATTATGATCTTCATTCAAAATATCCTTCACTGGGAACTTTTCTCTTAGAGTACCAGAAATTTCAGTGTTCCATGTGGAGAAATATCTAGCTTTAAACAAGGAGAAGACAATAATGTCTGGGTTCTTTCTTTTTAATAACATTCTCTATGAATTAAGAATATATTAAGAAGCTTGTCCCTTAGAGTTAAAGCAACATGTTATGTTAGTTTCCTTGGGAAATAGTTCATAAAAAAAGAGCATATAATTCAGGATATATTTATTAAGTGTCTGCCACGAATCAGATGCAGTGGTGCTAAGAATATAACTCTGAGAAATACAGAAACCAGCCTTCTAATGATTACTTAATTTCTTTCCTGGATATAATTGGCAGCTTAAAGATTATTTTATTATTTTGATTGATAACTTTAGGGTAAAATAAATCATTGTGTTTCCATTATTTTACATTTGTTACTGTTCCTCAGAGAGCTCAAAGCCTATTTGGGGAGAAAACATGAAACAGCCTGGGTAATCCAATCTACAATTATTTATATGAGAGGTCTTCTACCAGGAATACGTAGGAACTAATGGTCATTGAGTTCTTAATTACAAGGTGCCCAGTACTCTACATCTATTTCTTACCTATGAGATAAGCATTATTATCCCCATTTTACAAGTGAAGAAACTGAGGTAGGAAGACATTCACTTTCCTGAAGTCACACTGCATGACACGCAACTTCCACAATGGTTCCAAAGATCCCTGCCTCCTGGGATCCCCACCACACTGTGTATTATCCCTCCTCCTTGAAAGTGGGCTAAAAGTAGGGGCACCTGGGTGGCTCAGTTAAGTGTCTGAGTTTAGCTCAGGTCATGACCTTGAGATTCATGGGTTCCAGCCCCACGGGTTCTGTGCTGACAGCTCAGAGCCTGGAGCCTGTTTCAGATTCTGTGTCTCCTTCTCTCTCTGCCCCTCCCTAGCTCGTGCTCTGTCTCTCTCTGTCTCAAAAATAAATAAACATTAAAAAAAATTTTTTTTTAAAGTGAGCTAAAAGTAGTAACTCACTTTAATCAACAGCGTAAAGAAAAGTGGTCGGATGTCCCTTCTGAGATTAGGTTATAAAAGACTAACTTTAATCTCACTGTCTGTATTTCCTTTTGGCTCTTTTCATTCCAATGAAGCAAGCGCCTATGTCATGAGCTGTCCTATGGAGAGGCCCATGTAAACAAATAGAGGCCCTCAGTGCAACAGCCCAAGAGGAACTGAGGTCTGCCAACAGCCACGTACATGAACATGAGAGCAGATCCTCCCCCCAGCCATGCCATCAGATGAGGCTGCAGCCTCGGCTATCTTCATGATTGCAGCATCTTGAGAGACCCTGAGCCAGAAAGCCCAGCTAAGTGATGGCCACATTCCTGACCCATGGGAACTGTAAGATAGTAAGTGTTGTTTGGAGCCACTAAGCTTTGGAGTCATGTGTACACAGTAGGGAACAAATA
The DNA here is from genome assembly GCF_022837055.1 of Prionailurus viverrinus. Classification (NCBI taxonomy): domain Eukaryota; kingdom Metazoa; phylum Chordata; class Mammalia; order Carnivora; family Felidae; genus Prionailurus; species Prionailurus viverrinus. Next base: position 50,789,079 of record NC_062564.1, on the reverse strand, counting down.
CATACTGCTAAGATGAGGCAGTCTGATATTGGACAGGTCTATCTGAGACCACACTGTCTTCCCGAGCATGTTTATACACTAACACATAATTAAAATCATCAGAGAAAGTACCTCTGAAGAGAAATCCAGACAAAAATACAAGTAAAACTACAAAAGTGGAACTGAACTCATTCTTAAAACTCACTGAATCCAATGCTTTCATTTTACAGTTGAGGAAACTGAAGGACTGGGACTTTCCCAGTGCCCCATGGCCATTTGGGTAGGGCTAAGGCTAGAACCTAGTTCATTTCCCCAGCCAAAAGACTTTACACTGCTTCATCCTTGTTTGCCTTGCTATTTAAGGAAGGGGAAAATGCCTTTTGGGTTTTGTTCACTAATATGTTTTGTATAAATGGCCTGTATATGTTATGAAGTAATGGATACTTATTGCAAGAGAAGACCGCCAGCAACTGGCCCTTGATGGTCACAATGAAGAGAAATTGCTCAATATCTCCTTATTCCCTTTTCTCTACCTTTTGCCCCAGTGGCAAGAAATGGACACTGAGCAGAACTAGGAGAAGCCCTGGTTAATGGGTTATCTGGATGCTTTATGAATAAGAAATTGTAATCAGGCCACATGCAGGCAAGAGGAAAGGTACTAGTTATGAGAAGTAGATGATTAGGTAGCTTATTAGTCAGGGAATTATAGATATTTTGTGGCTGCTAGGATGTGGAAGATGGTTAAGAAGATAAAGAACAATTTTTCAGGGTCCCAAGGAATCCTCTTTTTTTTTTTTCTGAGAGAGTGAGAGAGTACACACACACACACACACATGAGCTGGGGAGGGGCGAAGGAGAGGGAGAATCTTAAGCAGCTTCCACAACCCGCAATGGAGCCCAATATAGGGCTTGATCTCATGACCCTGGGATCATGACCTGAGGCCAAAATCAAGAGTTGGATGCTAACCTTACTTTTTAAAAATTTTTTAATCACTTAAAAAATTTTTTGTTTTAATATTTACTTATTTTTGAGATACAGACAGAGTTCCAGGAGAGGTGCAGAGAGAGAGAGAGACGGAGACACAGAATCCAAAGCAGGCTCCAGGCTCTGAGACGTCAGCACAGAGCCTGACATGGGGCTCCAACTCATGAGCAGTGAGATCATGACCTGCATGAGCAGGGTTGAGAAGAGACAGAGAGAGAGAGAGAGAGAGAGAGAGAGAAAATCTCAAGTAGGCTCCACACTCAGCATGGAGCCTGATGAGGGGCTCCCTCCTATGATGCTGGGATCATGACTTGAGCCAAAATCAAGTTGGACGCTAAACCAACTGAGCCACCCAGGCGTTCCCCAAAGAATCCTCAAAGAAGAAAACAGCACTCTACAGAACGCATTCTATAGCCACTTGTCCAGCAATATCTTTCCCCACACCCCCAGCCTCATTCATAGGTTGTAATGTTATGTAGTTCCACTAGAGGTCAGCACTTCTCCCTTTCTAAAGCAGAATTGCTACCTTTTTCATTTAAAGCCTAACCGCCTTGAAATATTTTGTCTGCCAAACAGAGTTTATAAAGAAATAATCAACTTGGGTTTCAAAATTTTATTTATCAAAGATGCAAATAATAGCCTCCATACATTTCAGATCACTCTGAGATAACCAGTATTACAAAATTCTACCACTACCCCCCAATAGTTTTTAGTTAGCTTTCCCATGGGGAAATGTAAAACATCCAGTGGAGCTTTGAAATGCTTAAAATTAAAAAGAAAGGAAGAAGGAGAGGGAGGGGAAGGAAGAGAGGGTTGGAGAGAGGGAGAGAGGGAATCTGAGATGTATAGGGCTTCCCAATTCCCTTGGGATGCAGAGGCCCAGATGTTAGGAAACACCAGTTTTAGCTAGAGAAGTCCAACTATCTACTCAGGGTAAGATAATTATATTTTCCTTTTCAATGTAGGAAGACACATGTCCTTGGATAGAAGGAAGAACTTGGGTTCTTCCTTGGGTTAGGGAAGAACTAAATATGTATTGAGGAAATCTTCTAGATCAAGCAAGCTCCTAATTACGTTTTTGGCTAATGACAAATGTGTTGGAATTAAGTGGTGGTATTTGGCATCAGCTGAATGTCAGTGTTTACTCACATTTTGGTGTCATAAGCTTGCAGAAAGGAGACATCAGGCCAGTTTGAGGCAAGATGAATTTAATCACCTTGACCAGGTTGTAATCTGCTTGAAGTCAGAGATTCTATACCATATGTCATGTCTTCTCCAGTGTCACTACAGAGCTTGGCGATGGGTTGACGATAGTGTATTAAAAACCAACACTTGTTGGGGCGCCTGGGTGGCTCAGTCGGTTAAGCGGCCGACTTCGGCTCAGGTCATGATCTCGCGGTCCGTGAGTTTGAGCCCCGCGTCGGGCTCTGTGCTGACAGCTCAGAGCCTGGAGCCTGTTTTGGATTCTGTGTCTCCCTCTCTCTGACCCTCCCCCATTCATGCTCTGTCTCTCTCTGTCTCAAAAATAAATAAACGTTAAAACAAATTTTCTTTTTTAAAACCAAGACTTGCTAGCAAGCCTCTAATGAATAAAGTGCATCAATTCTCCAGAATCTACAATTCTCAAGATACATGTGGAAATGGGTAACATACTATATACATCTATGGTTTAGATATATAATCCATGTTCGATGCTCAAGTTAAGACTTCAACAGTTGACAAAACTCAAAGGATTTGAAAAGGAATATTGTGTATATTCTTTACATGCTTTTGAAGCCTTACTGCTGGGACACGTTGACTGCAGGAAAAATATTGGTCACAAGGTGGCGCTGTTGCCTTAGCGTCAACCTTTCCTCTGCCTCTCCTCTCAGCGGGCATGCCGGGTCTCCACCCATCAGACTAAATGATCCCCACGTTAGTTTGAATTACTAAATCTGGAAAGTGAGGAAAAATGATGGGCACAATGATGAAATCACTGTCAGTCTCTACCTTTGGGTCCATCTGAGACTCAACTTGATTTTATCAGAGCAAGAAAAGAGGGAGACAAAATTTAGAGCTCATTTCCTATTTCTGATAGGGTTACTGAGCTAAGACGTTAAGTATACTCTGCTTGGGCTCAATTTTCTCTCTGTGTCTATTCTATGCGGTCATTCAGTAAGACATGGCCAAGGTCTTATTCTTTGTGGAAGAAAGAAATGAGGGTTGAATGTGTGTTCACGGTGCCGGGGGGAGGGGGGGGGGGGTTGGGATGTTTCCAGAGGTGAGTTAAAAGGTCTGTGTTTCACCAGACCCTGACCCTGTTTTCAACAACACAAAGGAGGGAAGGTTATCAAACACTTTTGATCATGATTCAGAACGACCTAAATTGGCAGCAACAGTTAGCTAGACCCAATTAGGTGAAGTTGAATCTGCAATAAATGTAAAATCTCAAACCTGGAAGCAAATAAATGAATGACCCCAATTCAGCAGCTCCTCCTGTCCTCCAAACAATTCATTTGTATCTACTCTGGGCCATCCTTTATTTAATCCTCACAACAGTACCAAGAAGAATCTATGACTAGCCCCATTTTTTAAAGTTTATTGATTAATTTTGAGACAGAGAGTGAGGGGGAAGGGGCAGAGAGAGAGAAAAAGAGAGAGAATCCCAAGCAGGCTTCATGCTATCGGCACAGGGCCCAACGCAGGGCTCAAACCCATCAACTATGAGACCATGACCTGAGACAAAACCAAGAGCTGGCCACTTAACTGACTGAGCCACCCACATGCCCCAATTAGCCCCATTTTTATGGAGGCAAAACTGAGGCTAATGATCTTGGCTGGAGGCACACAGCTGACGGTGGCTCTGAGATGTGAATACATCTTCCTCTCAGAGAATCCTCTTTCTGCTTTGCCTGTGCAGCCTCTCCCACAAATTTTAGCAAAGGAGGTGGGGCCGGGGGGCCCTGTACTGGAAGTGGGGTTCTTTGTGAGGATCAGTGTGGGGGCTCCACAGTAATATGCTCATGGTTGGGTTTTTTTATTAGTATTATTATAAGTGGTTTTAGGGTCAGCTTTGTCACTAAAGCCATCTAAACTGGAGCAAGTGACTTAACCTCTCTGTGACTCAGTTTCCTCATCTGTACATGAGGGAGAATAAGAGTACCCATCATCCAGTTGCTGTGAGAATTTAGGGAATTAAATACAGGTAAAGCACCTTTTACACTCCACTCTGCACATTATGAAAACTTTATTTTTGTTCCTGTAGCCAAACCAGTGGGACTAGGCTCTGATACGGCTTTAATGAAGATTGTTCAATTCCATCAATGAGACAGTGCATACCTCAAGCGCCTACTGTGTGCTAAGCTCTCGCTAGCCATAGGGGGTTGACAGATGAAGCCACTGGCTGCTGCCATGCAGGGTCTCTCAGCCCTGCAGGAGAGACAGTTACAAATAAGGAGAACAATGTGTTGCTGTGTGATGACATCACCAGATCAAGGCCCTTCAAGGGTGAAGGAAGGAGAAAGCATTTAAATCTGCCCAAAGCTGTCAGGGAAGGCTTCCCAGAGGAGGGGACATTTAGCTGAGTTCCCAAGTAAACAGGAAAGGAAAGAAAATTTATTTTTTTAATGTTTATTTGTTTTTAAGAGAGAGAGAGAGTGCAAGTGGGGGAGGGACAGAGAGGGAGGGGGAACAGAGGATCCGAGGCAGGCATTGTGCTGACAGCAGTGAGCTTGACACGGGGCTGTAACTCACGAACTGAACCTGGGATCATGACCTGAGCCAAAGCCAGATGCTCAAGCAACCAAGCCACCCAGGGGCCCCAGGAAAGAAAATTTAAACTGGAGGCAACCCAAAAGCAGGTGGGCCTGCTGAACAGGGTGGGTAAGTGTGAGGAAATGGCAGACCAGATGCTGGAAGCAAGCAAACGTCCTTGGAGGGACTTCATACCCAAGATCCTGTGCAAGAAGAGCATCCTGGAAGAATGAAGCTCCTCAAACGTTAATTTGCAAACAAATCACCCGGGGATGGTGTTAAAATGCAGGGCTGAGGAGGGCCCAGCTTTTAGCATTTCAAGCTTCCCAGGCTGCTGGTCTTGAACTACAGTGTCCAAGGGTTCTCAGCTCAGACTGCATGCTATAGTCACCAGAGGGATTTCAAAATTCCCTTACTGCCCAGAGCACACTTCGAGCCAATTAAATCTGAATCTCCGGGATGAGACTCAGACATCAGTGGCTTTTACAGTTCCCCAGTGATTCCAGCGTGCAGCTGACAATCTACACAAGAGGTGGTAGGAATGTGGGAAGGATGTACATACAAGGAACTTTAAGCGGCTCATAGCCCCGTAACACTAAATGGAGGAGAAGAAGGTAGACCGAGGAAAGAATTCACCACATCATGAATTAACCCTCTTTGGAGAAGCCTTCCCTGGCAGCTGTGGGCAGAGTTAAGTGCTTTCTCACCCCCCTCCCTCAAAGGGCCTTGATCACCTGCCTGTTCCACACTAACACGCTGATCTCGTTTGTAACTTGCCTCTCTCTCTCTTGTTTTTTAAAAACTGGGGTAAGAGGGGCGCCTGGGTGGCGCAGTCGGTTAAGCGTCCAACTTCAGCCAGGTCACGATCTTACGGTCCGAGTGTTCGAGCCCCGCGTCAGGCTCTGGGCTGATGGCTCAGAGTCTGGAGCCTGTTTCCGATTCTGTGTCTCCCTCTCTCTCTGCCCCTCCCCCGTTCATGCTCTGTCTCTCTCTGTCCCAAAAATAAATAAACGTTGAAAAAAAAATTTTTTTTAATAAAAAAAATAAAATAAAAACTGGGGTAAGATATAATAACACAAAATTTACTCTTAACCATTTCCAAGTGTACAATTCAGTGGCATTAAGTACATTCACATGGTTGTGCCGCCATCACCAACATCCATCCACGGAAAGTGTCACCTCCCCAAATTGAAACTCTGTACTCACTAAACAACAATGCCCCCTTCCTCGCTTCCCCCACCCAGGGTCTCTGGCAACCACCACTCTACTTTCTGTCTCTCTGACTCTGACTACTGTAAGTGGAATCATTCAGTGTTTGTCCTTTGGAGACTGGCTTATTCCACTGAGCTTGATGGCTCTCAAGGTTCATCCATGTGAACGAATTTCATCCTGTGTCCGAATTTCCTTCCTTTCCAAGGCTGAATAATATTCCATCGAACGTGTACAGCATTTTGTGTATCCACTTATCTATCCATGGACACAGGTTGTTTCCTCCTTTTGGCTGTTGTGAATAATGCACAGCTATGTACAGCTTTCTGTTCCAGACCCTGCTTTCACTTCCTTTGGGCATATGTCCAGAAGTGGGGTTGCTGGATCGTGTGGTCTTTCTGTTTCATTTTATGAGAAACCTTGCCCATCGTTCTCAAAAGACTGGGAGAGTCTGCAAGGCAGGGGCTGGCGGCTTCACCCGAGAACACCTCTACGCTAGTCATTATCATGACTCTTTCTGGCCTGTTTGGGGTGTGCTGAGAATATGTAAAAAATTGAATCACAGAAAGCAGACAATTTATGGAGTCATTTCTAGCAATTTTCACTTAGTGCCACACCTGGTAGGGACAACAACAACAACAAGAAACTGTAGTCAATGCAGCCAAAGGGTGGGGGGTGCCTGGGTGGTTCAGTTGGTTAAGCGTGGGACTCTTGATCTCGGCTCAGGTCATGATCTCTCGGTTTGTGGGTTCAAGCCCTGCATTGGGCTCCGGGCTGAACATGGAAACTGCTTGGAATTCTGTCTCTCCCTCTCTCTCACTCTCTCTGCCCCTCCCCCGCTGTGCTCCCTCTTCTCTCTCTCTCTCTCTGTCAAAATAAATTAACTTAAAAAAAAAAAACAATAGGGGTGCCTGGGTGGCTCAGTCGGTTAAGTGTCCAACTTCAACTCAGGTCACGATCTCACGGTCTGTGAGTTTGAGCCCCACGTCGGGCTCTGGGCTGATGGCTCAGAGCCTGGAGCCTGCTTCAGATTCTGTGTCTCCCTCTCTCTCTGACCTCCCCCGTTCATGCTCTGTCTCTCTCTGTCTCAAAAATAAATAAACATTAAAAAAAAAAAAAAAACAGCCAAAGAGATCAGCAGGTCAAGGTGAGAGGTCAACAGAGAAATACCTCTCTGCTCTGGAGGCCGCTGGTAGGACACCAACATGTGTCAGAGAAGCCCCTGTGTGGCTTATACGAGGAGGAGATAATATGTATATGTATATGGGTGTATCTATATATATCATGTGCCCATTAGCAGACCTTCCCTAAAAAAACAAAAAACAAAAAACCCCAAAAACATCAGAGTATTTTATGGCATCAATTTCTGAGCTCTAGAATGAAGGGAAAAAATTAAGAGTGCTCTTCCCATCAATAGACACCACCGACATGGCTATAGAGGTGTAAGTAGAATCTGTGATGAAAAATGAGGGGTGACAAATGAAACACCTGTTTGAATGGTCATTGCAGTGAAAGAAACATAGTCCCAGAGTGTGCACCCTGAGCACCTCCGGGCCCGATGTGTGTAGAGTCAAAGACTTTAGTGATAACTTCTGGCAAGAGGAGGAACAAATGAGAAAGAAGCAGGAGAGAGACCACAGAGAAGCAGTGAGCCTGCCCCAACACATGTGGTGGGAGTGAGGGGGGTGGTGTAAATTAACTTTTGAATATAGAAAAATGATTTTTTTAAGTTTATTTATTTATTTTGAGACAGGAGAGAGAGAGAGAGGAGGGAGAGCATGCTAGAGCAGGGGAGGGGCAGGGAGAGAGGAAGAGAGAGAATCCCAAGTAGGTTCCATGCTGTCAGCTCAGAGCCCCATGCAGGGCTGAAACTCACAAACTATGAGATCATGACCTGAGTCAAAATAAAGAGTCAGATGTTTAACTGATTGAGCCACCCAGGTGCCCCAGAAAAGCGTTCTAGAAGACTCACAATCCCATCACTGAAAAATATTGACCAAAAATAAAATAAAATAAAATATATACATGTAGTTAAACAATTTTTTTAACTTACAAAAAATGCATGAAATAAAAGCAAAAGTCTTTTTTTCTCTGCCAAGCTCCTGCTGGCATACCTTTCTAGAAAACAGCATTTATGCATGCCAGTTTATTTACTTGTATTATTTTTTATATTTGCAAAGAAATATTATTATATGCATTATTCTATACCATCTTAGAGAGTGTTTGTTTTTTTTAACCCAAAAGAGGAAAAAAAATACCCAGCAAAGACCATAAAATATTAAAGGCAGGAAAGGGCAGAGAGGTCCATTCATACCAATGCTATTCATATGAATCCACTAAAATTTTTTTTAATTATGTTTATTTTTGAGAGACAGAGAGAGAGACAGAGCATGAACTGGCAAGGGGCAGAGAGATACAGGGAGACCCAGAATCCGGAGCAGGCTCCAGGCTCTGAGCTGTCAGCACAGAGCCCGACACGGGGCTCAAACTTACAGACTGTGTGATAATGACCGGAGACAAAGTCGGCCACCTAACCGATTGAGTCACCCAGGCATCCCCCACTAAACATTTTTTAGCCCAATTTTCCCCAAACATCCTTTGAGCAATTAAAAATGTCAGCACCTGGAGTTGGAGCTGAATATGGCAAAGATTAAGGTTGCCAGTGGCTAGGGGCGCCTAGGTGGCTCAGTTGGTTAAGCATTAGACTTCACCTCAGGTCATGATCTCACAGTCCATGAGTTCGAGCCCCATGTCAGGCTCTGTGCTGATAGCTCAGAGCCTTGAGCCTGCTTCGGATTCTGTGTCTTCCTCTCTCTGACCTTCCCCCGTTCATGCTCTGTCTCTGTCTCAAAAATAAATAAACATTAAAAAAAATTAAAAAAAAAAAGATTGCCAGTGGCTTCAACTTTCTCAATACATTTGACTTCATAGCAGCATCAGAAATATCACATTTCTCATTAATTACACAGGATGAGAAAAGAGAAATTACTTGTTTCATGTGCTTGAGTGGGCCACTTGCCCTGGTTCCCACTCTCTCCTGATTATGAACGAAGGAAGAAAATATTTTGGACCATTTTAATCAAATCTGGATTGGCAATGTTTTCAGAAGAAAACCGTCAGGCATGCTTTCACTCTTTTGTCCTTTGAAGCTCCCTGCAAGAAGTAGCAAATATTTCAATAAGGCCTTACATTGCCAAGCCAGATTAAGAGTAAGAGCCAGACTTTTCCCATATACTCTCTGCTCCCACACCGGCACAGCCTCCTCTATTATCAACATCCCTCACCAGAATGGCACACGATGAATCATGGCAGCCCATTTTTTTCACAGAGTAACTTTGCTGACATGCATGTTCTCTTGCAGTGGGAATTGAAACGCTTCTAGAAGAAAATTCTACAGAAAATTCACAGTTCAAGTTTCCAGGCATTTGTTTGAAGTGCTTCGCTGAGTCTGTATTTTGAAATGCCCACTGCAGGTGAATGTATTAAATATACTGTACGTGTTCTTCATGATTCTCCTAACTTTGAATTTCAAAAGAAATTCTTCTTCTCTATTCTTGCCGAAAGTTCATAATTCTATTTTTATTCCTAATTTTTAGATCCACACATTCAGGATCATCTTTGTCTACTTAATTTTTTTAACGTTTATTTATTATTGAGAGACAGAGAGAGACAGAGCATGAGTATGGGAGGGACAGGGAATGGGGAGACACAGAATCTGAAGCAGACTCCAGGCTCCAAGCTGTCAGCACAGAGCCTGACGCCAGGCTCAAACCCACAAACCGCAAGATCATGACCTGAGCCAAAGTCGGACGCTTAACCAACCGAGCCACCCAGGCGCCCCTGTCTACTTAATTATAAAAGCTTAAAACATAGCGGATGACTACATTTCACTCAATCATTTTATGGAGCACTATCATGTACCTGTCCTTCAGACATATCGGGATGAGATATCAGTCTCTGCCCTCGAGGGGGCGCTCACAACCAACTGAGTAGAAAGGTTAGTTCCCATCAGCAAATGGTATCTCCAAGTTGCCAAGCCAGAAACCCAGGAGAGCAACAACATGGATAAACCATAAAGACATTATGCTAAGTGAAACAGGTCAGTCCCAGAAGGACCAATCCTATATGATTCCACTTACATGAAGTATCTAGAGTAGTCAGATCATAGAGACAGAACATAGGATAAAAAATGGTTGGCAGGGATGGTGTGGGGGGGGTGCAGGGGGAATTGGGGAGTTGTTGTTCTTTAAAGGACACAGAGTTTCAGTTCGGGAAGATGGCAAGAGTTCTGGAGATGGATGGTGATGATGGTTGCCCAACAATGTAAATGTTCTTAATGCCACTGAACTGTGTATTAAAAATGGTCAAGAAGGTAAATTTGTGACATTTACTTTACCACAATAAAATTCTAAACAAAAACAAGAGTCACCTTTGAGGTCTGTTTCTCTTTTATCTCCATCTAATTCATCATCAAGTCACATTAGCTCTACTTTCAAAATAGATCCAGAAGGTGACTGCCTCTCACCTTGGCCCCCATCACCCTCTAAGGCCAGGCCACGCCGTCTCTCACTTCGACTCCTAAATGGGCTCCCTGCTTCCTCCTGTGGCCTGTGCTGCCTGTCTTCCACATAGCAGTAATAAACACTCTTGGTTTCTGCTTTTTTTAATCCAAATCTAAGCATTGTCCAAATTCCATTCTGAATGATTTTCTTTTTTATTATTATTTTTTTAAATGTTTATTTATTTATTTTGAGAGAGAAAGAGTGTGTGTGCACAAGAGGGGGAGGGGCAGAGGGAGAGGAAGGGAGAGAATCGCAAGCAGGCTCCACACAGGCTTTGTCAGCACAAAGCCTGATTCGGGGCTTGATCCCAAGAACCGTGACATCATGACCTGAGCCAAAAATCAAGAGTCAGACACTTAACTGACTGAGCCACTGAGGTGCCCAGGGAATGGGATATTTTAAAAATTGAAATACCCTGCATCATGTTAGTAGGGAAATGTAAATTAAAACTTTAATGAGATGCTACCACACACCTATTAGAGTGGCCCAAAGGCAAACACTGACAATAACAAACGCTGAGGAAGATGTAGAACAACAGAAACTCTCATTCATCGCTGGTGGGAATGCAAAATGGTCACATCAGTTTGCAAGACAGTTTGGCAGTTTCTTATAAAACTAAACATACCCTAAGATCCAGCAATCGTATTCCTTGGTATTTATCCTAAGGAGTTAAAAACTTATGTCCATTCGTGGCTCAGTTGGTTAAGCATCTGACTTCAGCTTGGGTCATGATCTCACAGCTCATGAGTTCAAGCCCCGCATTGGGCTCTGTGCTGACAGCTCAGAGCCTGGAGCCTGCTTCAGATTCTGGGTCTCCCTCTCTCTCTGCCTCTCCCCAGCTCATGCTCTGTCTCTGTCTCTCAAAAATAAATAAATGTTAAAAAAAATAAATAAATAACCTTATGTCCATTCAAAAACCTGCACACAGATGTTTATAGCAGCTTTGTTCATAATTGCCCAAACTTAGAAGCTACCAAGATATCCTTCAGAGATGAATAGATAAATAAACTGCAACGCACTGGAATATTATTCTGCCGTAAAAAGGAATGAGCTGTCAAGGACAAAAAGACATGGAGAAAACTTGAATGCATATTACTAAGTGCAAGAAGCTAACACAAAAGACTACATACCGTATGATTCCAACTACATCACATTCTGGAAAAGGCAAACTATGGAGACAGTCAAGAGATCAGTGGTCACCAAGGGTTAGGGAGAGGGAAAAGTGAATCTGCAGAGTCCAGAGGATTTTGAGGGTAGTGAAAACACTCTATAATATTATAGTGATGGGTACATGTCATTCTACTGTTTGTCCAAACCCATAAAATGTCCAACACCAAGAGTGAGCCCTAAGGTAAATCATGGACTTTGGGTGATGATGATGTGTTAATGTAGGTTCATCATTAGTAGAAAATGTGCCATTCTGGTGAGGGATGTTGATAATGGAGGAGGCTGTGCATGTGTGGGGATAGAGAGTATATGGGGAATCTCTGGCCCTTACTCTCAATTTTGTGGCAAACCTAAGACTACCAAAAAAAAAAAAAAACGAAGTCTTTAAAAAACAAACAAAATGAATAAAAAATAAAATAAAAAATTACTCCATGAAAAATGTAGAAATCATCATTAGAAAAAAACAGTAAAACTGATGGTTGTTTCCGGTAGTTGCTTTCTGTTAGGTTACATATAGTTTCAAGTGATAATAATGTACGTGTTCCTGAAAGTAAAAAGACACAACTTTTTAAAGTCCATTTGGAGGGGCACCTGGGTGGCTCAGTTGGTTAAGCATCCAACTCTTGATTTCGGCTTGGGTCATGATCTCACGGTTCTTGGGATCAAGCCCCACATCAGGATTTGTGCTGACAACGTGAAGCCTGCTTGGGATTCCCTCTCTCTCCCTCTCTCTCTCTGCCCCTCCCCCCTCATTCTCTCTCTCTCTCTCTCTCTCAGTAAATAAACATTTTTTAAATGATAATAAAAATAAAGTCCATTTGGAATAACTGCACTAACGAGTCATTCTGAGTGGTGTCTTCATGCTTTTCAAAGTGCTTTCATGTATATCACCCCACTGGATTTTAACAACAGCCACTAGGCTGGCATAGCCTAAGACAGCTGCAAAATTGCCACAGAAAGTGGATAGAAATGATGAAAGAGGAACTGTTTTATAACTCAGAATTCTATTTTAGTCACAATAAGACAAAAGAGAACAGACACAGGGCATTCTTCTAAAATTCCTGCCTAGGTAAATAAAATTTTCAGAAATAAGGAGGAGACAACTTTCCAAAAGGGCATCTTGAAGAATGATTGGAAAATATCAGAATGGCAAATTTCATTAGAGGAAGGGAAATAAATGATAGGTGTGTTATAGTCCTTAAAAATCACAAGAAATAGGGGCACCTGGGTGGCTCAGGCAGTTGAGCATCTGACTTTGGCTCAGGTCATGATTTCATGGTTCATGAGTTAGAGCCTCGCATTGGGCTCACTGCTGTCAGCACAGAACCTGCTTCAGATCCTCTGTGCCCCTATCTCTCTGCCCCTCCCCTGTTGTGCTCTCTCTCTCAAAAATAAATAAATAAACCTTTCACAAGAAATATAATCATGACTAGTAATTAGGGACCAGATGAGAACTGCATAATTTAAGTGATTGCATACTTTGTGTGAGAATGGAGGCAAACCCACCAATGAATACTATAGATACAGGGGCATGATACAGACCTGACTATTGGTCCAAGTCCTGGGTTAAGTCCTCTTCTGCACTGGCCCAAGGAGGGGCTGGCTCACAGACACAGAAGCTATGATGGTGAGCTGGGGTCTTCTCACCCCCCATCTAGTCCATCAGTGTCATGGCTTGACCTTCTCCCAAATATACTTGGAGAGTGGTCACTCTCCCCTCAGCCAAATACAGAAAAGATTTAGAGAATGAAGGTCAGGTTTACCCTGGATTTCTTCGTTCTTTAGGACCTAGGTCATGAGGGTGGAACCCTTGTAAATGGGATTAGGACCCTTAGAGAGAGATCCCAGAGAGATCTCTCACCCCTTCTACCATATGAGGACACATCAAGAAGATGGCCAGCTGTGAACCAGGAAGCAGTCTCTCACCAGACACCGAATCTACCAGCACCTTGATCTTGGACTTCCAGCCTCCAGAACTGTGAGAAACACATTTTTGTTGTTTATAAATCACCCAGTCTGTGCTATCTTTATTTTAACAGCCTGAAAGGACTAGGACACTCACCTTAGTCCCACCCTGCTGACCCTTGCTTTCCAACCCCAAAGCCACAGTCCCAGCTCCTGACCTGATTATTTTCTACTAATAATTTTCTAACTAGGCCCCTGTTTCCACTCTTTCTCTTCTTTAAGATCAAAGACATGCCCACTGTTGCTTTCTTCCAGCATCATTCCCCTAGGCAGAATTAACTGTGCCTCATTTGTGTCCTCAGAACACTATTAAGGCACTTATCTCCCAGCATTGTGGTTATTTCTTGACTTGTCTGTGATCTCTGTGTTCTCGAAGAATTCATGGGTACAGTCATTCATTGAACAAGAAGCTGTGCAGCTAAGTGGTTATGAAGGGGGTTTCGGAGTCCCACTGCCTGAATTCAAATCCTGACTCTCTTCTCTTTACTCATCTGTGACTTTGGGCAAGTCACCTCACCTTTCTAATCCTTAGATTCTCCATCTACAAAACAAGGTAACCAAAGTACCCACTGCACTGGACTGTTGACAGGATTGAGTAAGACTGTCACAGGGTTTGCTTCAATAAATTCTAGCCACCAGAATGCAAACTGGTGCACCCACTCTGGAAAACAGTATGGAGGTTCCTCAAAAAATTAAAAATAGAACTACCCCACGACCCAGCGATTGCACTGCTAGGTATTTATCCAGTGGATACAAAAAAGCTGATTCCAGTGCTATCGACAATAGCCCAAGTATGGAAAAAGCCCAAATGTCCATTGACTGACAAATGGATAGAGACGATGTGACGATGTGGTGTGAGTACACACACACACACACACACACACACACATAAAATGGACTGATAGTTGCTGGAGAATGTTGGGTGGGGGATGGACCAAATAGGTGATGGGCATCAAGAAGGGCACTTGTTGGGATGAGCACTGGGTGTTACATGTAAGTGATGAATCACTGGGTTCTACTCCTGAAACCATTATTACACCACTCCTGAAACATTATTACATTATTTTTTAAATAAAATTTTAAAAATTTTTAAATGCTAGCCACCATTATTAATAAATGCTTGCTGAATTGAATTTCCTCTACCCTGTACATCAATGTTCAGTTACTCTTCCTACAATGTCACTTTTGTCATATCATCCCCCTGATCAAAATCCTCCAGGGGCCTGCTCAATTTGGATGAAGCCCCAACTCCTTAACTTCAGTAGGTATTGATTTATGGTTTAGATGTGTTTAAATAAACATGTTTATTATTGTTTAAATGTTTTTTTAAGCACCATTTTTGTAAAGCTTCTTTTGTAATTAGGAGTTGATCACAAGAAAATGAATCTGTCAGGATTAACCTTTCAGGGAAGCATTCTGAGAACCTACCTGAAACTCAGTGGTTCCCACCCCTAGGTGCATATTAAAATCAGCTGGGGAGCTTTTTAAAGCATACCAAAGAGTAGGCCCAACACCCAGAAATTCCAATCTAATTGGTCTGGGGGTGTGGCTGCACGGTGGGATTTTTTTTTTTAAGCTCCCCGATGAGTCTAATATGCAGCCAGGATCGAGTGGCACTCTGATCACCTCTGCTTTGTCATACCTGGTAGGAATTTCATGCCAACTTACCTGCAACCACACAGTTCTGAGGTTCTTGCTTTTTAGCTGGCTGTTCCTGTTCCCAGTTTGCCTGGTATAGGCCCCAGACACACATCCTACCCTGAAGGATTCATAAAGAAGTACCTTTGGAGGGAAACAAGCCTTGTCTTCAATCAGGCCACGAACACATCTTGACTCACCCTCATAACTTCCTGGACTCTTGATCCAGTTTACACTTTACTGATAACATCCTAGCTGAAGAACCTGTTTCTGACCTGCAGTGATCCCTTCACCCCTTGGCTGGGTCTGGAATTTCATGTTCTCTGGGCTCCTCCCTGGTCTTAGACTGGCAGGAGTTGATTATTTCTTTGACTCTTAGGACTTAGCCTCCTGACTTTCACCTGGATAGCCCCTAGCCTTCTGAGCGTTTACAATCTTTACCTTCCATCTTGTGGTTCTAACCCCATCCCAGCCCCCCCCCCCGGCCCCCATCCCAGCCATCGGTACACTTGGGGTGACCAGATTCTACTTACTTTTCTGATAGAGAACTGGGTGACAAGCTGAGCTTTGAACAACAAGGAAGCAAGAGGTCTGGAATAAGTTAATCCAGAGAAAAAGGGAGGGGGGCAGTTTTACATTTGCGTGTGTGTGTTAGGAACCTAAAGTAACGCATAGGGTATTCCAGTAGACTGCAAAAATCACAGTCCTTTCCATCTAAATAGCATGTTTTCCACTCTTTATTTCTATCTTCCTCCAGCTTTGCTTTCCTCCCTTTTAGCACACAAAACACATGGAGCCCAAATAGGAAATCTGAATTTCTATTACAGTGAGGGCAAAATGAGATTTCAGAATCAAATTGAACCACTGCAGAATGGCAAAGAAAGTGACAGGTACCAGCACTCAGTATTTGTATAGGTCCTTCATGTAATGTCTGTATCGTTAATCTGGAAGGGCCCTGCTCTTTAATTAAGGCCCCTGTGGTACACTTGAGATGGGCATCTCCTCCCTCCTTGCCTTGGGTCATGCAGGTCTAAGCTGCCAGTCTCAATTTAGGAGAAGGGGTGCTGCTTCTCACATCAGCTCACTTCCGGCACCTACATCCCTTCCGCAGTTGTCACTTGAGGGCAACCTAGCTCACAAATCCAGCTGGGATGACACCTCAAGGGGTTCTTTCACTTAAGACTTGACAGGCAACTAAAAGATTTCCTAAGAATATGGGAATCCACACTATGGAAATGACAACTGGGTAAAATTTACTCTATAGTTAGCTTAAATATAATCATTTAAATTATAACTATAAATAATACGGAGTAGCGTTTTGATATTAATTCCTTTTCTACATCTTGGTGAAAACTTGGACAAATTTCTTCGCAGAGTCTCCTATTTTCTTATGATTTACTTCATCAGTAGCATCCCATATTAGCCTATAATGAAAAAAGTAATTTCCTTCCATTATGACCCTTATGACTAATTCCAGAAAACTCACATTCATGGTTGGCAATTGCTCCTTCCTCAGACAGTATTAAAACATTTGATCTAATTATGTTTTTAAGCCATCAGGCAAATCTACAAGAGAAGGTCTGAAGGATAATTACATCAATTGTCTATGAAAGAAACAATGGCTCCAAGTCTGAGAAGAGCCTGTGAATGAAGGCCAGCTTGAATTTTATGCAAAATGTAGCTGAATGAAGTGACCCTAAGGGTGGGGTCCCTTGGTGTCGCTCGCTTGGACCTTGGATGATATCTATCAAAATTCTGTTTTAACCTTTTCATCTTGACAGTGGCTAATCAAGAAATCTGGCCATACCTTAAAACTGCTCTGATTTCATTACAGTACAGAGAAGTTTACTGTCTTATTTTTATAGCACTTTTTTGTCATTGAAATATGTAATTCAAAAATATGAAATGGTTAAATGTCACAAAAGCAAAAAAGTCAGAAAAAATTTATTGATTATAGAAAATTAGGAAAATATGGAAAGTGTAATAAATCATTAAAATTAGCCATAGTCCTCCCAACTAAAATCTAACATTCTGGGGTATTTCTAGTTGTTCTTTTTCTTTTAGTGTACAGGTTTATATATGGGTATAAATGCATATCTTAGGTAAAAATGGGATCATACTGAAAACTGTTTTTAAAAATTATTGTTAGGAGGCGCCTGGGTGGCTCAGTCGGTTAGGCGTCTGACTTCGGCTCAGGTCATGATCTTGTGATTTGTGAGTTTAAGCCCCATGTCAGGCTCTGTGCAGACAGCTCAGCGCCTGGAGTCTGCTTCAGATTCTGTGTCTCCCCCTCTCTCTGCCCCTCCCCCACTCACACTCTGTCTCTCTCTCTCTCTCAAAAATAAACATTAAAAAAATTTTTTAAATTATTGCTAGAATGTATTTTTCCATGCCATTAAATATTTTCCAAAAACATGAATTTTCATGATTGTGTGTAATGACTGCATCCTCTTATAAAAAATACATATAACAGTTTATCTATATCCCTATTGTTGGAAATTTAAACTATTTTCAGTTTTTGAATACTATAAATAAAACCCAACTGATTATCCATAATTGTAAATGTTTATTTATGACCTCCTCTAATTACTTCTTTAGGATAAACTTCCTAGAAGTGGAATGACCAACGGGTTCACAGGTATAAACATGTTTAAGACTCTTTAATGTCTAAGTTGCTCTCTAGAAAAGTTGCACCAATATATACTTCCTACCAGAAATATCTGAAAGTGCTGTTGTCATAGGGACTGTCCCCCTGTGGCTTTAGCACTGAAAGTTCCACATTCCAGGAAACCCCTCTAGATCTCCAAGTTTTCATTCAGTATGGGTGTGGAGGCTTGGGGGAAAAGTATAAGATGCACGTGGTTGCTAAAACATGTGGGCTGAAAACAACATTGCTTTTAGCGTCAAATGGATATGGCATAGATTATCCACCCTCCATGGTCACCAACTACCCATGTTGGCTGCCATGACTTTCAGTTCCTTGTGATCATCAGCATGATTTGACTTAAGAGTGTAACTCAAAATGCCTTGTAACTGTGAGGCTTAACTGTCCTTGTCTCTGCCTATGGATTAACTGTTGTGCTTTGTTTGTACTGAGAATTTGTATTGAGTGCGAGTTTAATATTTAACATCGTGAATATTGTGATCATGTTTTCTAAGAATTCAGATTATAATACCAACTCCAGCATGACCCAGACGTCTCTGAAAACGAAGGCTAAACTGTGTCATTTTACTGGCAGATGAAAAGACACAGGGACATGGTTGGGGAGGTAAATAACCAAAACAGGGCACACTATGCAGGTGCAGAAAAAAAATTGGAGTCAGGTATGGTGGAGAAGATATAAAATCACAGATGAAGAATGAATCTCAGAAGTCTGGGATGAGACAATCAAAAGTTTGTTTGTTTCTCCAAAGGGCACCAATGCTTTGTGGAAAAGAGTGGCCATTGAATTAGTGAGAACATACCACACTAAGGAACACACAGTTTCATATTGCTCCTTTTGATTGCTCTGTGACTGAGTGAAGTCACATTTCCTGATTCAGAGGTTTAAACTGAAGTGTCCTATGGGAGAACAGGAGAACGAAAAGAGGAAATTCTGATAACGAATGTATTGGCCTCCTGCAATGGAGAGCCATTCTGGCAGAGCTCACCAACGTTACACTTTCTACAGTGTATCAAGTGATAAGTTAAATCACAGCAACAGTGGTGTTAATAAAGGGGATCAGGATATGCCACCCCCAAATATGCCAGCTTGGCATATTCTTTTGAGCTGAAGTTACTAGAGAAACAGCGGATACAAAACATGCTCTCTGCCCTCTTCCATCTGCCTCAAAGCACTATATAAATTTTCCCTGGGGGTACCTGGGTGGCTCAGTGGGTTGAGCATCTGACTTCAGCTCAGGTCATGATCTTGCGGTTTCTGAGTTGGAGCCCTGCCTCAGGCTCACTGCTGTCAGCACAGAGCCTGCTTAGGATCCTCTGTCCCGCCCCCCCACACACACCCCCCCCCCACCCCTACACTCCTCACATGCGCTCTCCCTCAAAAATAAATTAAAAAACATTAAATTTTCCCTGGAGAAAGGTGCCTCCCCACCCCTCCCCCCAGCCCTGCCCCTTGCACCAGGAAGAAAAGCACTTTCATCATCAGAAATAGGGAGTCGAAACTGAGATGGGTTTGCATAAACAGACCTTACTAAAATATCCATTATCTTCCATTAGTTCCCCCATATATTCCCCAATCTCTTCCCTGTGATTTATCATCTCTTGGAACCCAAACCTCCTTTCCTTTGTTCAAATGGTATATACACACCCAAGTCTAGCTGCTTCTTTGAGTTTCACTTCTTTTCTGTGAACTCCTGGGCACATAAATATTAAATAAAAATTATACCTTTTCTCCTGTTAATTGGTCTTTGTCAGTTTAATTCACAGGCTCCAGCTACTGAACTAAGAGGGCATAGGAAAACTTCTTCCTCCCTGACAGCAAAAAAAGTTCTATTTCTTGGGTACTTTGATAGGAAAAATGGAATTCCAAATCATCTTCTTGATTTCTATGAAGACTTTAGTGCAACTATAGAAAACATAAAACAAAAGGTTGTTGATATATTATCCAACTACAAGCTGGATCATGCTTATCTGCATATTTGGCAGACAGTTCAAAATGTAAATTTGGGCAAATTACATTCCGTCTATACTGTTCTCACCAAAGACTATGAAAAAAGATCTTTTCTGCTACATATTTTGCATACCTTGTACACCACCACCACATTGCTAAAAGAGAGATGTGATTTGCTCACCTATGAAATTGAGATTTTCATTACAAAAGCTTTGGTCCTTTTTCAGGCTCTTGAAAACTGCAGAATAACTTAATGAGATATTTGGCTATAAAAATGGAAGGAGATAGCCTTCTGAGACATGGGCCTGGAGAATGGCTTGCTTTGGAGTGCTCACGAATGATGAGCATTTTAGATATGAATAGTTGATAAGATGGATGTAGAGACGCAAAGACGTTATTGATAAACACATTGATAAGCTGTTATTTCTTCCAAAACAAGCTTGTAGTTGCAAAGTGGATGAACATTTTTGGAGAGTTGGATACAAATTCTTACATGTCTAAAACCCTGCTATTACTAGTAAGTAAAATCCTAAGTATTCCATGCTGAAATGCTTTGTTGAGAGGATATTAGCTTGTTTCCATCACATTGGAATTAGTGTAATGTGGGCTTGATAGGAGCATCTCTGTAAATCAAAATGACTTTTACATTTGAGTATATTCATTCTATCACTATATAAAACAAAAGGAGACTCTAAGTTATTATAAAAGGAAACAGAAAGGGTAAAAATATCCTATGGTATTATGGGAGAGAAATAAAATCTTTTGTTTTTTTTATTAAACATAGGTTAAGGTTTGTTTAATTAGTCCTATTGTATTTACACTCCCCTTTTGAAAAGTATTACATTTGTGTATCTTAAGCATACACAATAATAATACAGCCTACAAAATGTAAATATCCAATAAAGAGTTTTAAAAAGTTAAAAGTAAGTTGCTGTATCAGAGAATCGAAAGAAACATGATAAAAATATCATTTTTCAAGGTGCCTATCTGGCTCAGTTGGTGGAGTGTGCGACTCTTGATCTTGAGGTTGTGGGTTCGAGCCCCACATTGGATGTAGAGGTTACTTAAAAATTAAAAACATTAAAAAAAATCATATTTTTCCTGCACATCATTTTCTAATTTGTCTTGTTACCAAATATATGTTGCCCTTGTTAACTAGTCTTATTGTGGTTTTGTTTAAACAGCATTTATGGGAGTGCCTGAGTTGCTCAGTTGGTTAAACGTCTGGTTTTGCCTCAGGTCATGATCTCACAGTTCGTGGATTTGAGCCCTGCATTGGGTTCTCTGCTGTAAGTGCAGAGCCGGCTTTGGATCCTCTGTCTCCCTCTCTCTTTGCCTCTCCCCCTGCTCATGCATATGTGTGTGTGTGCATGTACTCACTCTCTCAAAAATAAACATTTAATAAATAAATAAATAATTTATGTAATGGATAAGTAAACAATACTAAATAACATCTAGTTTTAGATTAATATCTTGTTTTCATATTTTTATCTTAACAACGCATATATCTAGTTATTTATTATATATTCTATTGTTATTAATTGTTTTCTGGAATGATTGTGTCCTGGGTTGGCTCTCTAAAAAAACAGTCCCTTTACCAACTTTATGTCACCAAAAACTAGGCATTAATTTTTTGTTAGAAGTTTGCCAATTTGTTAGAAGGAAAATTGCCATGTCTTTGCCAAATGTGCATTTCTTTTTTAAATATTTTTTATTGTTTATTTTTAAGAGAGAGAGAGTGACAGAGACAGAGACAGAGTGCAAGTGGGGGAGAGGCAGAGAGAGAAGGAGACACAGTATCTGAAGCAGGCTCCAGGCTCTGAGCTGTCAGCACAGAGCCTGACGTGGGGCTCAAACTCATGAACTTCGAGATCATGACCTGAGCCAAAGCCTGACGCTTAACTGACTGAACCACTCAGGCACACCATCAAATGTGCATTTCTTTACTATGAAGCAGATTGAGCATTTTTCACATGTTCATGAACCACATATTTTTCCTTTGGAAACAGCCTGTTTCTTACTTTTATCAAAATTTCTATTGGTCTTAAAAATAAATTTAAAAACATTTCTATTGGTCTCTTTCTGTCTTTTTGATTTATAAATTTTCTTTAGGACTGTAAGTCTACGTCAATCAAACTTGCCACACTTCTCAATTTGTGGCTTGGTCTTTCCATTTTTTGGTGAAGTTTTTGGGCATACTTTAGAAATCTTTGTTTTTTGAACTACCCGTTTTTGTTTTTTCTTAAAGAAGCAGTTTTGTACAGGGTTGAGAATAGGGTTCTGGAGTTGCTCGGACCCATGTTTGAGTCTCACTTCCACCTATACAGACCTCGAACAAATTCTTGGTACTTGTACTATTACTGATGACTTCTTTCTTTGCTTGCAATCAGCTAACTATTCACTTTTACTTTTCTCTAGTTCAAGTTGATGCATGTAAGCCTTTGATCTGTCTGGAATCATACTGGTGAATGATGGCTACATCTTTCTATATTTCGAAGGAGGTTTTGCTTTTCCTTCCACAGATGATGTGCCAGTGAGAGAATAGTGCAGCTGTCCCCACTCCATTCTGGGGCTTGTTCAGCTGCCTCTGAGTCATTCTGTGGCATTGGGCGGGTGTTATAGCTCCTGGCTTTCTAGTGGGTAGAATAGCTTCCAGATTGGGTCCCAGCTGAATGAAGTCTCCCTTGGTGACATAGAAAAATGAACTCTATGATACTTCCTATTACAGAGGCCCCCCAGGCTACAGCTGTCTTGGGTTTCTCTTTAACCACTTCATGCCTGGTGCCTAGAAGATTAAAACCACACATGGCATCTATCCTAGCCTGGAACATTTCCTCTCCTCTTGTCTTCCCTCCAGTATCGGGATTTGGGTGCCCCACCCTCATGCTTCCTGCCTAGGTGACACCTTCTAGATCTGAATCTGTGGTGACTCAGAATGGTCCTCTCTCCCCAGCTACACTTTGGCCTCCACCCCACCCACCTGCTACTGTGATATGTGACAATCTCCCCGGGAAAACAGGATCTTAATTACCTCCCTCGTATCAAAGGTGGAATTCTGTGGATATTTCCTTCCATTGTAACAGCATACTTATCTTCAAATAAATTGTAACCTTCTGGAAATGTAGAGCTTGTCATACTCATACTCATTTTTTGCTTCCTTATCACAGGCAAGTATTTGATCACACACACATGCAATCAAATATTGGTTAGATTAGTTGCACCTGGGTGGTTCAGTCAGTTGAGCGTCCGACTCTTGGTTTCAGCTCAGGTCGTGATCTCACAGTTCATGGGATAGAGTTCCGTGTCCAGCTCTGCACTGACAGTGTGGAGCCTGCTTGGAATTCTGTCCCCCTCTCTAGACTCTGCCCCTCCCTGCTCATGCTGTTTCTGACTCTCTCAAAACGAATAAATAAACTTAAAAAAAAACCATAAATATTGGTTAGATTAAATAATATTTGATTTAACAATATCAATAAGGAACAAAGGGAGGAGAGTATCTTTGATGGCAAAGATTCCTTTCAAGGTATATTCCTGAGAGATTAATTTTCTTCCAACTCTATACAATATTTCCCAGAGGAGGTTTTTGCTCCTTTTCCAGATAGCCTTCTTTGTGAAAAAGTCAGTCGCTTCCCTTAGGCAAGGAGCCTGAGCCAAATAGTTTACCTCCAGCCTGCCCTAAACTTTCAAAGATTCAAAAAATCCCTTTAAATTCTAAGTCAGATTTGTTGATGAGCTGTGGAAATCTCTGAGTTTAAGGGAGTAGACCACTGCAACCACAGATCTGACTAATCTAATCCCTTAGGGGGTGCAGCGGGTCCCCCAAGCAGTCAGTGCTTTGTGCCATAGCCCATGAATATTTTATAGATGTCCTTTTGTGCTCACTTATGGGCACTGATCTGTACAATCTGGCTTGAATAATATCAAAAGAATACCTCCTCTTGACCTCTGTTCCTGAATGATTTATGGAGACGCACTAAGCCTATCAGAGATTCGTTATTGAGGTCCTTAAGAGATGCTTTTCTTTTTTTTTTTAAGTTTATTTATTTATTTTGAGAGAGACAGAGTGCACGAGCAGGGGAGGGGCAGAGAGAGAGAACCCCAAGCAGCCTCCAAATTGTCAGCACAGACCCTGATGTGGGGTTCAAACCCACAAACTGTGAGATCATGACCTAATACGAAATTAAGTCAGATGCTTAACCGACTGAGCCACCCAGGCATCCCAAGAGTTGCTTTTCAGCAAAGGGGGAAGTAAATTTATGTTTGTACATAGAGTGAACACTTTGGGGGGGCTTAGTGTAAAATCTGTGTTTTGGAAGGCCATCTCTGGCTCTTCAGAGATTAGTAGGAATTTAAATTTCCTCAATAAAAAGGGCCAAATGATGTTCTAAAGATCTTCTACTCCACTCCCTCTCCAGGCTTATTTATTCCTGGAATTTCTTGTTACTCTAGAATATCAGTCAAAATAATTAACTTAAATCCCTTCTCTTGTCTCCTGGCTCTTCCACCTCTGTGCCTTTTAAAAATGGAAACAATTCAGTCACCTAGTATATTCGGTGTTGGCTGTGTGCTCCTTGCTTTGAGCAATACCAAGAATGAGAAGACATCATCCCTGCTACTGAGTTCTCAGTCTAATTGGAGAAGACAAGACTTATATACCTTATTGAAGTTGGCTCGTAACCCGACGCTAACATAGTACAGTACTAGAAAAGTTTCCAGAAGGGAAATAGTAATGCGTGTAGGATTAGTGAGGGATGACTTTATGGAGAAAATAGGGCTTGAATGGTTAGATTTCAACTGGCAGAGGGAGGGCATCCTAAGGACAGTAGCAGTTTTGAGTGAGAGTAATCAAAGCAAGTTTGGGGGATGATAGAGACTGTACCAACAGTCTTGGAGAGCAGTAAGTGGTAAGGGCAGATGAGGAATGCCACGCTCCATAAAAGAGTAAAACCCAGGTCTGTGAAGCCAGCATGAAGAGAGGACTCTCCTGGAGCAGAACCCAGTGATCTCAAATCTGTACTTCTGATTTGACTCTTGTGGTCTTTTCCCAGTCCCCACTGCCCTTACCACATTGGCCTCAGAGATAGACTTGCTTTTTAAAGATCTGTCAAAAAGCCCCTTCCTTTGCTTCCCCTTAGCATAGGTCAAATAAACATAAGTTTAAGAAAAGTTTACTAAGCACAAAAAGAGAACAAAAAGAACATTAATACGTAAATAATTGAGTTTACAAGTTACACCTTGCTCTCTGGTCTCATAAACCATATCTCATTCCAAATGAGATCCCAGGGAAAGAGGGCCTTGTCTGGGGCCACCCTACTTAGTATATTCAGAGGACATCTTTTTTTTTTTTTTAATTTTTATGAGAGAGAGAGAGAGAGAGAGAGAGGGAAGGGCAGAGGCAGAGGTAGAGAGAGAGAGAATCCTAAATAGTCTCCATGCTCATGTGGAGCCTGATATGGGGCTCAGGTTCATGACCTGGGCTGAAATCAAGTTGAATGCCCAACTGACTAAGCCACCCAGGCGCCCCTCAGAGGAGATCTTTAATCTCCAACACTCAAGAGCACCCTTCTAATCATCTAAACCTCTCAAAATCCAAGCTAATTCCTTCAGCCTCCTAAACCCCAAGGCTGTGGCCTTACCCTTTTAGGAGAGTGCATACTACTGTTTCTTTCCTTTGTCGTCTTCTGTGCCTACTTTCTTACCTCTTAGCTAGAGGTAGAGAAAGAATGGGCAGCCATTCTATCTCTTGGCTCTTTCTCCCCCACCCTGGAACTGGCTGGAGTATCCTTAGCTTTGCCTTCTGTGTGATCTCTCAGGCCTGGCATACTGAGCCTGCCCCTTTTTGAGGCCATTGTCTTTAAAGGGGACTCCTACATGGCACTGAGAAACAAGCAAAGAGGCAGCAAAAGAACTTGAAGAAGTTACTGATTATCCAGAAATCTAAGCAAATCTTTTCGTTTTTAAGGACAGTTACCATGTCTTTCTTATCTTTGTATCCAAAGCACCTAACACAGTAGTGCCAAGCACATGATAGGGAAGTTTGTTGACTGGGGTAATAAGTTAATTAAAACAAGGAGAACAGAGTGCTGCCATAGAAATCAAGGGACGGACTCAAAAGCTTCAAGAAGAGGGATGGCTAATAATGCCAAATATCACAGAGAAATCAAGTATCAAGTAAAATGCTGAAAGATACCCTACTGGGTTTGCAATAGGAAGGCTGATTGCAATGACAGTTTTATTAGAGGGGTGAGGGTGGGTGAAAGCATGATTAAATTAATAGTTGGTTGACTAATGACAGGTGAGGAAGGAAAAACAATGGGTATGGATTATTATTTGGGGGAGGATGGCTATGAGGCAGAAAGGCTGGTAACTACAAGTGGACCAAGGGTTGACACAAAGTTGTCCTTGTTTTTTTTTTCCCTTGAGTTTTATTTTTTGTTTTGATTTTTCTGTGGGAGATACCAGCTAAAGAGAAGGGGCTAGTGGAGAAGGAAAGGTTGAATTGGTTAGACAGGGAATGACTAACAGAACAACTTTGCCATGGAGGTGGGATGAAAGATCATGGAACAGAGGTCTTAGCCTTGAGCTGAAGGTGCACACCTACCTCTGCAACTGGAGGGGAAAAGTTCGTGCTAATATAGTCATAGATAAAATTACGGGCATAGGAAATTTAGGGAATTTTCACCTGAGAGCCTTGATCTTTTACAGCAATGCAGGAGTGGCATGATTTGGGAGTGGCCATGCTGGGCTGGGTGGCCTTCTTGGGCTGGGGGCTTGAAGACAGTGATGAAGATGGTAAAAGCCTCTGGAGGAACAGGAGGGAGACCCGAGCAGGAGAACAGTTTTCAAGCTCTACTGAGGGCCACGCTGAGATCAAAGGCCACAGATTTGGTCTTTGATCAAAGACCACCACTGTGTATGGATGTGTGACTTCCTCTAGCTGGGTTCCTGGGCACACAAGGGAAATTGATTACATAAGTTTAGGGATTTACAGGTCATGAGTGGTGTTGATGATATAGTCAAGAGTAAGGTTTAGACTAGGGTTGTAAGAAAATGAATCTCTGGGGCACTTGGATGGCTATCAGTTGAGCGTCCAACTTCGGGTCAGGTCATGATCCCACAACTCGTGAGTTCAAGCCTCATGTTGGGCTCTCTGCTGTCAGCACAGAGCCTGTTTCAGATCCTCTGTCCCCCTCTGTCTCTTTCCCTGCGCCACTCACTATCTCTAGGAAGAAAGAACAAAAAAGAAAAAGAAAGAAAGAAAGAAAGAAAGAAAGAGAAAATAAGGTAAAAATGAACCCCTGAAGGAGTCTGAGTATGAGGGACACCTGGGTGGCTCAGTCAGTTAGGCATCCAACTCTTGGTTTCAGGTCAGGTCATGATCTCAAGGTTTGTGAGATTGAGCCCCATATCAGACTCTGAACAGACAGCATGGAACCTGCTTGGGATTCTCTCTCTCCCTCTCTCTCTGCCCCTCTCTCTCTCTCTCAAAATAAATAAACTTTTTTTTTAAAGGAGTTTGAGTATGAGAAATGAGGTAGGTTGAGGAACTAGAGGCTTAAGAACGATGTACTTGGTCCTTGGAAGTAGGAGGGTGAGGGAGTTTGGATGAAGTTGAGGTTATGGATGAGAGTTATTGAATTTCATAGGTGGAGCAGTCTTAGGTCATGGCAAGATCCAGGTGTGGTCCTGTTAGTGGGTGGTTGATGAGGAGTGTCAGTAAACACTGAAAGACCAGCTGAGCATCAGGTACTACATGAAGAGACAGGGTGGGGTACTGGTAATGGTTTGGCAGTCTAGACAAGGGACACCCAGGATTTGCATTCAGGAACTTCTTACTCAGGCTACTGTGTGAGTTAACTTGCCTTATTAAGTCTCAGTTGTCCATCTGTCAAAGGCTATAATCATAGCACCCACTTCATGGGATAGTTGTGAAAACTAAATGAGATCATATATGGGGAGTGCTGAGCACAATGCCTGGCACAGAAGCATTCCATAAATAACAGCTATGACATGATGACTGCTATTATGGAGGCCGAGTCTCCCACCAAGGATTCACAAGGTAGAAAAGCATGAAAAATACATGAAAGGACCCATGGGGATGGCTTCTTTGTGAAAACAGCCTAGATTTCTGGAATCAGACCAATTTGTGTTTGTCCTCCAGCCCAGCCGCTTACTAACTGTGTGATCTGAGGCAAGTCATCTAATCAATCTGTCTGAGGTCAATTGTGATGCTGTGTTGCTAGTATCTTCATTCCCCTAAATGTATTAAGTGCCTGCCTACTCAGTTCCAGGCATTGTAGTGAGTGTCGGAGACAAAGAGACTTGAAAAAGACACCCTCCTTGTGCTCACAGTATAGCTGAGGAGACTGGAAGAGACAATTCTAATTGGGAAAACTAAGCTCTGGCACAGCTAAGACACACAGGTGAATCCTGATTTATGCTGGAAAGAAATGTTTTGCCTGATCGAGCCATTAGCTCATTCCTTCCTTTTTAAAGGCAAAAACAGAACTTAGTACACAGTTCCCACTTTTTTACAATAATGGAGTTTTAGAAACGATTTTTGGAAAGTAGAATGGTGAAAAATAAATCTCAGGTTCCAAGGGGCTGAGCAATCTGCATGTAGACACCTCCCATCCGGGAAGACTGTGGATGGGAGGTCTGAACAGTAGGAGCACCGCGGCTCCTTTGGTGATTTGCTCAGGTCCTTGGTTTCCCCATCTGTAATGCAGGGATAATAACAGTAAGTACTTCACAGAGTTAGTGAGTGGTAAGTGAATTAATTCGTGTAAAATGTTTATGACAGTATCTGGCACATAGTGAGCATTCAGAGTATGTTAGCTAGTATTATTCTGTAAGTGATGATCTTATAAAGAGAAGGCAAAATGTATTCCTCAGTCGACGCAGGCGTCACCAGAAACTGCTGAATGAGTGGATCAAAGTAACAAAAAGTAAACCAGAAATCAGGTTTAGAATGAGTAAATTTGCAAAACGTCAGGGCAAAAAATAAGAAACTTATCAACACAGCTCAAAATCAACCTTAAACAGACCTTGAATCTAGTAGGTACCCAATAAATATTGGTTGGCTTCTTAAATCCTTGCTTTACAAAACAAAGGTCCAAGGGAGTGCTTTATTTACCAAGTTCTTTTTTCTTCCCTCATTCCTCTGAGTAGTTAAGAGAGAGACCTGACTTTTCCTGTCTCCTGTTGGAGCCTGAGCCCACACCCCCCGCATAGTGACTAGGCAGCTTTCCAGGTTCGCCTGATGTTAAAGCCCCCAAGCTCCTGGGCTGCAGGTTGTAACCTGTATCTCAGTCCTTTCTCTCTGGTCTACCTCAGGAAGACTTTCCATGGGAAGATAAAGGCACTTCTGGTCTTGGGCTCTCTTCTCTAAGAATCCTCTCTCCTCATCTATATTGCAGAAGTTAAAAGAGAGAAGTTGGTGTGAATAGAAGTCAGAACAGAGAATGGCCCACAGGGGTTTTCTCTACAGTTCCTTGGGAAGCTACTATCATTTTCTTCCAATCAAACATTTCCCCGACAATTTAAATGATTTTGGAACTTTAGAGAAAGTCCTCACCTCTTCCCTATTAATTTCTGCCCCACCCCCACTTCACCTCCTTAGGGGCTTTCTTCTGAAATTTGAGCATAAATTCAAACACAAGGTTCCCACAGAAACTGTGCAGCCTTCTCTTTTTCTGCCTGTCTGACCTCGGTTTACAATGCTAGATTCAAGCTATCATCACAACATGCCTTAAAAAAAATTTTTTTTTAACGTTTATTTATTTTTGAGACAGAGAGAGACAGAGCATGAACGGGGGAGGGGCAGAGAGAGAGGGAGACACAGAATCGGAAGCAGGCTCCAGGCTCTGAGCGGTCAGCACAGAGCCTGACGCGGGGCTCGAACTCACAGACCGCGAGATCATGACCTGAGCCAAAGTCGGATGCTCAACCGACTGAGCCACCCAGGCGCCCCTCATTTAAACCACTTTTAAGTGTACAGTGGCATTAAGTATATCCCTATTGTTGTCAACAATCATCACTATCCTTCTCCAGAACTTTTTTCATCTTTCGAAACAGAAACTCTGTACTCCATTAAACACTAACTCACTGGGGCACTGGGTGGCTCAATCAGTTAAGCGTCCAACTTCAGCTCAGGTCATGATCTCACAACTCATGAGTTTGAGCCCCGTGTCAGGCTCTGTGCTGACAGCTCACAGCACAGAGCCTGGAGCCTGCTTTGGATTCTGTGCCTCCCTCTCTCTCTCCCCTCCACTGCTCGAGCTCCATTTCTCTCTCTCTCTCTCTCTCTCTCTCTCTCTCTCTCTCAAACATTAAACAAAACAAAACAAAACACACTACCATTCCTGCTTTCCTCCAGCCCCCTGCAACCACCATTCTGCTTTCTGTCTCTATGAATTTCATTTTTCTAGGTATCTCATATACATGAAACCACACAGTGTTTTTGTGTGTGGTGTCTGGCTTATTTCAATGAGCATAATGTCTTCAATGTTCATCTATATGTGGTACAAGAATTACATTCCGCTTAAAGGCGCTTTTAACCTTTTTGACAGGTCAACGACAGGATGGTTGGTAAAAGGGCAAGTCATGCTGGCTTTCTGTATTTATTCACCTGTAAAATAGTTCTGAGTTTTGTACTATCATTAAAACATATCCAAGTAGGCATCACAAACCTACAGGATCCAGGCACATGAGTGGTAAAGCCGAGTGGAAGTAGGCAATGGTGAAAGGGAGAAACTTGCCTCTCATAAAAGTGGCCACTGCCACCTAGTTCTAATCCATTATTCTCAGGATGTAATTGCACAGGCCCAGAATTGCACAGACAAGTCTCCTAATTTTCATGACAGTACTGTTGGTGCAAATGGAACATATTTACAGGTCAGATCTGGCCAGTAGGCCACCAGTTAGTAGTCTCTGCTTGGGTTTAATAACAAGCTAATTTTAGCGCGGCTTCATGCATTCATTCATTCACTCATTCACGCAATAAATGTTTACTGGGTCTCTACTACCTGCTAAACTACACACATAAGATATGGTTTAAAAAATATATGGCAGGAGAACAAATAATCGCAGCATAAGTGCTATAACAAAGCAAAGATAATAATGACTTACTTTTATTGATCACTTGTTATGTGCCAGGGAGTTTTAAAAGAACTTATTCGTATTAACTCATTTAAGCCTTGCAACAATCCTATGAAGTAGGCATTAATGTCTCCATTTTAATCATGAAAAGACAAGCGCTAAATATCAAATCACTTGTCCGTGGTCACACCGCTGGAAAGTGTTGGTGCAGGATTTGAATTCGGATTGGTTCCAGAGCCCAAGGTCAAGACTGGAATAGATTGGTAGGGGCTCAGAGGGCGAGGTTGTATATGGTTAACCTGCGGATCTATGAAGACATCCTGAAGAGGTTAACTTTTGCCTTGTCTTGAAGGAAGATTTCAGCAAACAAGGCCGGGAGTGCAATCCAGGCAGAGGAAGTTGAGGCGGGGATCAAACTTTAAGGTTAGCGGGAAATAAGTCTGAAGAAATCGCTCTCAGGGTCTCCAATGTCATCTATTCAACTATTTTCAGGTATGGTATCAGCCTACCGACGGCGTATGTTTCAGTACTAGCTGTGAGAGTAGAATGATGTAGAAACAGAGGAGCATTTACACGTGCCAGAGAGCGAAATGCGTCTAATGTCTCCTGCCCCACCCGAGCCCCTCCGCCGCTGTCCTGCCCACTGCCCACGACTGCCTTCAGGGACTACAAGTCCCGTCATGCAACGAGGGAGCGCCGAGAGCTCGGCGACCTGCCCCGCCCCGCCCCGGCTCCGCCCCCTCCCCGCCCCTCCCTCCCGCAGCCCCCTCCCGCCCGGCCAGCCCCGAAGAGTTGCCCGGTGGCCGAGGCAGACGGAAGCCGAGGGAGAGTCTCGGCAGCAGCAGGATGGGGGATTCCAAAGTGAAAGTGGCTGTGCGGATCCGGCCCATGAACCGGAGAGGTGAGAGCCGAGCCCGCCCGGGGCCGCCACGGTGGAGGCGGCAGGTGCCTGGCGCGCCCTTCCCTCACCCGCGGCCGCCGTGTGGGGTCCGGCCGGCCCCGCCCCTGCAGTCCGCGACCAAGCGAGAGGGCGGCCGGCGCACCCCGAATCCTTGTCTCCCCGCGCCCGCCCGTCCTGCGCGGGGACGCCCCTCCCCTCGCCCGCACCGCGTCCGGGACGCGGCGGGCCCCACGTCCCGGTCCGCTGCCCCTTCCGCCGGCGCGCCCGCCCCGCCCCGGCGCCCTTTCGCCCTCACGCCTCTCCTGCCCTTGCGGGTGGGCGCTCTGGTCCTTCGCCCCGGGCTCGTTTCTTCCTTCCCCCGCCGCTACTCTTCGCCCGTGCACCGACGCGTCCCCTGCGTTTTCCTTGCCAGCTGTCAGAGTGGCCCCCACCCCTCGGTCTTCACCCCTCCACCCTGGCCGGGACGACCAGGCACCCCGAGGCCCCACGTCTCCGGCCCAGTCACCTCAACCCTGCACTTTTGTGGTCCGCGGCAGGAAAAAAATGGCAGGGAATTTGGTTTACTCTTGAGAAAGCACTCAAGTGCAAAAATTCCTCGTCTTCATTTTTCATTCTATACGTTTAACTGGGCGGTCATAAAGAATTGTAAAAACTTTGAAGTGAGAAGAGATGCCCTTCCATCCCCCGCTTTTTTGACTGTTGAGATAGTTTTGTTTTTGCTTGAAGTCATATTCGTCATCTCTCAACAATAAATAGTTTAAGTGCCAAGATTCTTGTGAAATTGTATCTTTCAGACATTCTCTCAATTCTGCAGGGAGGGTAGAGAAAGCAGATAAACCGAGTACATTTTAAATCCTCTTTAGACTGTCGAATGGAGTGAAGAGTACCGCGAGGAGGTGGGCTGGGTCTTGGCTTTAATGCTTAAGCAGCAGCGTGACTGAGCAAGGAACTTTAAATGAGATAATATATTTGAAAACACTTTCTGTACAAGGCTATGTTATTGAGATCACTGTTATAATCCCAGGAGATGACTTTTCAATTGATAAGACTCTTTTTGCAGCTTCTGTGTTCATATTCAAGTGTTAAGTCTGTAGAAATCACGAGTTTTCCAATTTTCCTTTTCTCTGCTGTCTTTTGTATATATTGAGATATACGTATCAGCTAGTTGACGGTCTGTTTTGTTGGTTTGTCCTTCTTTTCCAAGTTGGTTTATGTCTTCCCTAGGAGTCAGATCTTCCCAAAAGATCTTTCTTTTGGCGTTGCTAGGTCAGTGTAAGGCTGTCATGTGACCTGGGAGAGTTTTGTTTTTTGTTTTTTTCTCCTTCCCCTAAGAACTTAAACTAGTGCACATTTTGGGTCTTCAGTCTTTCCTTTGACAAAATCAAAGGGTCTTAGATGAACTCTGAAAGTTTTCAGAAGCTTTTGTTCTTAGGTGCTCAGGCATCTTTATTCAAGTTTATTACCATTACAATGATTTAAAAAAAATGAAAAAGCAGGCCATATAAAACACAACTTTATCTGGAACTTGATTCTGAAAGGATGATTTCAGCACATTCTTAAAATTTCCTTTTCACAAAAAACTTGGAAATGTCAGTGCTAAAAAGATGTAGCTAATCATCACAAAAGACCTATCTCAGATCATTAGAATCCTACCCTCGTCCCCTCCCCACATGAATTTCAGTTTTTAAACATTTTTTAAATGTTTTTTTAAATTTATTTTTGAGAGAGAGAGAGACAGAGCATGAGTGGGGGAGGGGCAGGGAACAAGAGGGGAACAGAATTTGAAGCAGCAGTTATTTTTTTTAAGTTTATTTATTTATTTTAAGTGAGAGAGAAGGAGGGAGAGCAGGGGAGAGGCAGAGAGAGAGGAGAGAATCCCAAGCAGGCTCCATGCTGCGAGTGCAGAGCCTGACATGGGGCTTGATCTCAGAGAACTGTGAGATCATTACCTGAGCCTAAATCAAGTCAGATGCTTAACTGACTGAGCCACCCAGGCACCCCATGAATTTCAGTTTTTGAGGGAAGGTACTATATAAATTGTCATTAATTAGATTATAATAATTGTATCAGAGTGCCCAGGGACACATAGAATACAAATTTTCACTGTGGAATGGATATTAGCTGTTCCTTTGGTTGAACTCATTTTAAAATTAAGGTTTGGGGTGCCTGGGTGTCTCAGTGGGTTGAGTGTCTGATTCTTGATTTCAGCTTAGGTTATGATCTCGTGGTCATGGGATCGAGCCCCATATGGGGCTCCACGCTGGGTGTGGAGCCTGCTTGGGATTCTTTCTCACTCCCTCTACCCCTGCTTGTGCTATCTCTAAAAACAAACAAACCTGCCCCCCCCCCCCAAAAAAAGATTTAAAATTAAGGTTTATACATAGATTCATTACTCCGTAAATAGAAGTGCATTATTTTGGTAACTGCTTCCCCATTCATTTAGTGCCATCTCTTACCTAGCCTTGTTATTTCCTGAATGCATATGGACTTCTTTTTTCTGTAATTACCACAGATAATTAAGATTGGTTCTATTTCTGTTTTGTCATGAAGTAGTCATTTACATAAATCTAGAAGTTATGGAATTCAGTGTATTATTGTGAAGCCGGTGATTTTTTTTTTTTTTTAACATTTCATTTTTAAGTAATCCCACTCCCAGCTTGGGGCTCGAACTCACAACCCCAACATCAAGAGTTGCATGCTCCACCGACTGAGGCAGCCAGGCACCCCTAAAGCCAGTGATTTTTAAACTGCTATCTAGAATTTGTTTAAAAAGACTACAATGGAACTATATTCCTTTCCAGGAATTTTGAGAAGAATCATATTACTTTGTCTAATCATTACTTCTGTGAAAATTAGTGTATTAAGTAGTAGTATATGATTATGACAAATAGTAAACTTTTAGTCATAACTGTTTCTCTCATAGCATATTAGTTCAGGAAGCAACCTCAGATATCACTCCTCACAAATAAGATTGAGATGAGAATGGGTTACAAGGACGTTTTACTGTGTAGTTTCTGATGTTTGGACTCATCGGCTACTTTTTGAGGAAAATTGAAATTTGCAGGAAGCTTCTAACGTACCATTAAGATCTTCATGTGGTTCAGTATCTGCTAAGGTGTTAAGGTAGTTAGTTGGCTTATTATTTAACATTTATCATGGAAGTAAGAGTGTTTCAGTCTTTTTTTTGCTAAATTATACGTGGGTTTGGGTATATGTAAATATACCCAATATAAAAAATTATATGTAATTTTACCTAGTTTTAACATTGCAACTTCTGTTTTGCTTTTCTTCATCTGAAATATGAACTCAAACGAGCTGAAGAAAAGCTGTAAACCTGTTTTGTCATGCTATCTTGAAGTTCTATTTGCAGATACTGTTTGGTTTTTCATGTTCTTTTTCAGACATGGACAACTCACCACGTAACTCTGGTTGTGTTCTTCCACTGTAAGGAACACCCATTCATACATTATTAACCAGTATAATTATTAAATGAACCGAAAGGTTTACAAGCATAATTGATGGCACTAGGTAGATCAGTGACACTCTCCTATTCAGGAATTTGATGTTTTATGACTTCAGATGGTTTAAAAAATATTTAGTATTTACTGAATGCCTGCCAGATGTCTAGCTTATATTAGATAGTATGGAATCTTACTGCCTTTTTGTAAGAGGTTTCCCATATTTAAATATGTGTAAAATCAATTACCAAAATAAATAAATTTACACCAAAAGTGTTTGGAAAATACCTTTGCTATCTATCTGGTCTAAGGTAGTGAAACCAAAAATTACATTAGATGTTTAGCTAGAGAGAAGAGTAGTGAAATGGGTTATTTCAGTTGTTAGGAAACATGGATAATAAATTTATTTCAACAGGTATTTCTCAAGGGTTTACTTTGCACTTTATAGTACTTAATTCAGTGAAAGGCTCAAAGACACAAAGAAGAATGTACTGATAGAAGTCAGTGCTTAAGGAAATCATAGTCTAGTATCTCAGTGGAAAAATTGTTATGTATCTATTAAGAATGATGACAATGGACATCATTTAACAAGGAAGACTTTTCTATGTTAGCAGAAAAACCAGAATGTAAAACAGAATGTGTAACTGTAAGGTTGAATTTGCTGTTAATTTTATTACTGTATAAAAATGTAAACAGGGATGGACAAGGGCTAGAAAGAAACATGAAAAAATGAGATTGCTTATTCTTGTTGGGAGAATCTTAACATCCTAAAAACTCTTAGTGTTGACTAGTATTGTAATATTCAGTTTTTTAAAACGTGCTTCATGGTTCACGCTCATGAGGTAATGGCCGTCCCGTGAAAAGATAAGATTAAAAGGTAAACAAGCACCTATCACAGATTGCCAGGTGAGTGATCTGGCAATACTGGAATTCAGAGGAGTGAAAGGTCCCTGGAAGCCTGGTGATCAGGGAAGGCTTCTCTGGGGAGGGAGAACCTTGGTTAGACTTAGAGGGAGGAAGCTTATGATCGGAATGGGTGCGTGGTAGGAGGGGAGGAGAGAGCGTTGGGTCTTTGAGGAGGAAGTGTGGCCTGAGAGCAAAGGCACAGAAACAGGAATGAACCAGGCAAGTTTAGGCGGCAGAGACAGATAAGCCTGCCAGAAGGATGAGATTAGAAAGGTAGGGTGGAATTGCAGGGAGCCCTTAGTGCTGGCTCGGCCCAGAAGTCCGGGTTAGGGTGGCTAGTCCATGTGCTCTCTTTAGCTCTGTAGAACTTCGCATGGATCTCGGACACAGCATGGAAAAGGAAGACTGCCAGGTCTCAGAGCAGGATCAAAAGCCTGGGTAGATGCCTGATTCAGGGCACAGCTGGGCAACATTTAAGAGCGGGTTGTGAAAATGAAGCCACGTGAATAGGAAGAGTAAGGAGGCTGGTCAAAACTTAGGTAAGCAGTCATGACTCAGAAGACAAGGTGAAACTACAAGGTGAAACTGAGGAAGTAGGAAGCTTAGAGAACATGCTGACAGTCTGGGAAGACACACGTGATCCTTAGGAAATGAAGGGGCAGGGTAGCAAGGAGATTCTGATACAGGAAGGTGGTTTTGACCCTCAGGACATTGGTGGGCTCAGGGAGATGACTGATACTGGAGTTGAGGACGGCTGTGGATGGAAATTTCTGACATACTTTCTAAAACAGAAGATCCTTGTTTTCTAGCATCTGCTTGATATGCTAATGGAGAATGAGACACACAACTCTTACAACATTGTTTTGTTTCTGCTGTCTACTCAGTGACTGAAATTGGGATTTATACATACAGGGCCACAGGCTTTTGGAGAAGAAAGTACAAGTTTACATGATAAAATAAAATAAAAACTTGTTTGAGTTGGCATTTACTTTTACCCCCTCACCTCCATAAAACAATGACTAATGTCCAACTTTTCCAGTCCTTAAGGTCTGAAGATGGAGGATACTACTGACAAAACTATTCATTAAGCAGATGAATGGAGATGTTTATTGAGTGGAAATGGATTATTATTGATTGATCTCTTGGCTTGCTGATCAGGTTTCCCTTGTGTTCAACAGAACATGTTAAAAAAAAAAACTTGGCAAAGATGAGCAGTGTAATTTATGGGGAAGTATGTGAAACTAATTGATCTCTAGGACACAAACCCATGACTTAATTGGTACTGGGCTTGAGCTTTTGGGTGATAGAGATACCTTTATTATTTTTTTAAATTTATTTTTGATTGAGAGCACAAGGTGGGGAGGGACAGAGGATCTGAAGCAGGTTCCATGCTGACAGTAGTGAGTCAGATGTGGGGCTTGAACTCATGAACCATGAGATCATGACCTGAGCCAAAGTCAGACACTCAACTGACTGAGCCACCCAGGTACCCCTGCTGTAGATATCTTTAAAAGATGGTATTAGCCCATTCAGTATGCGTTGATTGAAGAAAAGAATAATAGCTACTCCTTTTTAAGAGCTGTTTGTTAGCTACAGAGTTCAGTACTTTGTATATGTTATTCTTTAAACAAAACTTTGAAAGGTAGTTTATAGAATTACCATTTAACAAAATCTCAGACAGGGATAAGTAAATTTCCCCAGGATTACAAGACCAGTATTTTGGAGCCTGAGTTTCACCTACTTTCCCATTGAAACCTGTGCTTTTACTGCTATATTGGATGTGGTGATCTTTAAAGGGACCTTGCATTTTTGAGTTTATGTAATTTTCAAAGATGTGCAGGATATACGAGAAGCATAAGTCATGATCTTTGACCAAAGGGACTCCCTGTCTTGTTTGTAATAAGAGATGCATGCACAGGTGAGTCAATTACAAGAACATATGTACACAGTGATGCTAGTGCATTACAAATGAAAGAAATGGGGATGGGACTTGAGAATGGTAAGGGTTGAGTTGAAGACAGTGGGCAGGGAGGCATGCATCGTAGGTGGGGTACATAACACAAGTTGTTGGAATTAATCTATGTGTTTTTACCTTGCTCATAAGCTAATAAGTTAGCTAGTTACTGTTTCATGGATGCTAGGAGAAGACATAGGACTTCTGGGTCAGAAGACTTCATGGCAGAGCAGCCATTGTGAGTTGCTCCCCTCACTGGCCAATCCCACAGGGGTGATGTGGAGTGTCCAAATGGATGCCGTGCAAGCAATTGGTTTGCGCTGCATCTGAGGAACACAGGGCTTGGGGAATCCATTGTTTTAAGTGGTAAGCAAGCCTGCTCTCTGTCCTGAAGGACAAACTTGTCCCTCAAAGTTGCTGACTGCAGACCGATTCTTGACAGAGGTGCTGGGTAAAGAGCATTTATGGCTTAGCTCATACCACCAGCAGGAGCATGTCAAGATGGCATTAGAGCAACTGAAAGTTAGGAAATGCAGGAAGACTGTAAAGCTTCTGTTTTAGATGATTTATATGACTAAGTGAACAAATGTTGGGGTCATTAACTGACATCAGAAGTATAGGAGAAGCTGGTTTTAGGGTGGAGGTGTAGGAAATGATGAGTTCTGTTCTTGGGCATTCAACAATATTTAGTCAGTGGTGCCTACTGCACCTACGACTATGAATAAGATATTGTACATAGGTGGAAGAAACTCTTAGGTGTCTGCAGTGCAGTGGGTGGATCCAGAGGTTATTGCATAGGAGTCTGAACCTAAGGAACTAGAGATGTGTGTAGATTTGGGGGTCATTACTGTAGGTATAAGATAGAATACCAAATTAAGGTGTGTGCAAAGGAGGAGGTCATAGAGGCCAAGAGGAGAGACATAAGTAGAAGCAGGTAAAAGTAATATGGAACCCAGAGAGAAAATGTGTCAAAGGATGAATGGTCAGTAGGAGATCACAGGAATGGCATGTATGATAATGGCATGTATGAATTGTGTTCAGTGGACTAGGCAATATGGTGGTCAGTGGTAATTTTCAGAAGAATAATTTTGACTGAATGAATAAATTAGTGTTGGTGTGTTGGTAGTGGGCTGAGATGTAAGTGGGTTGCCAATATGGTGGAAGTGATTATACATGAATATTCTTTCAAGAAACTCCATTTATGAAATTCTTTTTTTTTAAGTAGGCTTCATGCCCGATATGGGGCTTGAACTCATGGCCCTGAGATCAAGACCTGAGCTGAGATCAAGAGTCAGATGCTCAACTGACTGAGCCACTCAAGCACCCCTCAAAAAACTGCATTTAGAAGGGAAGGATAGAGTGGCATCCGGAGGTGTCCTAGGAACAGACCTTTTTCCCCTTTGAGTCTGAGAGATGTTTGAGCCTTGTGGTAGACAGAAAAAGCCAAGAGAGGGAAATTTTTGAAATATGGGAAGAAGAGGATAATTATATAATGGGAAAGCCCTGGAGTCCTTAATTTTCTTGATGAGGTGGATTGTGAGGTTGTTATTTGAGAGTAAGAAGGATTGGCTTGACTGGGATCTTCAGAGCAATGTTCAGAAATTTAATTAAAGGGCTCTAACCATATTTTATATCTGTTGGGGGCAGTAGGGTCATTCTTGCTAATTTTTTTGAGATATAATTGACGCATCAAAAGTGTACAATTCAGTGGTTCTAGTGTTTTTGCAGAGTTGTGTACCCATCACCATTATCCAATGGCAGAACATATTCATCATCCCAAAGAGACTCTGTCCCCACTAGCAGTCACTGTCCACCCTCCTGACACCCTCTGTCCTCCAGCACACACCTACCCCTCTCCCCTGTCCGGGGCATCCACTGTTCTACTTCTTGTCTCTATGGATTTGCCTATTCTGAACGTTTCATGTAAATGGAATCATGCAGTATGTGGACTTCTGTATCTGACTTTTTTCACTTGGCATAATGTATTCAGGGTTTATCCATTGTTGTAGCATGAGTCAGTACTCATTCTTTTTTTTTTTTTAATTTTTTTTTTAATGTTTATTTATTTTTGAGACTGAGAGAGCAGAACATGAACAGGGGAGGGTCAGAAAGAGAGGGAGACACAGAATCCGAAGAAGGCTCCAGGCTCTGAGGTGTCAGCACAGAGCCCAACGCGGGGCTCGAACTCACACACCATGAGATCATGACCTGAGCCAAAGTCAGAGGTTCAACCAACTGAGCCACCCAGGCGCCCCAGTACTCATTCTTTTTTAAAGTAGAATAGTATTACACGATATGGATATGCTGCATGTGTTTACCTATTCATTAGTTGATGGGCATTTGGCTTGTTTCTACTTTTTTAGCTGTTTTGAATACTGCTATGAACGTTTATGTATATAACTTTTTGTGTGGATGTATATTTTTACTTCTTTTGGGTATGTGTGTATGTATATATATGATATATATATGTACATATATACATACATGTTTGTACATACACACATATATACTACACACACGCACATAGAAGCGGAATTGCTGGGTCATATAGTAATTCTGACTTTTGAGGAACTCCTAAATTGTTTTCCAAAGTGACTGCACCATTTTACATTCCCACCAACCATGTATGAAAGTTTTTCTCCATGTCCTTCCTTGCCAATACTTGTTTTATCTTTTTGATTATTACTATCCTAGTGTGTGTGAAGTAGTACCTCATTGTGGTTTTGATTTGCATTTCTCCAGTATCTAATGATGTTGAACATCTTTTCATGTGTTTATTGGTCATTTGTATATCTTTGGAGAGATTTCTATTCAAATCATCATTGTTTTAAAAATTGGGTTGTCTTTTTATTATTGAGCTGTTGGAGTTCTTTATATATTCTGGATACCAGTCCCTTATCAGATAAATGATTTGCAAACATTTTCTTGATTTCTGTGGGTTGCCTTTTCATTTTATTAATGGTGTCTTTTGAAGCACACATTTTTTTTCTAAGATTTTAAGTCATCTCTACACCCAATGTGAGGCTTGAACTCACAACCCCGAGATTAAGACTTGTATGCTCCACCGAGTGAGTCAGCCATGCACCCCTGAAGCATAAAACTTTTTCATTTTGATATGGTCCAATGTATCTGTTTTTTTTTTTTTTCTTTAGTTGCTTGTGCTTTTGATATCATATGTAAGGAATCATTACCTTACTCAAGGTCACATGGATTTATGTCTATATGTTTTAAGAGTTTTATAGTTTTAGACCTTGTATTTAGGTCTTTGGTCTGTTTGGAGTTAATTTTTGAATGTGATGTGAAGTAAAGGTTCCATTTTATTCTTCTGCATATGGATATCCAGTTGTCCCAGTACCACTTATTGAAAAGACTGTTCTTTCCCCACTGGATTTTCTTGGCACCCTTGTTGAAAATCAATTGCCTATTGAATTTAAGGATAAGATACAATAAGCTCTTTAGGAATGTGACTGGTAGGTAAAGGGAAGTACATTTACACTTCTGAGTAGTATATGTGGTTTGAAAATTATTAATAATTTTCTGGAGAATTAGAGAACAGATTAATAAATGGGCAAGTCAGAATTATTTTATTCACACTGAGAATGATACATTTCCTCAGATGCAACATGAGTTATGTAAAGGGAGTATCCCAGATCCTGCCTGTCTTTCACTGTGATGTCATTGAGGAACGAGCCATAGTTGATTTATGCATTGAAGAAAGACTTGTTTCAAATGATTGTTCACTTGTACAGGGTGACTAATTTGCTGGCTGAGTAAGCTGAATTGTCAGCTGTTAATATTTTAATATTCATCTTGAGGAACTTGACCTAGAAGAGGATCCTGTTTGGGAAATACTATGGGATCTTTAATGTTAGTGGAGTAAATTTCCTTTTTTTAAGGACTGATGGATACATCAAAGCATTCATGGCTCTAAGTATGATAAAACTCAATTAGTCATGACATAAACTTATAGTATTACTTAACTATAAGATCATTCTGGTTTTTTATTGGTTTTCAGACATAGTACTAATTAAATCCCAATCTCATTATTATAGACTTTGCTAGGTATAAACTGTTGTCCATGTGTTACTTATTATAATAGTGGTGAGTATTTAGTGCCTTTTTTTTTTTATTGTGGTAAGTATATATAACAAAATTTACCATCTTAAACCATTTTTAAGGGTGAAGTTTAGCGGCATTAAGTTGTTGTGCAACCATCACCACTATCCACCCCTAGAACGTTTTTATCTTCTAAAACTGAAACTCTGTATCCATGAAACTCTTCTGTTGACTCTTAAGCCCAGCCCCTGGCATCTACCATCTTACTTCCTATCTCTATGAATTTGATTACTCTAGGTACCTCTTATAAGTGGAATCATATAGT